>NC_021166.2:48045418-48079845 GCF_000331145.2 Cicer arietinum
TTTCCCTACCCTATATATTGATTTAACAATAATAGATGTATAGTTCTTCATTGAAATATGAGTTGAAAGGAAATTACCTTGGATTATTGTATCTAAAAGAACTGGGCAGATCATGTCAGCAAGGACTTTAGTGGTTTGGTCTAAATCATCACCATCCGGCCAAAGGATTGTTACACAAGGGGCAGAAGAATTCAGAGAAGAGCAAGACTCGCTGCAAAGAAGGAAAACACAAAAGACCATAAGTTTTAAGCTGCAAGTGCAACGGATTGCATTTTAAAAAGAAAAATAAATAGACTATAATGCATACTGCAATGGTCAGAAGAGAAAGCATGTCATTGTAATCTTCAAAGAAAGACACTACACATACACCTTTTATCTTTTTTTGTTTTTTCTCTTCTTGTTTACAGGAGACAATATATTATGACAAAATATACAAAAACATTTAATTTACATATACATATAATTTTTGTATAGAGAAATTAATATTTCTCAATACAAAACCATTATCAATAGATAATAATCACACTTTAGAAAAAGACACCAATGACCATAACAAAAAAGCATAGATACCTTTCTCTTGCCCATGTTTCAATATATAATTCCCTTATAAACATATCACAAAAATAACATAAAAAAGCATTTAGCTCGATACAGAATAACAGATACTATCTGATACTAATGGTACCATTCTCACTTTCTCATATCCTCCAATCCGAACATCCAGAAAATATGGGTTTTAAATCTAACTGACAGCTGGTAACAGGTAGGGTCTTCTTGGTAGGATACTATAGTATGCTATTCACAGTTTTCTTGTTCTCTGCAACTTTTCTCTCGACAGTTTTCTATTCACAGACCTAATCTAATATGGCACCAGAGCTTTCTAGTATCTCCAAGACCAAATCCAATAATCCTTTCTCTGAAAATAAATTGTCTTCAAGAGATCACTTTTCCCCACCAGATTAGCATCAAATTGGGCTTGTGACCAATGCAACAAAAATCCAGCACATGCAAAGTAGGAACAACAGGACACCTGCAAACCCACTACCAATCAGCGACTTTACCGAAACTGTGCATCTTTTTGAATTTCAGTTCTGCATCACCATGTAATCCCTTTTAGTGTGTCCATACAAAGTTTTTGGCTGCTGGAAAATCTGTTTGGTGTTTTTGTATGATACCGCCACCATCAGAGCTGTTGTTCCTGATCTACCACCACCAAAATCTAAGGACTGTCTAAAGTTCATATAAGCTCTCACATATTGTTTTCCCTGCTTCCAATCTCCGTCTTATGCAACAACAGCTGTGAATCCTCATCAACAATCTGTCCTTCCTTTGCTGGTTTTGGGTCCCATGTCTCAATATCTAAGTACACTAATTAGTGTGTAATACAGACACAATTTAGACACCAGATTCCGTCACACATAACCTGGTCCTTTTTCCTTCTCAACATATTCCTATTCCTCTCACAACATGATAAACATGAACTAATTTGTACATCTACCATTAAAGCAAGTTCTAGTAGTAGTATAACAGATGTAGTAAAGCCCCATACCAAAAATACAAGTAATTTTCTTATAAATAAAGAAAATTAGAGGATAATTCTGTTAGGCCTCTTATACTAACCAGTTCCAACAACTTCCTAGATATGTAACTGGTCATACTCCAAGAGTAGGATACACAACTGATATACCAGCCACCACAACTTACCAAATGGGTTAGATTATATAAATTATCTTAGGGAAATGCTAATAAATGCCCTAAAAGAGCATTGTTGAAGAAACTAAAATAGTTTGAAAGGTGTGTATTCAATGCATTGAAAATTGAAATACTTGATTTTTTCAATTGCTAACTACTTTATTTGGAATCCTAAAACAATGCCCTTAGGGCACTCGTTAGCAAGATCCATTATCTTAAGTCCAAGACACAAGAAAGTTGAGCACTTCAATAACCAAGTTATTAGGAGATCGGACTAAGAAAATGTGCCTTCAATGTTGCCCTCATAGATGGTTGGTTCAATGGCACTGCCTTTTCAAACTTGCTCAGAAATGAGGCCTTTACTACATTTTTATTTTCATGTTTTTTTTTTTATCATTTTCTTCTTTTTTCCTGTCCTTAAATTATTTCTATCAATGCTACTAATTTTGTTATAGAACTAAAAACCCTTTGAAAAAATGCAATAGAAGAACTTCATATTTAAATTCTATAAAAAATGCATATCAGTAATTGTTTAACAATATTTTACAACTTAAATTTATAGAAAATAATAAAATTAACCATAAGAAAAAGATGGGTAACAAAAAACAAAAAGTAAGCCAAACAAGAAACACAGAACATATAAAAAATCTTCCCAGACTACAATTCATCCTTCATTAGATTAACAATAATAGGAACAAAAATGAGCTCCTATGACTACACTTCTGAATCATATCCAAAGCAATTAATTATTTCATGTAAGCAAGAAAATTAAGAATTTATAGTAGTATATCAAATGTATATGGACAGACTAAAGATTAACCTGAAAAACAGTTCAGTTTTCCTAAAAAAATGGAAAACTTTCTTCTTCCGACTAAAGGAATTAAGTCTTTCTTGGCATTTTTGGTAAACTTCAGACATATTGATCTTCAGCTTCTCTAACATCGCCTGCTCAAAATGATACATCATTCATCAAAAGCATATTAACACAATAATGACAATTATATTGAGATAAAAATACATTCCTCTCCCATGAAAGAATAGCAAATTACATGTATTATAATTTATTCTATTTTAATAGAACCAAACTTATGCATTTTTATTGATTTTACTTCTCAGGATCATTAACATATAGTTTTGAACCTCCACTATAAACCAGGGTTATTATACTCAGCTCAGTGCAGGAACCTTATATGTAGCCAGTTCAACCAGCTTATTTGATCAGACGTACAATGAAGCCAAGGTTTATAGTGGACAATTTTTAGGAAATCTTTAAAAACTATAGGCTCTACAAAAACCATATCTTCAGTAAATCCAATAGAGTAATATCTTTACCAGTGGTTTCCCCCAAGGTTTTCTTTACTAGTGGTTTCACAAATTGTTCTTAATCTTAAATTTTTTCCACTTCCCCTTATCCATGACAACATTCTCTTATTCCGTACGTATTTTGCGCTTGTCGACAATTTATTACCCAACATTCACTATAAAGATCTCTCATTGTATCTCTATCAACCTTCTTATATCAATTTCAGATCTCAAAAATAATACTACCTAAATGCTAATAATAAAGAAGAAAAAAAAAGCAGTAGCAGATGATTAACACACTCAAACAAGGTTATCCCAAAATCCCGCAAAACAGAAGTTAGATTAGGTTTAGGCATAACATTAAACTTGTTGAAGTTGTGGGATTTAGATAAAAGGAGAGAAAATAATAAGGGTTTTAATATTATTGATAATAGCTTTATGCTAACTTTATTACAAAAGACTCAATATTAATCTTTATTTATAGAGAAACATAGACTCAGTCATAAATCAGGAACAAGTCATAATAATAATAATAATAATAATAATAATAATAATAATAATAATAAAAGATATTCTAAGATATGTCTATGATTATAAATTGATCCTAGGAAATAGCTCAAGATACTCTAATATAATATATAATAGATATTATAATATATTTTCTAATATTCTAACACTTTCCCTCAAGCTAAAACTTACTAAGCTTACAAGAAAACAATGTATTGCTCCACAAAAGAATAAAAGTGGATGGAAAGGCAACTCAAGGATGCAGGTGAAATCCAAGAGAATGCAGGTGAAATCCAAGAGAATTGCTATAAATAAAGCATAGCCGGATTGATCATCAGCTTGAGAGAAATTCATAGCAAGCAATTGAACTAAACAAGGTCCATCCTAAAAAATTGCATTTGAAAGCTTCAAACCAATAATATCGAAGACTCAAAATATTTAAACTTGAATTTGCTTCAGAAAAAGAGAGGCATGCTTGGCCAGTACATTTGGGACAAAGATAGGGCCAGTGTATCTGGGACAAATTGTCAAGCTGTATGCATGTGGCTCGAAAGAAAAAACATAAAACTGATCTGGAACTAAGAAGAAAAACCCAATCTAGACGACTGAAACACTATGCCAGAAGGCAGACAGATGCGCTTGAGCTCGAGCCTATTGGCGGCAGCGTGTGGGATGAACATGGTGGATATTGGAGGCACATGAGTGCGTTTGCAGCAACTTTTAGCCTAAAAATTATGAGTTGTGTAGATTGGAAGATTCTACACACAATGGAAGTGGTTGTGTCGGAAAACTTTTCCAGCGGCGACCCAATACCGAAGGCAGCAGCAGACGGGAGATCTTGGAGGTGGCAGGTGTAACCGTAGCCCAAAACGAGAATACAAGGGCAGATTCAGAACCAGGAAGCCCACGAGTTCAATGAGAGAGACAGTGTCTTAAACGGCTGTCGTAAACGCCGTCACACGGCGTGAAGAGCGGCGACGCGTGGGCTTACGGCGACGCGCTTTGAGGTGTGGGCTGATCTAGAAGAGGCGAAGCTGATAGAGAGGTCTTTTGCTGGAAAAGTCGCCGGAAACAATGGTCACGACAGTGGTTTGAAAAAGGAATGATCACGTTGGAAAATAAAAACTATGATTATATTCTCAAATTGTTGGGAACTCGACAGCGGAATAGAGGCGGACCGTTCAAGGAGGATAGAAATAGGTTCTAGATATCATGTTGAAGTTGTGGGATTTTAGAGAAAATAATGAGAGAAAATAATAAGGGTTTTAATATTATTGATAATAACTTAATTCTAACTTTATTACAAAAGACTGAATACTTATCTTTATTTATAGAGAAACATAGACTCAATCCTAAAAAAAAAAAAAAAGAATAATAATAATAATAATGAGAGATATGGCATCCCAACTATGTTTGCACCCCAAATTAACCACCTATCATTTGCAACACCCTAAACATGTCTAAAAAAATTCAATAACCTCATTCAGATGAATATGACCAACAAGGCCTGCATCTTCAGAACCATCATTGCGTCTTCGCTGCTGCTGGTATCTGCAGATGAGAAACATGTCCCAAATAAAGTTGAATATAAATACAACCTTTCAAATATCACAATATTACTAGTTCAATTTGTTTTTTTTTTGAAGAAAATTACTTGTTCAATTAACACAGATTAAATGTTTTACCTCCAATAAAATACGGATACAGAGAAGTATATATCAGAAAACTACGTAGTACATATAAGGAATTGACATCATCATGAACTAAGAGGATAAGCCATGCATACTATCCATTCTTCAAGCCTAAAAAGCTCTTGCCCAAACTCCAAAGGAACATATTAGAGACATAAAACCATTCATTAACCCACATCTAAAAGCTAAACCTTTAAAAAGTTAGTCCTTGGCAGAAAAACTAGTCATCACAAACATTTTTTCTAGCCTGTTGACACGAATTGTAATCAGACAAAATTATGGAGAAGGCATTAGATGAATCCCAAATCTCAAACCCAACCCCAAAAACAAATGTTGATAGGCATAAGTGCAATTGACAACATTTTTTTTAACAAAGTACAATTCACAACATTGATAAAGACAAATGAGGCTTTAAGCTACAAAGTAATCAATTACCCATAGTTGATCCATTCCTTATAAGAAACAAGGAATTTTTAGAAACTAAAAGATATATGATGAATATAGCAAAAAAATTAAACCAAGATAGAAAACTTACTCAACAGTGAAATCTAGTGCTGCATCCTTGAGGCTTACTTTTCTCAATTGATTTTTAACCAAATATGCAGCATTTTCACGACAGTAACTCCTCCCACAATCACAATCATTCAAATATAGAATTACTCGACGATCATTTGGTTCATTCCTAAAGTTCACCTTGCAAAGGAGTATTTCCTGAAGATAAATTGCATAAATAAGTAAATATCTCAACAAAAAAAAAACATTTACTGAGATATGAGAAACATATGTCTATTATTCACTAAGAAATTATTACCTTCATAAACTCCCAGGAAGAATTGCTGCTAGGACTAGCATCAAGGACGGCTTTATAGGCAGGGTTTGACATGGAAGTTGCAGCTAAGACACCAACAGGCTCACCAGCTGGGAATAAGGGCTGGGATTTGTCTCCAGATTGTATGCCATACTCAAACTGGATGATGGAATTACTACATACATTTCTCACGGTTCCATCATAGCAAATCACAACATCCCGGAGAATGGCCATCAAGTTCTTAAATAGTGTGCCTGGTTCAGATAATCCTCTAGAAGAGCGGACAATTATTTCTCTTGTTGCAATTGAATGCACCAACTCTTCATATGGATCTAAACCATGAAAGAAACATCCTTTGAGCAACCCAAACTCAGCAGAGGGATAACCATCCCCATCATAGAAACACTTCACGTGAAAATGAGAACCTACATCCTCAACCAATCCCTTGGAATAAAACTTTCCTCTCTCAAAGAGTTGTTGGCCTAAGAAGCCAATCTGTTGAACCACCTTGTCAAGAGCTGACTTACTCTTCGAATCAATCAAATCTCCAAGTTTGGTTGACTTCAAAGCAAAATTTATGACAGGGAGTTCAATATCTTGCATGTGTTTCTCCAGTTGTTGTGCCACCAGCTCTTTGTATACGACCCTCAGCTGATGCAACAAAGGAGAAATTTTCCCAATGCTTCTATTGATAACCCTTTTCACTGCCCTGGATATTGAAAAGTCTTGCAATCCAACACTATATCCATGAGCAAATATGTTTTCCATCAGAAAGGGCTGGAGCACATCAAAGAAATTCAGTGCCTCCTTAGGACCCTGGCTAAAAAAAATTGAGGCCGCTACTTCATTTATAATTGAAGGCAGAAGATCTCTGGTAAAATCAAATTCTAAGATTTCCCTTTGCCTAATCAAGTATCGTCCTCCAGTACAATCAAACGAGGAAGGCAAAGCACACTGCAACATTTGAACAGAAGTCCAATAAGAATCGCCAGAACCAGCCTTAAACAAAGCAGGCATTGGCAAAGGCAATGAAAGAAACATGGCCATTTGATTTGCTGCTGCTCTATCCAAAAAACAACTCTTGACTAGCATCTTGAGTGACAATAATGAATCTGTGGATAACTGAAGGTTCAGATTACCACTATGAGAGCTGAGAAGTTGTTTCTCTACAGAGAAAAGCTCCAAAACCTCAGCCTTAGCAGCAAGTGACTGGGGATAAAAAAGATGGACACAGTCACCATCAAAATCAGCCCCTAAGGGTCCACATATTAGCGGATTTATTTTGACAGTGTGGTCGTCATGGATGTACACTACAAGCGCTTGCAATGAGTGTTTGTGAGTAGTAGGTGGTCTGTTGATGAAGACAACATCCCCATCCATAATCCTCCGATGCACTATTTGACCAGGTTTAAGATATGTGTGCCCCTTTGAGCCCTCCCTTAATGAGTAAGTTGACACACCTTCCTTGTATGTCAAGCACATATTTTCATCAACCAACTTTTGTAAATAACGGATGTTATGTATGCTTACTCTCTCCTCAAATGTTATCCTTTGAGCAACCTCAAGTGGAATTCCTACTTCATTTATCTTCTTATAGCCATCTCCAGTTATCACATTACGGGAAGAAAAACCTGAACCCTTTCTTATAAATAAAGTCCTCATTTTCTCTAACCATGCTTTTGTTGAGGAATCATTCAGCTCTTTATTAACCCCATAACGTGTTTCTATATCTCGTGTTGCCTTAGAAGTACCCCTAACTTGAAGATACTGATCAACCACTGATTGCAAGTCGTTAGCTTCCACTTGATGAGACTCAAAGTTTGGTTCACCTGATCTAGAACTTCTGATGATTTCAACCTTCCTAAGCAATTTTCTAAGAATTGTCATGGCAGGATCCTGCAATGTGAGACAGATACATAACTTTCTGAAGCACTACAAAATAACTTTATAATCAAGTAACAAATCACATTATCATTTCCTCACCGAAGACATGACACTGACACCATCTGAAACTACTGGCACGGACAAGCAATTTGGTGGTACCGGAAGGTATTTCAAAACATATCCATCTTGAGGAAAATATCCTTTTATAGCAAGTTTCCTATTTGTTTCTTGTGGGAATCTTTTGATAATTTCCATCACCTGGTAGATATTTGACAAGAAAACTGTAAATGAAAATCGAATGACAAGTTTCAACTGCAACGTAAAAAACCAAAATAAGAAGCATATAACAGTTATAGCCTGAAAGCATCAATTATAAACCTATTTGACAGTCGATCAAAAGCATTTTGAGTACAAATATCAATCATACAGAAAATGCAAATATAATTCCAACAGTGTGATTTACTAAAAATATTAGATGGCCCCAAATAATAATTATATGCCACAATACACCAGAGTGAACCAAAAGAAGAATTGACATTCATGGGAAGCGGATGCTGGCAAAGGCCGTGACGTGACACTACATAGCTGATTCATTTATAAAAAAATCCATTTGAATGCCTCGTAAATTGAATATTGAATCTTCAAAATAAACGTGATTAGGGAATGAAACAATAATAAAATGCAAGGTACTACCTCTGTCCCTATATATAGGACCCTCTTATGAAATTTCTGTCCATTTTTATAAGACCCTCTTTGAATTTTCAACTACATTAATTACTCTTTTTACTAACCGTTAAAATATTATATTAGTATGTAAATAAAATAGATAGGTCGTAAGTATTCCTGTCTGATAGTATTATTGTCATTATGTTTGTTTAATACTCATAGTCTATATAAAGAACTTCCGTTGTGTAGTTGAAACACACGGGTTTCTCAACATGTCTCTCAATATTTTTCTTCGTACTTAACATGGTATCCAGAGCTTGTTGAGAGACAACCCTAATCGTCAACTACCAGGTGGACCCACTGTCTTCGGTGAATTTTTTTCGACAAACCGTGTTCTCAACTCCGGTTTCCCCCTCCCTGACTTTGTTACACTGATTCCTCAATTTGTGTCCATCCGTCCACGCTCTGTCGTCATTGCCGCCACTGTCTCCGACAATTTTTTTCAACGAAAGACCACACCAGCAGCGTCGCACACTCAAGATCAGCCCACCCCTCCACGCGCGTCGTCAGCAAGGCATCCACACATCCACACGCATTGCCTTTCTCCACACGCTGCCTGCAACCACCGCGTGTGACGGCGAGTTCGGAAACCGTTCATGGCGCCGCTTCTTTAGTGGCACTCGCCTCAGCCTTTTGATTCCATATCTGCCCTCAATTTTCAGTTTCGAGTCACAGATATACGAGTTCTAGTTCAAACACCCTTGTTTTCCTAGTTCAGACGCGTTTTTTGGCACTCTTTACCGACCATGACATCTCAGTCTGAAACAAAAAGCATCTTCACCAACTACATCCCCTCTCCTCTCTCTGTCGAAAAATTGAATGGATCAAATTATGCTAGTTGGGCCACCGACATCAAACTATGGATGATTGGTCAAGGTTACAAGGACCATCTCACTCAAAATTCTGAAAAGGTGGTTGTAACTGAAACACCAAAATGGAAACAGATGCTCAGTTGTGTAGTGTCACTAAGTTTACACTTCATCCAAATGTTAAATCGATTTTCCATCCACATCTCACATGTTAATCGGTTTGGAGTCAGGCAAAGGCACTCTATACTAACGACACTTAACGTCTCTATGGAGTTTGTCACCGCTTGCTGAATATCATTACTCCGAAGACAATAGATGGCTCTATTTCTTCATATCTTGGCATGGTTCATAGTGCACTTCATGATTTTAATGAGTTTCTCCCTCCTACTGCAAGTAATCCAATTGAACAAAAGCAGGAGTTGGATCGACACAGCACCTTCTTCATTCGCCTTGCACTCTATGGCTTACCCCAAGAGCACTCTGCAACTCGTGATCAAATTTTGGGGTCTGTTGCTGTTTCGGATATGTCTACTACCTCAGCGATCATCCTTCGAGTACCAGCAAAACATCCAGTTGAGCACTCTATTACTTCAGCATCGGATGACACTGCTGCCCTTGCATCTCTGGGACATAATCAGAGTCGCTCTCATGGAAGACCATCCAACTCTAAGCCTCGTCCCAAATGTGAGCATTGTAATCGGCTTGGATACACTATTGATCGCTGTTGGAAGTTGCATCGTAAGCCTTTGCCTTCGATAAACGCAACTCAACTTGATTCTTCTGCCACTATTTAGACTACACTATCTCCACAAGGCTCCCCGACAAATTATGAAGATTTCCTCCGGTGGGTTCAGAGTCATCCGAGCTCTAGTTCTCCTACTTCGGTTGCACACACTGTTAACTCATTTGTTTACCTCTCTCACTCATGTTCTCTCGACCCTTGGGTTCTTGATTATGGTATGTCTGATCATGTCATTGGTAATAAAGGTCTCTTCTCTTCACTCTCTACATCTGGTTTTTTACCTACTATAACTTCTACTAATGGCACTCAAACCCTGTCTCAAGGAGTTAGCATTATCCAAATTCTCCCTTCCATTTGTTCTCTATGTTCCTTATGCCTTTTTAATTTACTTTCAGTTAGTCGATTGACTCGGTGCCATGATTGTATTATTACTTTCACTAATGATAATGTTGCCTTGTAGGACCAGAATTCGGGACGGACGATTGGCATTGGATGTGAGTCTCAAGGCCTCTATTACCTTTCTCCATCTTCCAAGACGTGCTCTACCAGAGTTCCCTCATACTATCCATGCTCAACTAGGACACCCAAGTTTTACCAAACTTCAAAAATTGGTGTCTAGGTTGTCTAAGTTGTCTACTTTACATTATAAGTCATGCCAATTAGAGAAACACACCCGTAATAATTTTCCTAATCGAGTCAATAAAAGAGTTTTGTCTCCCTTTGCTTTAGTTCACTCTGACATTTAGGGTCCATCTCGTACTATGTCTACTTTAGAGTCTAAGTATTTTGTTACTTTTATTGATGATTACTCTCGTTGTACGTGGTTATTTTTAATGAAAAATAGGGCTGAACTGTTTTCCATTTTTGAGCAATTTTATCAAGAAATTAAAACTCAATTTGGTATTTCTATTCGTATCTTAAGAAGTGATAATGCTCAAGAATATTTGTCCCATCAATTTCAAAATTTTATGGCTTCCAATGCTATTCTACACCAAGCATCATGTCCTCATACACCCTAACAAAACGGGGTAGTCGAACGCAAAAATCGGCATCTCATTGAAACCACGCGAACCTTACTTATCCATGGTAATGTTCCATTTCGTTTTTGGGGGATGCAGTATTAACAGCATGCTACCTTATCAATCGTATGTTGTCTTCAATCCTTGATGACAATATCCTTCATTCAGTCCTCTTTCCCCATACCCCTCTTCACCCAATTTATCTCTTGGTTTGGACAAACTATCAGCTCGATCACTAAAGTATGTCTTTCTCGGATATCATAGGTCCCAAAAGGGCTATCGTTATTCTCCTACACTACACCGATACATTACATTAGTCGATTTTTTGGAGTTTGAACCATATTTTGAATCTACCCATATAGCTATTGAGCCCCATCAGGACATAAATCCCGAACCTCCTCATGTAGTTATCCCTATTCTACCCACTCATATTCCTATTGAACCTGTCAAGTCTGCCCCCAACCTCCACGACCATTACAAACATATCAGCGTCGTCGTCCACCCTCTGTTGTGCTTGTTCTTGTTCCCATTATAGACTCTCCTCCGACGCCACCTCAGGATCTGACCCTGCCACCTGAGCATGACCTTCCCATTGCTCTTCGTAAGGATATTCACACACCTGTAATCCATTTCCTCCTTATATTGATTTGTGTTATCATTGTTGTTAGAATATTAGAAAATATCTTATAATATCTATTATATTATATTAGAGTATCTTGAGTTATTTCTTAGGATCAATTTATAATCATAGAGATATCTTAGAATATCTCTCATTATTATTATGATTTATTCTTGATTTAGAATAGAGTCTATGTTTCTCTATAAATAAATATTAGTATTGAATCTTTTGTAATCAAGTCATCATTAAACTATTATCAATAATATTCAAACTTTTATTATTTTCTCTCCTCATTTTCTCTAAAATCCCACAACTTCAACATGGTATCTAGAGCCTATTTCAATCATCCTTGAACGATCCCGCCTCTATTCCGCTGTCGAGTTCCCAACAATTAGGGAATATAATCATAGTTTCTCTTTTCCAACATTCCGACACGTTTCACTTGTTTTCCATTCAATTCGCTACTGTCGTCGCTGCCATTATTTTCGGCAAATTTTCCTGCGAAAAGCAGTCATCTCCAGATAAAGTCATGCATGAAAGCGCGTCGCCAAAAGTCGTCATACATGCTCTCACGCGTTGCTAATCTCTCATGCGAGTAGATCTGACGCCGTCGTCTACTGCCTATTGTCGCTGATGTCCTGTCTGCTAATGCCGCCATCTGCTACTGCTTCCTGCCATCGCTGCTGGAAAAGTTTTCCGACACAACCACTTCCATTGTGTGTGGAATCTCCCAATCTACACAACCCAGATCTTTTTTAAGTCAAAAGTTGCTCCATGCACGCTCATGTGCCTCCAAGATCCACTGTGTTCATCTCACGCGCTGCCACCACCAGCCTCGAGCTCAGGCGCATTTGTCTGCCTTTCGGCATAATGTTTCAGTCGTCTAGAATGAGTTTTCCTTCCTGATTCCATATTTGTTTTAAGTTTTTCTTTCGAGCCACATGCATACAGCTTGGCAATTTGTCTCAGATACGTTGGCCCCATCTTGGTCCCAGATGTACTGGCCTTGCCTTTCTCTCCCTAAAGCATGCCTCTCTCTCCTTGAAGCAAATTCAAGTTTAAGTATTTTGAGTCTCTGATAATATTGGTTTGAAACTTCCAAATGCTGTTTTTTTAGAAGGACGGACTTTGCTTTGTTCAACTGCTGGCCATGAATTTCTCTCGCGCTGATGATCATTCCGGCTATCTGGCTAAGCTGTATTTATAACAATTCTCTCCGACTTCACCTGCATCCCTGAGTTGCCTTTCCATCTTCTTTTAGTATTTTGCGGAGCAAAACATTGTTTTCTTGTAACAAGCTAAAACTTAGTAAATTTTAGCTTGAGGGAGAGTGTTATAATATAGAGATATTATAATATTAGAGTATCTTGAGTTATTTCTTAGGATCTATTTATAATCATAGAGATATCTTAGAATATCTCTCATTATTATGATGATTTATTCTTGATTTGAAATTGAGTCTATGTTTCTCTATAAATAGAGATTAGTATTGAATCTTTTGTAATCAAGTCAGCATTAAACTATTATCAAAATATTCAAACCCTTATTATTTTATCTCCTCATTTTCTCTAAAATCCCACAACTTCAACAATTGTCTTTCTCCTTTGCATTACAATTGCTTGTCTTCTTTGTCTTTTGTTTCTATTCCTAAAACTACATGTGAAGCATTATCTCACCTTAAGTGGAGGCAAGCAATTATTGATGAGATATGTGCTCTACAAAGCAGTGGTATTTGGGAACTAGTTCCTTTACCTCATGGGAAGTCTTTAGTCGGTTGTCGTTGGCTCTATACGGTGAAGGCTGGCTCTGATGATAATTGATCGATTTAATGCTCGTTTGATGGCAAAGGGATATACTCAGATTTTTGGGTTGGATTACAGCGACACCTTTTCACCTGTTGCCAAAATGGCATCTGTCATATTGTTTTTCTCCATTACAACAATTCGACATTGACCTCTCCATCAACAATACATTAAAAATTCCTTTTTGCACAGTGATCTTGAAGAGGAAGTTTATATGGAGCAACCACCAGGGTTTTGTTGCTCAAAGGGAGTCTTTCACCATGGTTTGTCAGCTACACAGGTCCCTTTATGATCTTAAACAGTCTCTTAGAGCTTGGTTTGGCAGATTCAGCTCGGTAGTACAAAAGTTTGGTATGATTTGTAGTGAAGCCTATCACTCTGTATTTTATTGTCACTCAGTCCAAGGGTGCATCTATCTTATTGTTTGTTTGGATGACATTGTTATAACTGGTAGTGATCAGCAACGAATACTCCAATTGAAACAACATCTTTCAAATCAATTTCAGACTAAAGACATTGGTAAACTCCGTTATTTTTTTAGTATTAAGGTAGCCTAATCCAAGGATGGCCTTGTAATTTCACAAAGAAGATATGCTATGGATATTCTTGAAGAAACAAGTCTATTAAATGCCAAGTCAGTTAATACTCATATGGATCCAAATGTCAAACTCCTACCTAATCAGGGGGAGCCTCTATCAGATTCAGGAAGATATAGGAGTTTGGTTGGAAAATTTAACTATCTCACAGTCACCCATCCTGACATTTCCTTCGTTGTTAGTGTGGTAAGCTAGTTCTTAAATACTCCTTGCCAAGAACATATGGATGTTGAAATCCGGTTTCTTAAATACATCAGAAGTGCACCTGGAAAAGGGCTCATTTATGAAGATAGAGGACATACTCAGATAGTTGGCTACTCAAATGCCAATTGGGTAGACTCACCCATTGATAGACGATCCACTTTTGGATATTGTGTACTTATCGGAGGAAATTTAATATCTTGGAAGAGTAACAAACAAAATGTTGTTGCAAGATCCAACGATGAGGCACAATATAGGGCCATAGCACTAGTAACATGTGAACTCATTTGGTTGAAACAGTTACTGAAAGAACTTCAATTTGAAGAGGCCAACATAATGACACTAATAAGTGATAATCAAGTTGCATTGTACATTGCCTCAAATCCTGTTTTTCATGAAAAGACCAAGCATATTGAGATAGACTGCCATTTTGTTACAGAAAAGATCGAATCGGGTGACATCATCACTAGCTTTGTCAATTTCAATGATCAGTTGGGAGATATTTTTACAAAGTCATTGTGAGGTCCTAGAATTAGTTATATATGTAACAAGCTAAGTGCATTTGATTTATATGCTACAGCTTTAGGGGGAGTGTTAAAATGTTATATTAATAGGTAAATAAAATAGATAGGCTATAAGTATTCCTGTTTGTTGGCCAGCACAATGACACTAATATGTGATAATCAAGTTGCATTGCACATTGCCTCAAATCCTGTTTTTCATGAAAGGACCAAGCATATTGAGATAGATTGCCATTTTGTTAGAGAAAAGATTGAATCGGGTGACATCAACACTAGCTTTGTCAATTTCAATGATCAGTTGGCAGATGTTTTTACAAAGTCATTGTAAGGTCCTAGAATTAGTTATATATGTAACAAGCTAGGTGCATTTGATTTATATTCTCCAGCTTGAGGGGAAGTGTTAAAATGTTATATTAGTAGGTAAATAAAATAGATAGGCTATAAGTATTCATGTATGTTAGTATTTCTATCTGTTAGTATTCATGTCATTATGTTTGTTTAATACTCATAGTCTATATAAAGAACTTTCGTTGTGTAGTTGAAACACACGAGTTATTCAACATGTCTCAATATTTTTCTTCGTATTTAACACTAACATACCCCTAATTAATTTACATCTTATTCTGCAATCAACAATAAATACTATAATGAAAGCATTAACTAATTCTCTCTTTTGAAGGGTAAACGTGTAAACACAATATCAATTATTAAAAAATTTAATATTACTATCAAATTTCTTAATTCCTGTGATTTGATCAATGAGGTCCTATATATAGGGACGAAGGTAGTAACTAAAACCGAACCGGACAGCCAGCCAGTTAGAAAACCCCTGATAACCATTAAGTCCAAGAACCAGTCAAAAAACTATTGAAGCAGGCCAAAATCAGCAGTCCGCAAAAACTCAAAAGCACCTTGGTCAACCGCGACATTTTCTTCTTTGCTCCCGTCGGAAGAGAAGAACATAAGTTGAACATATCCACAAATGAAAGATAAATCAGAAATGTGGAGATATTGTTCTTCCTCCTTCAACCATTGAGACCATCATGTGGAAGAAAGACCAAATCTTTGGAAACCTTGTTAGAACTGATGCTGTGAAGTTCACCCCAAAAAAAAGATGATGCCAGTGAAATGAAAGGCACACTGGAACAATTAAAAAAATTGGTAGAGGACAAAGAAAACTGGTTAATGTAAAGGAGAAAGAAGAGTAAAAGACATGATGGAAGTGGCATTTGGCAGTGCACACTTCTAGTCATATTGGGCAGTGGAATACGATTTGACACAATGACAAAGTAAATGAGTGTTTTTAATATGACAAAAAAACACAGAACTAAATTTTGGGGATGATTTAAATATGGTTTTGGTTACAGTTTACATGTTACAGATTGATGTCTAATTGTCTATCATTTATTTGTTTTATTAAGTATTAACAATATGTTAATCCTTTATTATTTATTTATTCCTTACTAAAATTAGAAACTATATATAGGATTCATTATTAATTGATGTCTATCATTTTATCAATCAATCCTATTTGTCCAAAATGGACAGTAAAAATTGAATTTTATTTAATTATCATAAATCTGATATTAAATGTTATTAAAATATACTCTTATATGTATATTAAATTTGAGTAAAAAAAAAAATAGTATATAAAATAAAAAATTTATATTAATATGACTGGTTCAACCACAATTGAATTGTTGAACCTTGAACCAATGCCTTCACTCGTTCAACGACTGGTCCGATTTTAATTACCTTGATAAGATGTTTGTTTCAGAGTGTGCTGATAGCATTCCTCTTCCCAGGAAAATATAAGAAAGACAAATCATCTATGGGACATTGACTGAAAATAGCTTGATAGTAACTTCATACAAAAGACTAAACACGAACCCCTATATATAGTTAGGCACCAAAATAACCCCTCAGCAAATTTTGTGAAAGTTTATTATAGGAAAAGAGGGAAGGCTGTCAACTAATTGTTGGTTGCTAGTTAGTTGTTGGTTAGTAGGTCAGGAGCAGTTATTTTCAAGGCTTATTGTATGCTGATTGGTCCTATGGCTTATAAATAGTACTGAACCCTCCCTGAGGGAAAGTAGAATTATATTTAATCTAAGTTTAACCTACCGAGTGTACTAGTGTGAAGAGATTAGAATTCTCTTTGTTTCTTTTTTCCTTTTATCAATAAAACTACGACAAGTAAATCATGTTTCCCTAATCATAAAGAGTAGGAATTGCAAGTTCCTAACAATAGTGATGCTTGACTCCTAATCCTAAATATAGTGCAATCAGGAATCAAATAATAATAATACTAATAATAATAATAATAAATACTATAAAATCTAATCTTAAAGAGATAATTTAAGATACTCAACATAAAGTGGTCCTAGAAAATAAACTTTTCTAAATTATGAAGAAAATAAACAGTAATGAAGCGCAACAAAAAAGACAAAAAAATTAAGAATATTAAAGCCAGAAAAAAAAGGACGCACATAAAAAGGGAATTGCAAACGTTAAGTAACTTGAGCAATATTTCAAAACACTAGCCATTTTAAGCAGCACAATAACAATGAAAGCCAGTAGAAACCATACCTCACAAGGAAGCAAAGCTCGAGTATGATCACCCCCATAGCGATAGCCATATTTTTCTAAAAAACCCCAAAAACCGTCATGCATCTTTGACTTTGAAACCTTCAGTGCCAAGTAACAAGCCCCATCAGCTGTTTTGACCTCCCGAATAGAAACTTGTGCGGCATTGACATCCTAAGAGGAAAATATAAATATCATGAACAAGTTCCCATCTATAACAAAATAAAAAGTATCATAATAGCAAAAGAAAATTTAGCCAACATATTGGAAGAACACGTTGAATATTAATTTCGGCACCAAAAATAACAAGCAGTAAAAATAAAGCACAGAATAAACTACAGTTAAGCTAGCAATTAGCAAACCATCGAAAGAAGAAACAAAATCATACATAGAAAAAACAGAACACATCAAAAATAATAACAAGCCTTCACATTTTTTCATTGAATGAGACCTACATAAACTAGAGTTACGGAAACAAATCACCATTTCGAAGCAAATGGACAATCTTGTGCCAGAAAAAGTTGTCAAGGAAGTCAAAATCAAGATCCTAAATAGGTTTGTGATGTTACCCACAATTCTAGTGGTTTTTGCCAAAATATTGCATGTTTAGACCTGCACAATAATTTTTCAATATAGTTCCCACTTTTCAGCACTTCTTCAACATTTATGATGACACCACTGGTGTCTCTAGAAAGTATCATAAATTATAGCTATTCTCTGAAAAGTTGATGATTCTAGTAGTGGTTGCAATTGTGGCCAATGGTTCCAGCTCAACTATATACATGACAAACTTAGCATAATGAGCATATATGCCTACAAATAATAACAATATTATTATTTTACATTCTCAGATGCTATCTAAATACTCTTTAAATCTTAATGCATGACATAATTTTAAAAATGTTTTCATTTTAAAACATAGTCAATTACAAAATTAGGAGACAAGAATGTAAAAACAAAAAGGATAACATATGATTGGTTCATACTAACCTCACAACAGGGAGATAATAAACTCTGTGCCAATCCACTGCTTGAAGAAGGAAACTGAAAGGTTGTGAGCCAGTTAGAGAGAGAGGGGGGGGGAGGGGAGTTTGAGAGAAAACTGAATACTCATTGATACTTAAAAATGATAAAACTGAATCTATCTCTGCCACGGCAGTCTATTTATAGATCCAGAGTCTAGTTCTACAAACTAAGTCAGTAATAACTGCCAAAGAGAAACAGTTATCTGACAGCTGTTAATAGCTGGCAGTGGCAATAACAAATAACAGAAAATAGACTAGTGAAGTGACTTAAAACAAGTGCAACTATTACAAAGAAAATGTATTCTCTTACAGCCAGTAAGATCAACACACAAGATGGCATAAGATGAAGGTTGTATCCTTTTTGTACCTAAATCTATCAGACAGTGCATGACAGCTGGATTACTATACACTTTAGGAAAACAAAATTAACAAACCAAACCTTAATAAGCTAGTACTATCTTTGTAATGAGAACAAGAAAAGAAAAAAAGAATGATCTTAACAATAAAATTTTTACAAATTTATTAAATTTAAATGTTACATTTCCTACTGGATCTGAATTAATGAAGTCACAGCTTTTTATTGCAATACAAAACAGAAGCATATCTACCAACCCTAAATTTAAAGGTGAGGAGCACTCCTATATGTACATGTACACTCGTATCTAACAATTAATTTATTTCCGTGATATCCATTTAGCCAACTTCTTTAAATAAGCCCTACTATTTTTCACAGTTATTGTTTACATATGATATTTCTATTGGTCCAAATTCCTAATTCAACCCAACTGCTTCACCAAATTGATTATCAACTCTATTTCAGAATAGGGCATAACAATATTTACTCGAATACTGATTTTATTACTATATCAATTTTCATAAAATAATAAAAACTGTAGCAGCATAATTTAATAGCTACGTATTTCCACAGTCAGTAACCAATTTCATAGCTGAAGTATAGTATATTTCACAATTCTTTTATTATTAAAAAAATCAAAGAACATTATTTAAATTACCATAAAAACAAATAAATAAAAAAGCAGTCTGCTGTTAACCAATTGGTCATTGGTTTGAAAAAAAAAATTATCATAACGAGTATTATATTATTAATATTTCAAACAAGTTGACACCTTAAATCTTATTTAATTTTCCTAAAATTTATATCGAGTACAATCAAGGAAAAACATTTCTATAGACGGTATAACATGACTAGTTCTTTTGAAATTATCATTTATCAGCATAATGTTGGATTTATTCATAATAATTTTTAATTAATTTCATTGACAAACATATACAGAATTGAATCATTTAACTATTTTATGCAATATAAAAGAAATTGCAATGAAATGGTATGCAATATTTTTAAAAATACTTAGGCCTCAAACGTGCTTGTTGAAACCAACTAATATTGAAATTAATTAATTACTGAAATGGATTTCAACACTTAAATTGAATAAAACGAAATTTTCCAGCCTAAGTACTAAATTGAATTCATAATCTTTAATTAAACAGAGCTAAATATGCTACAAAGAAGTAAGGCAATGCTTTTATAAAGAGAAACTACAATTGAATTCCAAAAGGGTTGGGTTGATTTTAGCTGGCATAGCTGGCAGTGATTTTTAAGTGTCATTTTAAGCCCTTATTAAGGTTGGTGGCGTGTCCTTGCTTTGGAAAGGGGTAGCCCTCCCTCTTCCCTTAACTCACATCACTTCAAACCCAAACAACATAATAAATAACATAAGGCTAATACATGGTGTGTTTTAAATTTTACAACAATACATGTTAGAATAAGATCATACATAGTATTAATATAAGAGCTATATTAAATAGGAGTGGTTAATAAAAGTAAAAGCTAAAATGAGTTTCACAGTTAAAAAATGAGACCACTTAGTTGTGGTTTAGGAAATGGAATTTATCTGAAATTAAGAAAAACTTTGAACAATCAAAAAATGGGTATCCCAATACTCTCACAATCTCGCTCAAATCCAAAAAGTTTTTATGGTGCAGGCTTTTGTGGTTGAAAATTATGATAAAAGAGAGAACACGAAAAAAGATATATAACTCAATGGATAGTAGCCTTTCTTGAGTCTTTTAATTTAAGGCTTACTATTTTATTTTTAGTCCCTGCAAATACATCACTTTTTAGTTTTAGTTCCTGTAAAAAAAAATTTGTTTAGTCAATATAAATATACAGTTTTTACTATTGGCCCTTGGTATTTTGTTTTTAATCCTTGCAAATATACATTTTTTGCTTTTGGCCCCTGTAAATATTCATTTTAGTCCTTATATGGAAGGACTAAAAACAAACAAAATATTACAGGAACTAAATCGAAAACGTGAAAGCATATTTAAACCTTAATTTAAATAATAATTAAGCAAATAGGTAAAAGTGAAAATCAAAACTCTGCCCACTAACTATCTTTCACAAGTTATAAAAATTAAAAAAGCTAAAGAACTGTGTTCACATTCTATTCGGGTGATACCTTTGTTTTCTTCAGTTTTAAGCAGTTTAGGCAGACCAGGCTCAGTATTTTCTTCAACTCAGTAACATGGCTAGGATGGTATATTGGAACTGGAAGTTCAATATATCCAAAGTGGCCTGAAAAGTAATATTGATTCAGCACCAATTCATTTGAAATGTAACATTTTTACCATTGAAATGACAACACAAAAAACGATCAAACAACAGACCTTCGCATTTTCCTGCTTCAGAAGTGCCACAAGATTCACATCGTCCAAATTCAAGGGGAAGCCCAAGGAATGGATTTGCCAGCTGACTAGCATGACTAATTGTGGAATCGCTAATGGATGCAGTACTCTATCAACAAAAAACAGCAAATTTCACAATATATTGATCAAATCCATTAAAATATCAAAATGGCCATAACAACGTAGCAAAGCCTAGTAACAAATACTGAAATCAGAAACTTCTTTTACGGATCACAATTAAAACCAAAACCCTGACTGGTTAGCAGCCATATAGGCATACATAAACACCCAGAGAATACAACTTTGTCTGTTTTGAGTTCTTTTCACAAAAGTTAAACAAACAACAAAATTTCACACTGCACATTTATAACATGAATAAATTACAAGAAATATCAATATCAAATCAAAAGAAAAACACTTCAAATAAGGTTCTTAAAGGAACCCAGGAAATACATTGAGTACTTACAATTTCATGGCGTGTAGCCATACTAAAACGGATGCCAATGACCTTCGCATCTAAAACACTTGAAGTAGGATTATCTTCCATCACTTCCTTCGTAAATCTACAGCTCCTGCCAACAGATAACTCATAATCCTGAGTCGTTATTTTTAATGTGTAAACCTTAAAAGTTTCAACAGAATTAAGGCAGAAAGAGAAATAAATAAAAAATTTTAAAAAAAAAAAAAACAATGTAACAGAAAATTACTGGAAAGATGAGCTAGTACAACTTTTATTTGCAAACTTTCACAGAATTAAGCAAATAAAACGAATCTCCAAAGACAGCATAGAACAAATACATCTAACTAACATATCCATAAAATAATTGACCCACAAATGTTTGAAAGGATGACTAGATATTTCCTATTAAACCGCTAATATAAATCTTTTCAAATATCAAGTACCCTGACAAATAGGTGATGCCACCATTCTTAAACAGAAGTATCATAACCATAAGAACACTAGGATGAAACAACCAGTTCAGAAATCATTCATCAAACCATAAGCATTAATTAAAGCACTTGAATAATAGAGAAATTATACCAAACTGTGTGTTCAAACAATACAAAGCAAAGGCATATTTATAATTATGTGCTGACAACCATAAACGGCGAGCAATTATCTCGCAGTAACAAAACTTCTCCTTAATTAGGACATAATTGGTTTTACATACATATAAAATCACTAATTCACTAATCCACTTATCATCATTTAACCAAACTCCTTAAATTGGATAAAAAATCTCTCAACAACATTGAATCATTTTTCACCAAAAAAAGAAATGGAAAAAAAAAAATTAACCCACCTTCGCAACCGGTTACAAGAATCACAAAAAAAAAACTCTAAATAAACAAATGCAAGTGACATATGAAGTTTTCAAGAAAAGGAAACAAAAATTGAGAGAGAAAATTTGCAATGACCTTGAATTTTTTCCCCAAAATGATGATCTTCGAAGAAAATAGAGCAAGTCAAACTAAAATCCTACCCAAAAAATTAAAAATATAAACATTGCAATTTTCAACCATTTCTTACCTCAGAAACGAAAAACTGTGTGAAATTAGAGCGTCTCAGCGAGCTGAACAGAAAACCCTAAACCAAAAAAAAAATACACAATACAGAATGAGAATACAAAATCAGTACCAAAAAAACAAAACAGAGCGTTACGTTTTTGCATGAAACAAAAATGTAGAACAAATAACACAGAAAAAATTGAAGTACCAAATCGTAAGTATTGATCTTCAAGCTGAGGAAAACGCTAAAAAAGCGTCTCCATGAGCTAACTGAAAACCCTAAACAGCAAAAAACAAAGAAACAGAAATGATAACACAATACGCAAAATCGGAAGCGTAAAACGACATAGAGAGATATGTTTATGCATGAAACGAAAATGTAGAAGCGTTAAGAGAGAAAAATCGAAGTACCGAGCGGTTAATGTTTGATTGTTAACTGAAAAAAAAGGGTTTGAAATGAGAGAGAAGAAAAGAGCTGAGAGAGTGAAATGAAATGAGAGAGAAATGGAAGAGTGAAGTGAGTGTGAGTGAAATTTTGGTTGTGCTTGTTGCATGAAATGAAACAAATTTTGCGATTTAGACAGAAATTAAAAATTTAAAATGAAATGGAAAATGTATTTTGTTTGTCTGTTTTGTGTCTGTGTAAGAGAGAGACTGGGTTTTTGGTAGAGGGGTTTTGGAGGTCAATGACGATTTTGGGCTCATTGACTTTTTGGTGAGTATTTAGTTAGTGGTGACTTTGTGTACAAAATTGGGATTTTGTTCTCATTTTTGTAAGTAAGAATGTAACGGATGTACCCAAGTTTGCACTTTACTTACTGTGATTAGAGAGACTTAACCTGAGTTAAGTAGGCTAGTTAAGTTTTGATGACTATAGATGGGATTCTTTGCACTAAGTTTAGGCCTTAGGGTAATTTTAAGTGTCATTTGAAGCCTCGTATTGATTTTCTTTTAATAAAATAATATATTTGAAGAGTAAAGTGTTCATTTGAGTAGTTGAAAGTATTATTAGTAAATTAGTTAGATGATTTCTATAATAAACAAAAAATACTTCGGTAGACTATTTAATAATATGAGGATATTGTGGGAAAAATTGAATAAATGTTATTTTGAAATTCTAAAGTCACTAATAATTTAAGACAGAAAAGTATATTCTAAAAGTAACACTTATAAACACAAGAATTTAATGGGTTGCACACTCTATTCCAACTTACTGCATGAGTTCTTTTCTTTCACAAAAATTTTTGGGAGAAGAAATCCATAAAATGCTAAACTCTTTTTTGTAAGATGGAATTGTTTGGCCATAGGATTCCGTCATTTGTAAGGTTTTAACTATTTTGGCTATGTTAGAGAAACAAAGTTTGAGGTTTGCAACAGACCATGATACTATAATGGCACGTATCTTCAAAACTAGAAACTATATATTGTGTAGTATTGAGACTTTACATTGTAGACTAAATTATCATTCTTGAGTTTGGTGCTATGATTTTACATTATAGAGCTCTGTTACAATTTTTTTCCAAAATTTAGGATAACTTTTATTATGAGGCAAGCAAAGAATATCGCTCATTTGTTAGAAAAGGACGTTAAAGTTATATGTTAATCACCTAGTTCATGATTATATCTCATCCTGTAATGAAACAATTATTAAGAAATAGAGATTAAATTAGTTACGGTAAAAAACATAGAGATTAAGAAATTAATTAATTGATATTTATATTTGTATTCAAATTATGATACAATATGGAAGATCTTGTTAGTGATTAATGTATAAGTGCATATGTTACTATTTTTTAGCCTTTAAATTTTCTTCGATCTAAAATGCTATTGAGACTCAACTTATCGAAACAAAAGTCTTATTGAAACAAAGATAAATGTTTTTGGATATAGAGTTTAGTTAAGTGGTTATTTAGTAAGTGTTTATTATAAGAGTAGATTTATAAATTAGGTAAATATATTTTGTCCGTTTTTTAAATTACATGAAAATAACATATTAGTCTTTTGTCTTTTTTTAACAAGTTAATCTTTTATTTTTATTTTTTTAGTGTCAAGCTCGTCCTTTATTTTTTAAATGTTTACATCAATTATCTTAATTTTAAATCAATAAAATTAAAATCTAAAATTCTCTCAATTTTTTCATTAAACTCGTGTAATTCGTAAGGGGGTTTGATTGCAATATCATAAGAACACGAACCCTGAATCAAATTTTATAAAAATAATTAAACAAGAGAAGATTTGAGTAAGATGCATTTTAGAATTCTTGAAATTAAATGCAAAATTCTTTCAATCTATGTCATGAAATCACATGAAAATTTATTATATTCTAGATGATTGATAACAAAACTCATAGTACTATTTTAAAAATCTCTAACTAAAAATTATTGAAATGAGGTTAAGACTAAAAATAGTTCAACATTATAACTTTTACAAAGATAGAAGACTAATTTGATTAAAAAAAATGTTAAAGGATTAATTTGATATTTTTTAAGTAATTTAAAAGACTACACGATGTATTTTACCTATCAATTATTTAGACCAACGTGAGACAGAGAGAAACTTATTTAAAAAGTTAAAAATAAGACATATTATTGGTTTTTTCATATAAAAAATTAAAAATTCTCACAAACTCTTTTAAAGACTTTAAGACTACAGAAAATATGCGTGTGTGAGCACATGGTGTGTTGGGACTATTTAGGTAAGGATTATTTATGTAATTGTAAAGAATGGGAAGAAGTTGTTAAAATTAATGTTTTAACTATGCCTACTTTGAATAAGAAAAATTTGAATGTGTCTCTAGCTTTTAGTGCTGTTGTTGGTTTTGTTAGGAAGATGTATGAGAAGGACAAAAGCATTTGATTATGTTGCTTAGTTTTGTTACTTTGAAGGATAGGATATTTAGGGATAGCCATAATATAATTATCTATCTACTTGTAAGATTTATCTAAATGGTTAAAAAAAATAGTTTCCTATTTAGTTGCTCTACTTTTAATTGTTTTCTTGTTATCTTTCACTTTCTGCTACTTTAGGTTTTGGTGGCTTTAGATTTCTTTTTGAATTGCCATCACATTTTGGTTCATGGAAGACATGGTCAGATAGGGATAGATTTTCTGGATCATATCCAACAAAGTTTCATTATCTTATTGTGCTTTAGGTTTGGAATTTTATGATTTTTTAAGATATATAATATATAAAATGAAAGAAACATAAACAGGGTGAAAATGAAAACGTATATCGTTGGTAAAATATACAATACCTTGATTTAGTTCTTGTTTGTATTTAGTAGCATCAATGTTCATATGTTATTTTTTATGTAGTAATAGTATGCATGTGTATCATATAAGAATAGGGTTGTACATGCATATGTTGGAATCAAGTTGGTTTTTTACTTATAGTTTTGATGTTAACAAAAGTATTTTACGAGAACAATACATTTAGATTAATGGCTTCATTAAGTATGCAAAAATTGGAAGAAGGAAATTAGAGGAAGGTACCAGAGGAAGAAAATCAAAGGGAGGTACCAGAGGAAAGTCGCCGAAGGAGGTGACTAGAGGTTAAGATCAGAGGAACACAAAGTATACATGTCTGCCTATGTACATATGCCTATGAAAGTAACATGCATATGAAGATTGCGGAGATTACCTCTGATATTTAGGTATGATGTTTGGGTCTGAAGACTACCTCTGGAGAATGATTTTGAAACTGAGTTTGAAGACTACCTCTAAAGACTAAATTTGAAACATGCCTTTGAAGTCTTTGCATGTCTCTAAAGTGCACAAACTCAACATGCCTCTAAAGAGCTCATATCAAGGTATAATTAACGAACTCTGAAGATATTGTTCAGATCATTAACTCAAAGCTCACAATTTGCTGATCAAAATGGTGCAACACACTCCAAATGTAGCCTCTGATATGCAACCTCTAATGTTGCACTGACTTTGAAGTTTCAACAAGGTGATTTTCTCAATGCCACTAATTATAAGTCATGCAATTCTACATCTGACTATCATTATTCAAGAAACACAACATCTCACTCCAACAAGAAAGTTAATGTCTTTGATGGAAAGTCAATAGTTGAAATTGAAAGAATTAAGTATCAAAAGAAGACTTAGCCGAATCAAAAACTTGTGAAGATCCAATAACAACTTGAATCCATTTCAACTCAAATCAAGTAAGAGTATGAAAGAAGATTCATATTTTTGAAGACAATCTAAAAATAAGATTTGATTCAGATTTATAATTGAAGAAAATCTTTGATCAAGTTGAAAAATAAGATATGGTCAAGATTTGAAGATATGATCAAGATCTTATCACAAGAAGATATGAATTATTTACAAGAAGATTTGATCAAGATTTATCACAAGAAGATTTGATCAAGATTTATCTATAAGAAGATATGAATTGTTTACAAGAAGAGTTTATCAGAAACTACAAGAAGATATAAATTATTTACAAGAAAATATGATCAAGAATTGTTTACAAGAAGAAACACTCACAAGAACATACATTTAATATTTGTAAATGTATGATTCAAATTTTGCAAGGACAAAGGAGAAATGATAACCTATTCTATAAATAGATAATCAAGGATAAATAATAACATAAGAGAACTCACAAGCACAAAGTTTCCTAAGTCATTAGAGTTCATGAGGTTAAGGTATAGAGAAACACTTGCTCAAAAGAAATATTTTCTAAGTATTTTTTAGTGTGAGAGTCATTGTTACAATCAACTTGTTAGAAGCAAACCAATTTGTTCCAAACTCTTGTAACCCAACCTGATAGTGACTTTTGTGTTCCTCAAGCAATCTATAGGTTTTCAGATTGTGTTGAGAAGACTTGACTTGTAGAGTTAAGGTGTTTGTGTTCCTAAATAATTTTGTAGGTGTCAGGTTGTTTTAAAAAGACTGGCTTGTAGGATCAGGAGTTTTGTAATTCAAGTTGTGAATTAGTGGATTAAATCCTTATGAGTGAAGGAACTGGACGTAGCTACTAAGTTGGTGGTGAACTAGGATAAATTATTGTGTCAGTTTAATTTTGCAACCCTTGTTTTACTTCTGCCTCTGATCACTTAACCTGATTGCTACTACTTTTATTCTAAGTAAGTCACCAAACCCGAGCTAGTTTTAAATAAATTAGCAAAAAGAATCCAACTTAGTCAAACACAATTCAACTTTCATTCTCGTGTATGTACCTTCAATTAGCATCAAGAGCCTAATTTCAAAAATTAGCATTTTACTATGTTTGAACAAAGATCCAACGATTCAACAATGTCTGGATTTGGTGAAGAAACTGTTGGAGGAAACATCCATTTGCCACCTTTTTTTGATGGTGAACTATTTGAATACCAGAATGACACGTTGTGGAGTTTCTTTATCTCACAAGATCATGAACCTTGGGACTTAGTGGAAGATGGCTATTATGCTCCAACAAATTCTGATGGTACTGAAATTTCAAGGAAATAAATGGATGATGAACACAAAAAGATGTACAAGATGCATCACAAGTCCAAAACCTTCATGATCAATGCAATTACCTTAAAGGGATTTGATAAGTGCACTGACAAAGAAACAACAAATAACATCTATGAAAATTTGGTTATGACTTATGAAGGAAACAAACAAGTTCAAGGAGCAAATGTCAACCACCTAGTCAGAAAGTATGAGTTGCTCAAGATGGAAGAAGATCAAGACATTGAAATAATATTTTCCAAATTTCAAACTCTGATCTTAGGATTAAAGGTTCTTGAAAAGAATTATACTATTGTTGATCATGCGAAAAAAATTCTTAGGAGTCTGCCAAGCAAATGGAGACCTAAGATTACAATTATTCAAGAAGCTAAGGATTTCAATACTCTTAAATTGGAAGAATTGATTAGCTCCTTGAAATCACATGAAATTGAGCTTGCAGAGGATGAGCCTTAGAAGAAGCAGCCAAGTTTGGCCTTAAAATCCAAGTAGAAGAAGGTTTTGATGGCAACAATAGATCAAAGGATAATGATAATTATCAAAATCTGAACAAAGAGGATGAGGAGCTGGCTTTCATATCCAGAAAACTCAGAAGATGTGGCACAACAAAAAGAAACAATTTCCTCAAAGATATTTCAGGCAGCTCAGTAGAGGAATGGATGAAAAACTGACAAGAAAAACATCTAATGTTATGAATGCAATGAACTTAGACATGTCAAGTCTGAATGTCCAAGTTTGGAAAAAGGGAAACATAAGAAGAAATATTTTAGACCTAATAAGAAGGTTGTAATGGCTACATGAGATGATTTTGATGACTCCTCTGATGATGAAGAGCAAACAGATTTGGCTCTGATGGCTCACACCAACTATGCCTTTAGATCCAACACAGACGTTCATTATGACTTTGGAAGTGAATCAGTTGATGAAGAAATTAAGGTATTTTCCAACTTAATCTGATCTGATTTAATATATGTCATAAATGATTTCTTAAATAAAAACCACAAGTTGTGTCTAAAACTGAAAAAACACTTAGGAAAGTAAATGCAAAATTAACTAAAGAAATCAATGCACGTTGCAGCCTAAAATTTCGAGAGTTATCTTGAAATTCATTGGAGTCACCACCAAAGTTTATTTTAAATAGGAAAAATATCGGAAAACCCTTAAATAATAGAAAAAGTGGTATTTTGAAACCAAATTTTTGGCTTGGAAGCCGATTATGCGTAGGAAAATGTGAATATGTAGTTGTAGGAAAGAGAAAAAATATAGGGAAGAAGAAAAATTTTCAAACCCTAAGTAAAATTAATGCAGTGGAATTAATAATAAGAAAAAATATAAAAAAAATCATTTGTCTTTATTACGAATTGAGTCTTGTACACCCTTAATTATTGTGTAAAAAATACAGATGTGTTGATTATTTTTAAAGAGAGTTTGTTTTGTTTGTTAATAATGAAAAAATGTTTTGATGAAAGAAAATAAGTTTGTTTAATTTGAATAATTATTTTTAAATACGAATTTTAAGACTATCAAGTTGTACAACTCGTGTCTCAAAAATTCAAAGATTGAAAAAATGTCTCATTTAGTTCATCCGTTTAGAAATATTTTTATTATTTTCATTTATAAAAAATGAATTTTAAAACCACCAAGTTGTACACTTGTATCTTTAAAACTCAAAGATTAAAAAGATGTCACGTCTAGTGATCCGCTGTCGCACACGGGTCAAATACAATTGATAAAATGTAAATAGAGGTAATAACTCGAATCGTTTCGCAAGGACTTCTGATATAATAATAATAATAATAATAATAATAATAATAATAATAAGAGTTTCAAACCTATCATAGATTCTATCAATGAGTTTAATTCCTAATTTGTGATTCTATTCTTATTTGACTATAGAATTGATCAAACAAGCGTAATCAATCCTATGTGAATTTGGTTTCTTTGATTGGATTAAGGCATTACAATCACAAAATATTACAATTAACGATCAAGCGTCGCAAAATTATAATTCAATTAAATTAGAAACCGAAACCAAATTCTGTCAAATAAATTTAATCAATCCTATTGAAATTCAATTTAAGCAATCAAAATATCAATATAATCAAATAAACAATAATAGAATCATGAATCGAAATTGACAGTGTAACATGAATCTCAATGTGTTGATGAAACTCTAAACTCGTTGATTAATCTTATAAAATTAACCTTCCATGAAATTAAAATAAAACTATTTATTTCTTGTAGCAATTTGAATCCTAATTTTTCCGTCCTTAGAAAAGAAACAAAACTGTGAATATATAGTACTTGATATTGGACTTTAGTGTTTAAAAACAAGTGACCCGCTAATTAAAATTTTTACAAAAATTCAGATTACTAAATCTGCAATTTAGGCCCAGTAAACTTCAGAATTAGTGTTTTCTTCCAACATAAAAGTTGTAGCTCAGAGTTTTATCTTTCCAACGCCTATTCATATGCGCCAATCCGATATCCAGAGCTCAAGTTATAACCTATAGAGCGAGAAAGAATTAAAATACAAATAATAAAATTAAAATGCAAATAATAAAATTATAATTCAAATTCGACCCAAAGTTTTGAAATAAGCTAAAAATATTAATTTAAGCTATAAAGAGCTTTTAAAATACCAAACTTAAAAGCTAAAAATATAATGCTATGATCATCTAGTTAATCAAATTGAAAAATTGATTTCATATTAAATTATTTATAAAAACGAGTTTTAGGACTATCAAGGTGTAGAACTTGTATCGTGATAACTCAAAGATTAAAAATATGTAACATCTAGTTAAACTTTAATAAAATATTTATTTTTATAAGATTTGGTATTTGTTAGAAATTGTTACACTTAATATTTCTTTTAAATTAAAGGGTTGGGCTTATCGAAGAGGAAAAGAAATTGGACTATGTAATTAACTAATATATATATATATAAAAATATAAATTAACCCTAACTCTAGATAGAAAAAAAAAATCAAAAGAGAAGAAAAAAAAGGATAGAAAGAGGTGAGTGCGGCGGCTGCACAAAGAGAATAGGAAAGAAGAAGAAAAATAAAAAGATAAAAAAGAAAAGAAAGGAAACAAATAGACCGATAAAAGGAAGAGGAAGAGTGTGAGGAAATGATGTGCGGCGACGAAAGAAGTTACCTCATCTTTCTCTCTTTGGTTTATTTTGCTTCTTGTTTGTTTTATTTTAATTTATGTTAATTTTTTTATGATATTTTCATTATTATTCATTTGTTTTGAGTTTACAATTTCAAATGTTGAAGATTGAAGAAGAAGAAAAAAAAAAACACAAACCATGGCAATATATAATTTGAATTCTATGAACATAATTTTTTTTTTATTTGTATGTATATATAGTAAAATTCCATGACAACATATAATTTGAATTCCATGAACATATATATAGTAAAAAGAAATGATATATATAATATTAAAGAGATTTATAATATATTTTGTATTTTCTTTTTCCCTTACTACGTTTTTTGTTTTCTACTTCTCACATTTTCTATTTTTTTATGTTATCTTGAGTCAACTTTTTTTTTTTATCTTCCATAAAAAAAATATTTCTCCTTTTATGGTGATTTTTTATTCTCAATTTATAAGTTTTTATCATGAATATGTGTGTCTATGAGATAAATCTAAGTTTTAATTTTTTATTATTTTGTTGCAAAAATTAAACAATATCAGATAATTAGAAAAATAAGTGATTCATCTTTTTTATTGAGTGTACAAGTAATAAAATTAATAACCTTATCAAACTAGAAAAAAAAGCACAAAAATAAAAAATAAATAGGGGAGGGACAATAAAGGAAAATAAGAAAGCAGAAAGCACGAAGGAAAAAATGAAATAGGGGAGCGTTGAAAAAAACATATTTTTTATTTATTTTATTTTATTGTTGGTGCTAAATATAATATAACATAAATTTATATAAATATGAACTCAAAATTTGATCAAATTTATAAAATGATAATTTTAAACTTAATAATAATAAGTGCAAAATATTTATTAAATATATTATTACGTTTTTTATAATCATTTTTAATTGACTAGACAAAACTGAGTTACTACAATTTGCCCGTATTTAATTATATTTTTCTAGAAAATATAAATATTATCGTTATAAAAGATAATTAAATATAAAGACCTAAATTTTGTCTAATAAATTAAAGTAGATGAATTCTTAATGCATGATCGGGTGCAATGCATGTGTAATGCAAAAGCAGTAATGAAAAAGATGTGATATGTAATAAAAAAACTAAACAATAATTGACGAAAAATAATCATCTTCAGATTGGTTACCGGTGTGTAGGGATGGGAATAAGCTAGACCGTTTGTCAGGGGTCTATGGTCTGACCTACATATGGTCTGACCTGTTTAATAAAAAGGCTAGACCTAGGCTATTTTAAAAGCCTATTTATTTAAATAGGTCAAACTTATAAAAAAAGCCTGTTAGGCCGTTTTATATTTTATTAATGTTATTTTTTATTAATAATATTATTTCCTATTTTAAAATATATCAATCAGGCAATCACTCAATGATCATTCCATATTTGATAACCGTTCCATATTATTCATGTTCTTTTCAAGTTGAATCGTTTATACTATTATATAATTATTATACTATGTAAGATTTCAATATTTACTACTTCAAAATCTTATTTTTTTTCTTCTTTTATCTTTGTATTCCTTTAGTAAAGTTAGCATTTGTAAAATCACTTAAAAGTCTTCTCTAAACTCTGTTGAAGTTGTTCTAATTTTAGGTTTTATAAATAAAAATAAATCTTAAATCAAAATAGTATATGAGAATTTGTAAAAAAAAAATGCATAACATAAGTGCAGTCCCTTTAGAAGTGTTTCAAAGTTGATAATAATATTAATTATATTATTATTGAAGATCTCCGAGTTTGTTTGAGATGACTTTTTTGAGAGATAATAATGGGTGTGTTTGTTTCAGGAAAAAATCTATTATTTGAAACAAAAAATAATTTTTTAGGGTTTAAAATGTGTTTGTTTCAGGTGAATAAAAGCTTTTAAATATGCTTTCAGGCCATACCAAACTTTTAAAAAGACCATGCGAGGCTGGAAAAAAAGAGCCTATGATAGGCCGTAAGTCGGACTTAAGCCTAAAAAATTAATCATAGGTCAGGCTCATGCCTTTCAAAGCTTTACTTGCCCTGACCTATTCCTACCCCTACTAGTGTGTAGATTGACACAAAGAAATGATTGTGTTCAGATTGATTATCGATGCATAGATAGACAAGAATGAAGAAATGGTCGTATTCGAATTGGTTAACGATGCATAGATCGACAAGAATGAAAGAATAATCATATCCATATATGTTACTGATTTGTAGATCGACAAAAATGAAAAATGATCGTATTTGGATCAATTATTGATGCGTAAATTGACAGGGATGAAAAATGCAATTTTTAGACCATAAGCAAGATATGGATCTAGTTTAGAAGGTTAATAAGGAGGGAAAATATTTATTTGATACTTGCAACACAAACGTATAAGCAAAATATAAATATAAGATATGCATGGTTCATGTGTGTTATGCATTATAGATAAATCATTGTTCAGTTTTAGTTCTCTGATCCTTATGATCTTATACTCCCACAAGATTCCATGGATGAATGAAGATAACAACCGTTTTCGCATGATTACTCTAGTACATCTTGTGTGACCTTTTTCCCAAAGTGAACTTTTGAAACAAAATCCTTTGTTTAAAACGATTACTTTTCCATTTTCTTACACACCCATATATCTTAATAGTTTTACCGGATTTCTAGTAAATATTTTCCATGCGTCAAAATATTTAAAATATATATTATTTTCACACATTTCAAATTCCAACTTTCATTATCATAAAGTACATTTTGAAACGCTAAAATAATCAACAACAAAAAATGTATTACTTCTCAAAGAAGTGTAATGCATACATAAAATATCAACACTCGAAAGTGTATTGCCATATTTGTAAAATAAATACAATAAGAATAAGAAATGAAATACCATGTATGAGGTGCCAATGTATGGATATTTGTGTTTAGTTTTCCTTGAAGATAGCAAGTGCTAGACACTTGTAATTTAAAAATCTCATTTATCAACTTCCAAGAATAAAGATTATCCCAATTTGAGTCGTCTCAACTTTGTAAACCTTTAACTTGTAGGTTTTTATTTTTATTTTTTTATCCTTA
>NC_021166.2:48079989-48094116 GCF_000331145.2 Cicer arietinum
TAATTTTTGCTTAGGTAGTCTTTTCAAGTTTTCAACCTAGCGAGTTCATTTCTCAACCATTTGTTTTTTTTTTTTGTGTGTGCAAGAATAATATCTTTTGACTGCATTTGAATTTATTGAGAGTGTAACTTCTTCTCCATCTGTCTCTGTGAGTATTAGAGCTCCCCTAGAGAAAACGTTTTTTACAACATATGCTCCCTTGTACTTTGAGGTCATTTTCCACAAGAATAATTTTTTATAGACAATATTTTCTTTAACACTAAGTCCCCTTCTTGAGACTCTTGAGGACAAACCTTTTTCTCGTAGGAAATTCTTTTTTGATAATATTGACCTTGACACAAAGCTATCATCGTTTTCTCTTCTATGAAATTCAATTGGTCAAACCATGATTGAGCCCATTCAGCCTCTTCTAGTTCTGTTTCAACTTCAATGGGAAATGCGGCTTCCATTTCTTATACCAATGAGAAGAGAGTTGCTCCAGTTGATGTGCGAATGGAGATTTTATAACCGTGTAATGCAAAGGGAAGCATTTCATGCCAATCTTTATATGTCTCCACCATCTTTGTATGATTTTCTTGATATTCTCACTTGTTGTCTCTACAACCCCATTCATCTTCGAATGATATGGTGAAGAATTATGGTGCTCAAATTTTGAAACTATCACACAACTCCTTCATCATTTTGTTGTTCAGATTGGTCGCGTTATCTGTGAATTTTATTTGGCAATCCATATCGACAAAAAAATTCTCTTTTGATGAATATAACAACTACACTCCTTGTCACATTGGCATAAGGAGAAACTTCAACCCATTTTGCTAAATAATCAATAGCAAATAGGATAGACCGGTGTCCATTTGAAACCTTAGTTTGATTGAGTCCAATAACATCTATTCCCCACATTGAAAATGGTCATGGTGATGTCAAGATATTCAAAGAGGTTGGAAATACATATACTTTATCAGCATAAACTTGACATTTATTCACGTAATTAAACACAGTCAGACTCAATGGTCAACCAATAATAGCCAACCATCAAGATTTTTCTTGCTATTGCATGCCCATTCACATGTTTTCCAAAATAACTTTCTTGAATCTCTTGAATGATTTTCTTTGCTTCAGTTTTATCGACACATATGAGAAGCACCATATCATGGTTCCTCTTATAAAACACATCACCATTTAAAAAGAAATTCATTGACAACCTCCTTATAACCCTTTTGTCATTCTCTGAAATATCCATTGGATATTCCTTGTTCTTAACATATGTTTTGATATCATGTAACTATTGTTTGCCATTAGGCTATCCTTTTATGGCTAGGCAATATACTGGCTTGTCTCGTTTTTTAATTTTAATGATCGACATATCATGATCATTGCTTATTTTGAACATTGACAACAATGTGTCCAACACGTCAACCAACTAGTTCTCTTCTCCAGGGATATAATGGAAAATGAGTTTCTTAAAATTTCTTGTCAACTTTTTAATATGTGTATGATAGGGAATCAATTTCACATCTTGAGTTTCCCATTCACCTCTTATTTGATGAATGACCAAGGCTAAGTCTCCACATACCTTAAGCATTCTTATTTTCGACTCAATGGCTGCTTCGATGCCCATGACACACGTCTCATATTCTGCCATATTGTTTGTGCAGTCAAAACATAACCTAAGAGTAAACGGAGTTAGCTACTTCTCTAAGGAAATCAAAATGGCTCCAATTCCACGCCCCAAATGCGTTAGAAGCACCATAAAAAACCAAAGTTCATTTTTCTTTATCAGGAAATTTATTTTCTTGAAAGAAAGACATTATATATTCGTCATGGAGTTCAAACTGCATTGATTGATAATCTTCTACAGGTTGATGAGCCAAATACTCTGCCAATGCACTTCCTTTGATAGCCTTATGTGTGACATATAACAGCATCTGCCAATAAGCAATCCTTCCAATAAGAGCAGGCTTTTCAAAAATGTACTTGATTAAGTCCATTTAAGACACCAACCAGGTTGTATGGTATAACATGTATTGTCTCAACCGTCTAGCATTCCATGCTAATGCACAACATGTTCATAATAACAATGAATACATTGTTTCACAACTAGTAAACTTCTTGCTCAAATAATGAATGATGTGTCCCTTCTTACTAGACTCATCATGTTGCCCTATTACATAACCCATCAACTCCTCAAGTACTTTTAAGTACATAATAAGTGGTTTTCTAGGAACAAGAGGCACCAAAATTGGAGGATTTAACAAGTATTTCTTAATCTTCTCAAAAGCTTCAATACAATTCTCATTCCTTTCAACCTTTTGGTGTTTATGCAATAATTTTAAAATTGGCTTGCATGTTGCAGTGAGATGTGATATGAACCTAGAAATGTAATTTAATCTACCTAAGAATCCACAAACTTCTTTCTCCATGCAAAGAATTGGTATTTATTGTATTGGTGGCACTTTCTCTATATGTACTTCTAACCCTTTTGGCTAACAATAAATCCAAGTAACTTGTATGATCTCACACCAAAAGTGCATTTAGCTTGGTTTAATTGAAGTTTGTACTTCCTTAATAGTGCGAATAGCTTTTGAAGGTTAACGACACGATCTTTTTCAATTCTAGACATTGCAATCATATCGTGAACGTAAACCTCCATCTCCTTATGCATCATGTCATGGAACAAAGTCACCATCGCCCTCTAGGAAGTTGCTCTAGCATTCTTCAATCCGAATGACATTACTTTGTAGCAAAATGTTTCCCATTGTGTGATAAATGGTTTTTTCTCCATATCCTTAGAGGTCATCTTGATTTGGTTTTACCTTGAGAAATCATTCATAAAGAAGAATACAGAATATGGATCAATGTTATCCACCAAGACATTAGTATAAGGCAATGAGAGGTCATCTTTAGGACTGACTCTATTTAAATGTCGATAATCAACACACATTCAAACTTTCGTATCCTTCTTTGGAACTGAGACGATATTAGTAACCCATTGAGGATACTTGGCTATCGCTAAGAAACTTCTGATATGACCCATTGAGGGTACATTCCAGCTTGAGTGGTAACTTGTGTTCAACTATGTTATTGTCAATCCCAAACATATCCTGATATGACCATGCAAAGATGCTCACATAGTCAAACAAAATTTTAAACAACTTTTCTCACTCATTTTCTTTCATGGAGACACCAATTTTAACATCCTTTTTGTCATTTTAAGTTCCCAAATTGATTACCTTGATGGATTCTTGATGGAGCTGAACCGTTTGATTTCTTGTTCCACTAGTCTAGTTATTTCAGGGAGAGACTTCATAATCATCTTCATAATCCTCATTATCATAATTAATTGGGGATTCAAAATTACAAGAATGAACATTAACAATGCTACTTTCAAAGGAACTATTTCTTGATCTGAATTATTTCAGTTAGTGACACAAAAAAGGAAAAAAATTAATAAAGATATAAGAGAATGGTATTTCGATATTTTAAAATGAATTTATTGATAACAAACACTAAATTGAAACATGTATGCTCTAATAACGAGTGGACCTAAAACCTTAGGGAGAATAAAAGGATTTGAAAATACATAATTATTTTGAGCATGACCACGGGAAACTCAATTATCATCTAATTCTTAAGACTTATGTTTGGAGGACAAGGGTACACAAAATTGAAAGCATCATCACCAACATGATCTTTTTCAGTGACAACCACTTGATCAACGTATATTATTCCTACTCTCTATTCGTATTATTTTATGAATTCTTTAAAAAATTCTTCATATGAAACTTCCTTCCTATTGCTTGCTTATATATGGGTCGAAATATAGTGTTGGACAAGTCCTTGAACTTTCATAAGTAGGAAGACGACTAAGTCCAATTCATAATTTTCTCCTTTGCCAAAAACTAAATCATAACTTTGCAAATAATAAATGTATCTTCTTGTGAGTGTTTCTTCTTATAAACAATTCTTGATCATATCTATTAGTAACTCATTCATATCGTCTTGTAAATAATTAATATCTTCTTGTGATAAATCTTGACCAAATCTTCTTGTAAATATTTCATATCTTATTGTGGTAAATATTAATCAAATCTTCTTATAAATAATTCATATCTTCTTGTGATAAATCTTGATCAAATGGTGTTTGATTTCTATGTGATTAGTTATAGAATGAAGTATAGGGTTTTTGTTAGGCAAATGATAGAAGTGCTTTCATAATAAATGGGAATGTTGGTTTTTAAGATTTTGTAGTCTTCTAGTTGATGTTTCATCCAAAGTAGTTGAGAGCTACAACCAGTTGTTAAAATATACTCAACTTCTATTGTTGACATGACAATTGTGTTTTGTCTTTGACCAAGAAATTTAGTTGTTACATAAAAATCTGCAGTTTCAACTTGTGCTTTTTTCTTGAAGTTTATCTCCAACATAACCAGAATCACAATACACACTCAGTTTGTACTTAGAAGATATCTTTTAGAATTAGGTAGTGTTGGTAGTACGTGTTAAATCTCTAAGGATTCTCTTAGCAACAGTTAAACGTGATTCGCTAGGGTCAGCTTAAAATCTTGTACATACACATACACTAAACATGATGTTAGGTCTTGAAGCAATAAGGTATAGTAGGGATCATATCATTTCACTACAGGTTTTCTGGTCAGCCTAATTCATCTTTTTCAAGTGAACAAGTAGGGTGCATTGGTGTAGCCATAGATTCACAATCACCCATCTTAAACTTCTTGATAAGCTCTTTTGTGTATTTAGTTTGATGATTGTATATATGTTTTTAACTTTGTTGAATTTGTATCCCTAAGAAGAACTTAAGTTCTCCCATCATACTCATTTAGAAAAACACATTTAACTTCCACTTGAAATAATGTAATATTATTATCTGCAATGAAAGAAAGTAGGATACAAACAACTTATAACCTGATCATTGGAGCAAATGTCTTAGTATAATCAATGCCCTTTTTTTTATTTATTTTTTTATTTTTTATTTTCTGTAGCCTTGTGCGGCAAGTCTTGCCTTGTTTTTTTACCACTTCACCTATTTGCATTTAGCTTGTTTCTAAAAACCCACTTGGTTCCAATAATGTTCTTATTTTGTCTAGGTACTAGATCTCAAACACCGCTCCTCTTGAATTTTTTAACTCTTATTGGATTGCAAGAATCGATCCATAATTTGCCAATGCTTCATCAATAGAGGTATGCTCAATTTATGAGAATAAGCCAAATAAAGTGGTATCTTTTAGTGATGATCTGGTCCTCAAATGATCACTTTCACTTCCAATGATTAGAGTTTCAATATGAGACGACTTGTACTTCCATCCATATTTTCCTTCTAACTTACTTGACTGTCTTAGACTTTATCAGATTCATCATTTGAAGATTTGTCATCTTCTTCCGATTTTCTTGTATCCTTTGATTTTTTCAGGTTCTTCTACATCTGCTTCCTCTAGTTCTGGTAAACCTACAATATTATCATCTTGTTTTAACTTTTCAAAGTCAAGTTGTTTGTCATCAAATTTAACATTTATGGATTCTTTCACAATATGGGTTTCCCTATTAAATACTCTATAAAGTCTTAGGTCTTTCAAAGTATCTAAGAAGGTACACTTTTGAGATTTAGAATTGAATTTACCAAAGTTATCTTTAATGTTCAATATATAACAAGTACAACCAAATTATTTAAAGTAAGAGATGTTTGACTTTTTACCTTTCCACAATTTATATGGTGTTTTATTCAATATAAACATAATAAAGACTCTATTTTGAATATAACATGCAATGTTAATTGTTACAGTTCAAAAGTGTTTTGGAACATTCATCTTATTAAACATGGTTCTGGCCATTTCTTGGAGTGATATATTCTTTCTTTCTACAACTCCATTTTGTTGGGGTATTCTAGGAGAGTAGAAGTGTTGAGAGATTCCATTCTCATCACAAAAACTTTCACAAAGCTTGTTTTCAATTCTCCTCCATGATCAAATCTAATTGTTACAATCTTAAGACCATTTTCATCATTACTTGTTTGAAAAATGTGATAAACACTTTGTGGGATTCATCCTTACTTCTTAAGAATTTTTCTTCTCCTAGTGTAATCATCTACTATAACAAAACCATATTTCTTTCCACATAGAGAAGCTGTTTTCACTAGCCCAAAGAGATCTATATGTAATAGCTCAAGGGGATTTGAGGTTGAGATTGAGTTCTTAGGGGTAAAAGAGTTCTTTGTTTGTTTTCCCTTTTGACAAGCTTCACACATAATTTCAGTTTTATAACTAAACTTATGTTGACATGTGACTAATTTAAGTTTATTCAGTTTTGAAATTAATCTATGGTTTACATGACGTAATCTTTTAAGCTAAATTAGTTACTTTTCATTTACTAACCAAAGACACTTAACCTCTTGTTTCTTTTAGACTAAACATATATAATTTTCAAATGTTGTTTTGCCTCTGACATGTTATGAGTACAGATCCATCCTTCTGACTAATTACCTTTCATGTTTTTTAATTAAATATAATATCATAATTATTATCACTTAACTGAATAATACTTCATAAATTATGCTTAAGACCTTTAACAAACAAGACATCTTTAATAGAAGGCGAAGTATCATTACCAAATGTACCTTGACCATTGATTTGGCTTTTTTGAAGGTGCAAACACGATAATAGGGGGTTGAATTGTGTTTGACAAAGTTGATAAATTTTTGATAATTTATTTAAAAAATATTGGTACAGTTTTGGTTACTTACTTGGAGTAAAAGCAATCGAATTCAGAGGCAGCATACAATGAAAGCATAAATAATTTGTCACATAGATTTATCATGGTTCACCACTAACTTGGCTACATCAAGTCTCATCATTCAAAAGGCTCTAATCCACTAATTCAAATACCTTGAATTACAAAGCACATGACCCTTCAAGCCAGTCTTTCCAAACAACCTGACAACCCCTGACTTTTAAGGAAATAACCATCTTGACCTTACAAGTCAAGTCTTCTCCTAACAACATGAAAACCCCAGATTGAAGAATGAACTAAACCACTATCGGGTTGGATAAAAAAGACTGAAACTTTAAATGTTTGCTTTAAATAAAGCTGATAACAATAATAACTCTCACTCTAAGAAAAAACAACACTTAGAAAATATTTCTTACTTGAACAAGTGTGTAACACCCCGATTTTTAACAGCGTGATTGTATTTTTATTTTTATTTTTAAATCAACTAATAAAATACCAAAGCGTAGCACAAACGACAATTGTCATAATTAATTACATCATAATTATAACAAACTGAAATAGTTTTGAGGCGATAAACCAAAATATCCAAATATAAAATACAATGGGGATATGAGACCTATCAGGCATCGCTCATACCATTGGGGTATTCTCGGCAGACACCTGTACAAGTACTGCTCCAAGAAATACTAATCCCCCCATGGTCACGTCAAAAAAAAAATGGAACATGGACCCACCAAAGCAGAAGTCATCTGACCATATAAGTATAGTTACAGTCATCCCAAAATGAAATAAGTACAACCACCAAAAGAAAGATATCAAGTCCCTATACAACAAAACTAATCTGATCATACTCTAGCAACTACAATAACATGGGTGACCTCCACACACTCCACAAGTCCCGTCTGACGTAGCATCCATCTTCGAGGTAACCTCCTCCTCATCAACATCCATAGACGGATCGCTCTCTCCAGAAGTCAGATCCACCTACGAGATAGGTGGCTTCGGTGGCGCCGAAACCTCAAAACAGTCTGCTACTTTAGTGGCAGTCGGTAAGAGATCATTCACTAGAAGAGGAAGCTCTAACTCGGCCCGCCTAGATGACCCTACAATCTCTCGCTCCACGGGCATCGACCCCTTATCTTTTCTGCCAGTCCCTGGTCCAACTAGTGTATCCTCAGCTCCCACGGTGGCCTCTGCCTCCACTCTAACTGAGGAATCCTTCACATCTTCCCAAGCTCCACTCATCCCAAGCATTAATCCGAAAGGTACCGGATAATCAATCTTCTCGCGAGTGAGTTCCACAAAAAATACTGCCCCAACTTTCCTACTAGTCCTCACTATCCTCCCCGTATAAATAGCCCTGCTTGAGATGGGGTCATATACCCAAGAAGTCGGCGAGTCTCGATCAGGGAAGTCTAACGACATTTCTGTCGTCAAGGTAATAGTTGGTGGAATGAACTCGAGTATCATCTGAGGGCAAAACCCAAATTTCCACAATAATTGTAAACGGTCACCAACCGAAATTAACAAATAACACTTAGCAAAATTCTTATATTTTCAAATGCTCAAAAGAACCTTTCGTCTTAGCATACCCCTCGAAAGGGTTTTCATATGCCCAAAAATGCATAACCAATGTTGAAAAATGAAGTTTTGACAAACTGCACTGTCATAGTCGAATACAACTGAGAAAATGCAGATTTCCAATTCTAAAATGGCTCTGAATCAATCAACACTTCAAACATTAATATTATCAATTATGAACACATAATTAACACCAAATTAATCAACTCAACTTCACACCTCAAAGCAATTACGGAAAATCACAACAACAATCGAATATGTATATACAATCATCACAATGTAACAACATGACTCGCGTGCCAAGCACTATAATGCAATGCGTATATGCCAAAATGCATGATTCTGGAATTCCAAACCAAAACCCTCATCGAAGGGCGTAAATCATAATTGTACAGTTTCTCACAGACCAGTACTAATTACCAAGGTGCAATCTCTCACAGATCAGCATGATTTACTAGCGTGCAGTCGCTCACAGACCAGCACGACATACAAGAGTGCAGTCGCTCATAGAACAACACGATTTTCTAGAGTGCAATCACTCACCGATCAACACATTCTAGAGTGCAATCTCTCACAAATCAGCACGACATACAAGAGTGCAGTCCCTCACAGATCATCACGATTTTCTAGAGTGCAATCGCTAACAGATTAGCACATTCTATAGTGCAATCTCTCAAGGATAAGCACGACGCGACAATCCCCACAAGGATAAGATAAACCAACAGTTCACATGACATCATCCCGTGGCCCAGCATGGTCACCATTATCACCATGGCCCCATCGCGATCACCATGTACTATGAAATGCATGAGCATACTCTGACTCTTTTCACCACAATCATTAAGTAAATGCAGCTATTAAAAGATTCTCCATTTTTAATACTCATTTAACACTAATGATTTTTCATATACAACACAAACCATACTCAAACATATTTATTCACACCAATTTCAATTTCCACAAACACACATAAATCACATTTCCAAATTCAATCCACACATAAATTGAATTAAACTCATTTTCCACCAATCCACACATAAATTGAATTAAATTCCTTTTTCCACCAGTCCACACATAAATTGAATTAAATACTTTTTCCAACAATCCACACATAAATTTTTTCTAAAAAATTCATAATATTAATTATGAACACATCAATTTCACCAAACATGAGTTACTACAATTTTCAAATATTAATCACCCATATTCAATCTCTAAAATTTTCAACCATAAATCACCACAACAACATTAACATATCAGAGTTCTCCCCATCGCTAACTCAAGGAGCTAACTACATAAACCTGAATATTTATAAGAATTTGTTCACAATAAAACCAATCCAAACACAACAAAATTCCCAAAATTAAATCTTTCTCACACACCAAACTTTTAAAACCAAATAATCTATATTATTTAGTTAAAACTAAATAAAACAAATATTGTCCAAATTTCACATACACACACTCGACTATTAAAGCACCAATTTTTTTTTTATTAATAAAGTACTCTAAATTTTTTTTTCTTTTTAAACTCGGTTCAAGAGTAATTAAAAGAGTAACATTTTAAACTCTAACCATTTTTATTTTCAATATATCTTTTTGCTCAAACTCTTTAACATAGTTAAAATTTGAACTTTTTCACAACTTTAATAACTCTAAATTTTCTTGTAAAATTTCAATTTCAGTTTAAACTCATTTATTTGAAAATAACTCATTAAATTCATTTTCCACAAATCTACACCTCAAACACATCAAATTTATTTTCAAAAAAAGGTTATCTCATGTTTAACAAAGAAATTGAACAATAATAGAACATCAAAATCATGATACATATATATTAGATGTGAAGGCATACCTAATCAAAGAAAGAAAGAAAGAATACATCATTCCCCTGAAGATGGAACTGCATGCCCTAATAAGTGTAACTAAACAAGAAGTGCAACAAAGATAACAAAAGGGAAGCTTTTCTCTCATAATAATTCAAAGAAGCACATCTAGAGAGATTTAAAAAAAATGCAATCATGAATATTCACGAAAACTACATTACCTTGTGATGACTCTTCATCATATGCATATTTTCCCACTGTTTTAGTCTTATTTATCCTCAATCATCAGTTAAATTAAGGATTTATTTGATATATTTTGTTGATTTTTGTTCTTTGAGTTAATAAAATGTTTTGTGTTTTATTTTAGTGATTAAGTAGGAATTTTTCATAATTTTACATTGCGATGTGTTTTGGTGCAGTGCTGAATTTTTGTGAGAAATCAACATGACACATTGCGATGTGTTTTGGTGCAGTGCTGAATTTCTCGTCTCTGTGCTTAATGCTTTTTATTGCTTGATCAATATTAAAATGTTCTACGATTTGTATTTTGAAACGAAAGTGGACTTTACGAATGCTTGAGATGAGAAATTCATGAATTTGTAGTCTAGACATAGGTGCAGGTCATGAAACCAATTAAATTAGTTGCAAAGCAATAATTTACAAGAGAATTTCTATACGATAATGCTTAATTCTAATCTTAAATCTACTAAGGAATTATGGGTTACTTTGGAATTAAAGGTTCTGTCACTAAGACATTAGGGCAAGAATAATAAAGAGAATTCGGTAATAATTCAATAAAGGAATTCAATAACTAGGATCAAATTAGACACCAAGGTTGGATTCGAAGTGAAACTCATCCCTGACATTTTTCTCAATTTATAAAAGATCAATTTTGCTACTGTTGTTCAATTTTAATTATTATTTCAATCAACTTGGGAACTTTTTGTTCAATTTTAGTAACTAAATATAATTCAATAGTAAAACGCAATCCTTGAGTTCGACACTCGGTACTACCGTTTTATTATTACTTGCAACGATTCAGTACACTTGCTGAAACGCTATCACCTTGCTCAGTGGTCAGATCACTTTTTCAAACCCTAAATCTACAATTTCTATGCAATGCCTAAATTACCTAAAAGGAAGACCAACACATGAAAGCTCTTAAGCCACTGAGTAATATTTCATCAATTGAATAGCCATTAGCATGCAGCAAATGCAGTCCTAAGAAAATAACTATGACGCATTTTCAAAACAATCTATCTCAATTAAACACACCCACAAACACATCTTACAAATTTCCACCTCCACAAATACACATATAGAGTCCTATATGCAATCTAAAAGTTTGGAAGGAGCCCTTACCTCCATTGTAGCTTTAACAAACGATTACGGCACTGCGATTAATTTCGGTAAAACTTCTCTCGCATCGTCACTTCAAAAGTTAGCATCGTAGAGCGACAATGAGCAACTTTCCCTTCTGTCACTTCGCGAAATAAAGCTTAGAAGTTGAAGAAAAATGGAGGTTTGAGTTTACGGCTTTTGATTTCAAAAGCTTGGAACAGAGAAGAAGAAGAAGAAGGAATTCGCAAGTGTTTTTCCCTCATCTTGCTCTCCAATTCCCAAGTCGCATCTCCAGTAGTTGGGTTCCAAATTACCTTGACCAACGAAACATCCTTGTTCCTTAACTGGTTAATCTTCATGTCATCAATTCTTATAGGTAATACTTCAAATGACAAGTTCTCCTTCAGTTGAATTGTATCTTGTTCGATCACATGAGAGGGATCTGCAAGATATTTCCTTAATTGCGACACGTGAAACACATCATGAATATTGGACAGTGTCGGAGGCAATGCAATCCGATAAGCAATGGGTCCAATTTGTGCAGAAATCTGATATGGTCCAATGAATTTCAGAGTCAATTTCTTCGATTTCAAGGCTCTACCAACTCTATTAGTAGGCGTGGCTCTTAGAAATACATGGTTACCCTGTTCGAATTCTAGAAGTTTGCGACGCTTGTCTGCATAACTCGTCTAGCGATCTTGTGAAATCTTCATTTTCTCTTTTATCTTCTTGACCTTATCTGTAGTCTGTTGTACCATCTCTGGTCCTATAATCATACTTTCACCGTCCTTATACCGACGCAAAGGCGTTTGACACTTGCGCCCATATAAAGCCTCATATGGTGCCATTCCAATACTTGCATGGAAACTATTGTTGTAAGTAAACTCTACCAATAGAAGTATATCATCCCAACTTCCTTTATCGTCTAATACACATGCTCTCGAAAGATCTTCCAAGGACTGATTTGTCCTCTCAGTCTGTCCGTCCGTTTGTGGATGGTAAGCTGAACTCAATCTTAGTTTCGTTCCCAACGCTTCATGCAATGCTCCCCAAAAGTGTGATGTGAACTTTGGGTCACGGTCTGATACGGTACTCGATGGTACTCCGTGTAATCTCACAATCTCAGCAATGTAGATCTCAGTTAGCTTGTCTACCTTATAAATGGTTTTTACCGGTAAAAAGTATGCGGATTTAGTTAATCGATCCACTATCACCCAAATAGAATCATTTTTTCACCTTGTTTTGGTAATCCAGTTATAAAATCCATGGAAATGCTGTCCCACTTCCATTCAGGTATATCTAAAGGTTGCAACATTCCAGCAGGTCGCTGATGTTCCACCTTCGCTTTCTGACAAGTTAAACAAGTTGATACATACTTCGCTACATGTCTCTTTATTCCTGGCAACCAATAATTCTGCCTCAAATCCCGATACATCTTTGTTGCTCCAGGATGAATACTCAATTTACTCTTATGAGCCTCTTCTAAAATTTTCTTCCTCATATGTGTAATTTCTGGTACACAAATCCTACCATTACATCTCAAAATATTATCTGGTCTGATCTTAAACTCAGTTGTCTTCTCTTGCACTATTAGGCTCCTCTTTTCTTGAATTAAGACGTCATCTTGAGAATTCACAATGTCTTCAAGTAGTCCACTCGAAATCTTAATCATTCCGAATTTCAAAATTCCTGGTGCAAACTCTACGTTCAAGTGTTGGCCTCTAAAAGCTTCCCACAACTCTTGTTGTCTAGCCATCACTGTTGAAGACATTGATACACTTCTTCTACTCAACACATCAGCTACTACATTGGCCTTCCCAGGGTGGTACTGCTGTGTGAAATCAAAATCCTTGAGAGTCTTCATCCTGTTGGACTTTAGTCCTTTGAATCCTAATTTTGACACAATTAACAAACATACAATGTTCATACATCATATGATAAATCTAATATTTGAATTGAGCAAGATTTCAGGAACAACAATCCAATCCTACACACTTGGAACATATTGCTTGGAACACAAGAAATCAACAAAAGTTGATTTTTGACTGAGTAAATCGATTGGGAAATCGATTTCATAACAAGGGTGTAAGGAAACACAACTGTTTGTGATGGTATAATCGATTGGGCAATCGACTGACTAAATTAGAAATGAAAACTGCACAAGTCAGTGGCACCCTGTTTTACAAGCTAATCGATTGACGAATCGATTATACATTTCACAAAGTAAACCTGATTGAAATAAATCGATTGGGAAATCGATTGTACAAGTCACAGTGACACTCCAGTTTTGAGGGTAATCGATTGGCAAATCGATTGCTTAAATACTATTTACAAAATAACTTTCCCTGTGACAAACACAATCGATTGGACAATCTATTGTGTGAAATTTCAATCAAGTTAAGTTTGGTTGCAATCGATTGGGAAATCGATTGAACTAAACCCCAGGTAAGAACGTTTTCAGACAAATACATACAAATCGATTGGCACGTCGATTAACATCAAAATAGCTGAGTCACTGACTTAAACACAATCGATTGGCAAATCGATTGAAAGAACTTTTTGAAAATCACAGTGAACTCTGAGCTTGTGGCCAAATCGATTCTGAGTATTTGTTAATCGATTATGAAAACTTAATAAAT
>NC_021166.2:48094293-48121403 GCF_000331145.2 Cicer arietinum
TGGCCAAATCGATTCTGAGTATTTGTTAATCGATTATGAAACTTAATAAATCGATTTATTAAGATGTTTTTCAGAAACTATATAAACTGTCTTCAATCATTCTTTCAATATCAATCTGATAAACACTTTGAATATTCTTGATATACAAAAGAACTCTCAATAACACTTGGTTAACTACTGAGATTGCTTTTTCAGATCACAGCCAAAAAGATTATCAATAATCATTGAGAGAGCTGAAAAAGTATTCTTGAGAGAAAAGACAATGTTCTCATGAAAAATCCTTGAATATCCAGATTCGTGAGAAGTCACATTGATCAAGATTGAAGACTTCTTTTTGTACTTCTTTTATTCAGTTTGTAATAATACTTTGAAAAGAAACGAAAGCGAGAAAGCCAGCTTAAAACTGGTGGCTACTTTCTTGGGTGAGAGAGCTCAACAAGAAAGAGTCGTACTTTGATTTTGTGTTAGACTGCTGAGTGTCCACAAGGATCAGAGGGTGATCAATAGGAAAGAGATCATTAAGATAGATAGGTTTCAGGGATGAAACTGGACAATCTGTAATTGATTCTTTCTATTGGAGAAGAAAATCTGAAATCCGATTGGATTGTCAGGACTGGATGTAGGTTGTCTCGTTGACAACTGAACCAGGATAAATTCTTGGTGCAATCTTCTCTAACCCTTAACTCCTTTAATTTTCTATCTTGCAAAATTTGTATGTGTGATTAATATTAGATGCATGTTAAACATATTCTGTGTTAGGTAATATTGTTTAAACTGATAATTTGACTTGCATGCATCTTGGTTAATCTCTTATCCATCTACTTGCAATTGCTAATCTTGTATGCCGCAATTTAATTCCGCTGTGTGTATGAAATTGATTTAATTTCTTAAAGAACTGATACATTCCGATTATTTCGAGGTCATAATAATCAACACATCCATCATCTCTGACGCATGTTCAATTCCTTCTGATCAAACAAATATTTCAAACTTTTATGGTCACTGAACACTGTGAACGTGCATCCATATAAATAGTGCCTCCAGATCTTCAATGCAAAAACTACAGCAGCAAGCTCCAAGTCATGAGTAGGATAGTTTCTTTCATGAATCTTCAATTGCCTTGAGGCGTAAGCTACAACTTTCTTGTGTTGCATCAGAACACATTCCAAACCTTGGTGAGATGCATCACAATAAACTTCATATGGTTCTTCTGGTTGTGGTAATACCAATACTGGTGAGGTTGTCAACTTTCTCTTCAGTAACTGAAATTTTTTCTCACACTTCTCCGTCCATGAAAACAATTGATCTTTTCTAGTAAGTTGTGTCAACGGAGCTACAATCTTCGCAAAACCTTCAATAAACCTTTTGTAGTATCCTGCCAAACGTACAAAACTTCGTATATCAATGACAGTCTGAGGTTGTCTCCAAGCAAGAATTGTCTTAATCTTTGCCGAATCCACGACGATTCATTCCTTGGTTATCACATGTCCTAAGAAATTCACTTTCTCTAGCCAAAACTCACACTTCGACAAATTGGCATACAATTGCTTCTCGCGTAAAATTTCAAGAACATGGCGCAAATGTTCTCCATGTTCTTCCTCAGTCCTTGAATAAATCAAAATATCATCAACGAACAAGATATTCTTTTCAAGTTATTCATAATGTCCATAACAAGTTCTGAAAGCAGTTTTCTGAATATCTCATTCTCTCACTCGAATTTGATGGTAACCCGACTTCAAGTCAATCTTCGAAAATATCGCGGCTTCTCTCAATTGATCCATCAAATCATCGATACGTGGTAAAGGATAAAAATTCTTAATAGTTGCCTTATTAAGCTGCCGATAATCCACACATAAGCGTGAGCTTCTGTCCTTCTTCTTAACTAGCAACACCGGAGCTCCCCATGGTGATACACTTGGCCTAATAAATTTCTTCTCCAACAAATATTCAATTTGGTCTTTGAGCTCATTTAATTCCAATGGTGACATTCGATACGGCGCAATTGAAATTGGTCCGGTTTTTGGGTGCAAATCAATGAAGAACTCCATTTCTCTTATTGGAGGTAACCCTGGAATTTCTGTTGGAAATACGTCCTGGTACTCCTTTACAAGCACTACGTCTTCTATGTTCACATTCACCTTTGCCTCCACATTGGCCAAAGACAGAAACTCACGAGTTCCTTCTCTTAGTGACACTCTGAGTTTGTTAGCAGCTAGATACTTAACAACTTCTGGTTCGGGGAAAAGAACTAGTTACCGAGAATGACTTCGAGTGATTGTAGAGGTAAACAAATCAAATTAATCAAGAAATCCCTATTCTGGATAGTTATTTGACAATGTAAACATGCATAATTTACTATCAAAGTCTTAACAGGTGTAGAAACAACCAAATCAAAAGGTAGAGACGACACAGATAACTTCAAACGATTCACACAATCCATAGCAATGAAGGAATGGGTTGCCCCATAATCAAAAAGTGCAGTTAGAGTGTTACCTGCAATCTCACAGTCACGTTGAATCAGATTGCTAGAGGGATATCCAACTTCAGCGCCCTCGCAATAAACGCGTCCTCTAGTTGTAGGAAGAGTAGCCCTAGTTGCATTCACTATTGGTTCGACCTTCGGAGCCCTGCAATCCCTTGCAAGGTGCCCTGACTTTTGGCAATTGTAACAAATTGGATTGTTAGAGGTGCAAGCAGTAGCATAATGTTCCTCTTTTCCACATCGGAAACATCGAATCACTTGTCCCTATTGTCTTCCAAAGTTCTGGTTCCCTAGGTGATTCTGACTCATGTTGTTGTTCTGCGGGCGGTTATATGGCTTAACAACTTGTTTTCCTTTGTTGTTCTGATGGTTCATCCGACTAGCCCCCCCGGAACTAAAGTTCCCTCCTTAGTTGGCTCTCTTGTTCTTCATGTTCTCAACTTCTCTACATTTCTCCACTAAGACTTGGAAACGTTGAATTCCCAATGGCAGGACGGAGTCTTGAATCTCATACTTCAGTCCGTTTTGGAAACGGTGACACATAAATTGTTCATCAACCTCTTCACGGAAAAACCTATAGTACCTTGACAGTGACTCAAACTTAGCAGCATACTCACCCACTGTCATATTTCCCTGATAGAGTTTAAGAAAATCATACCCCAGCTTAGTCCTGGTACTCATCGGGAAGTATTTGTCTAAAAGCTTCCTTTTGAACGACTCGCAATTCACCTCCTCATGAGTTGATCCCATCAGAAGCCTTGTACTTCTCGACCAATATTCAACATCCCCTAGTAGCAGATACGTAACATAGTTGACCTTCACCCTTGCTTGACAATTAATCATTTCGAAGATCTTTTCCACTTCTTGAATCCATTGATCAGTTTTTTCCGGGATCTCATCACCCTTGAACTTTTGAGGATTGTAACGACGAAAATCTTCCAATCCCCTAGATTCAGCAGCACGCATCTCTCTTTTCCTCTTCTCAAGATCTCGCAAAGTCTTTGCAGTTGTATGTGCAGCAACAGAAACAACCATATTATTCATTTCTTTAGCCATTTGATCGTCCCTGTTGATGTTGACTCTTGCAGCGTCGTTCCTTCTTGGAGGCATTGTTTCCTATAAAACCAACATCAAGAAGAAATCTTAACACCTTTTAGAAGAATTCCAAAAGACAACTTTCGACTTCATCAACACATAACAAATTACATAAGACTTGACAACTCAAACAACTTACCCCGACACATGATCAGATAACGACTCCCAACCTACAGGTCAACCTACAATCTAACCAAAGCTCTGATACCACAATGTAACACCTCGATTTTTAACAGCGTGAGTGTATTTTTTTATTTTTTATTTTTTAAATCAACTAATAAAATACCAAAGCGTAGCACAAACGACAATTGTCATAATTAATTACATCATAATTATAACAAACTGAAATAGTTTTGAGGCGATAAACCAAAATATCCAAATATAAAATACGCTGGGGTTATGAGACCTATCAGACATTGCTCATACCCTTGGGGTATTCTCGGCAGACACCTGTATAAGTACTTCTCCAAGAAATACTAATCCCCCCATAGTCACGTAAAAAAAAATGGAACATGGACCCACCAAAGCAGAAGTCATCTGACTGTATAAGTATAGTTACAGTCATCTCAAAATGAAATAAGTACAACCACCAAAAGAAAGATATCAAGTTCTTATACAACAAAACTAATCTGATCATACTCTAGCAACTACAATAACATGGGTGACCTCCACACATTCCACAAGTCTCATATGACGCAACATCCATCTTCGAGGTAACCTCCTCCTCATCAACATCCATAGACGAATCGCTCTCTTCAGAAGTCAGATCCACCCACGAGATAGGTGGCTTAGGCGGCGCCTGAACCTCAGAACAGTCTGCTACTTTAGTGATAGTCGGTAAGGGATCATTCACTGGAAGAGGAAGCTCTGACTCGGCCCACCTAGATGGCCCTACTATCAGGTTGGATAAAAAAGATTGAAACTTTAAATGTTTACTTCAAATAAAGTTGATAACAATAATAACTCTCACACTCTAAGAAAAACCACTAAGAAAATATTTCTTACTTGAACAAGTGTTTCTCTTTTTGAACTCTAAGATAAATTTGGATTTTGAGTTTTTCTACTCTTTTCTGATTTTTCAATGATCTTCTTCTTCTTTTTCTTCTTCTTCTTTTTCTTTCTTGGGTATTTATTTATAGTTAAAATGATTGCTTCAATTTTGCCTTGTTTATTTCTAAATTGTACCTTCATTCCTAGCTTAGTCAACAATGATCGTATTCAAAAATATTTTGAAACAAGATGCTTTTTGAAAACATGTTCTTTAACCAATTCTTTATTTCTGAATCCAATATGAGCAGTTCTTATAGATTGATGTTGTTCTTATTTTTTTTAGATTTAGTTTGTAAATTATTTAGATTGATTTTGTTCATATTTTGTTCATATTGCGTTGTAGATTATTTAGTTTGGAAATTCTTCAGATTAATTTTATTCATATTTTGTTGTAGATAAATCTTGATCAAATCTTCTTCAAATCATGATCATATCTTCTTTTCAAGTTGTTCAAAGATTTTCTTCAATTATAAATTTGAATTAAATCTTATTTTAGATTTTATTCAATTATAATTCTGAATCAAATCTTATCTTAGATTTTCTTCAATTATAAATCTGAATCAAATCTTATTTTATATTTTCTTAAATTATAAATCTGAATCAAATCTTATTTTAGATTTTCTTCAATTATAAATTTGAAACAAATCTTATTTTTGATTTTCTTCAAAAACACGAATCTTCTTTCATACTATTTGAAATCAAATGTACCGTTCTCATAAAACACTTTTGTAATAAAAAAAACTCAATTTAAACCAACTTGGTTCCAGCACTTCTTGCTTTCCTCCAAAAGTTAATGTGCCTCATTTTCTCAATGGTAGTTCTTGGAACGTACACTTTTCTTCCTTCATGTGTTGCGAGAATCCAATGTCCAAGTACCATGATTGGTGTTTTAAATTGATTGTTGATGACATCTGCAACATAGACAATTTTTTTCTTAGGTACCCAAATTTGGTTTGGTCCTGGCTTGTTAGTCTTGAAATGTTTCTTGTCTTTCCTTGTATTTACCATGAGACAAGATAATTTGGAGTAACATTTATTAGAGCAAACATTACACAAGAAATTAGAGGGAATAGGTATAGGTTCAATTATAATTTCTTTGGACTCTAGACCTCTTTTACCATTTCTACTAACTCCATAAATCATAGAAGCATACTTGCTTCTTTCCATTCCATTAGCAAGAAAATCTTGAAATAATTCTTCATGTTTATCATAAGTTACATGTGGTATTTTCAATTGATGTTGAACTATGATTACTCTTCAGAGCTAGATTTTTAGCCTTCAGTTCAACAATATTATTTTTTAGAGTTGCATTTTCTCCTTTAACTTCAACACTTTGATTCTTTAAAACATTAATTTCTTCAGTTAGGTTTGCTTTTTCTTTCCTAAGTGTTTTCAATTTTAAAGACAATTTATTATTCTTGTTCAAGAAGTCATTTATAATATTAGTTATATCAAATCGAGTTAAGTCAGAAAATACCTTAATTTCTTCACATGTTGATTCACTTCCAGAGTCGGAGTTTGTGTTGGATTTAGAGGTAGAGTTGGTATGAGTCATCAAAGCCAAATTGCATGCTCTTCATCATCCGCCGATTAATCAAAACCATCCCATATAGTCATCAGACTCTTCTTCTTGGGTATGTAATCTTTCCTCTGATGTTTCCATTTCTCTAGATTTGGGCATTCTACTTGATATGTCCAAGTTCATTGCATACATAGCAGATGACATTTTTCTTGTCAGATTTATCATCATTTCCTCTGCCGCACTTCCTAGAATATCTTTGGGGAGATTTCTTCTTTTTGTTATGCCACATCTTCTGAATTTTTCTGGATATGAAAGCCAATTCCTCTTTCTTTGAGTCTTCATTCTAATCTTCTGAATCATCATCCTATGATTCTGCTGTTGCCTTCAAATCTTTCTTTGGCTTGGATTTCATTTCCAAGGTTGGTGGCTTCTTTTTGGGCTCATCCTCTGCCAGTTCAATATCATAAGATATGAGAGAGCTGATTAATTCTTCTAGCTTAAGAGTATTCAGATCCTTTGATTCTTAAATGAAAATGATCTTAAGTCTCCACTTGCTTGATAGACTTCTTTGTATCTTCTTCACATGATCATCTGTAGTATAACTCTTCTCAAGTATCTTTAATCTGGAGATCAGAGTCTGGAATATGGAGAACATTGTTTCAAGTTTTCATCTTCTTTCATCTTGAACATCTCATACTTTTTGACTAGGAGGTTGGCCTTTGTTTCTTGAAGTTCCTTCCGTCACTGGTAAGAATCAGAGTATTGTAAATACTCTTTGCGGTCTCCTTGTTGATACATTTGTCAAACTCCTTAAAAGTGATTATATTTATAATGGATGATATGGACTTATGATGCATCTTGTACACCGTCTTCTGATAAACATCCATCTCTTGCATTGGAATCTCATTGCCATAAGTATTATTTGGAGCAATGTAACCATCTTCCACCAAGTGCCAAAGTTCTGGATCTTATGAAATGAAGAAACTTCTTAGCCGATAATTCTAGTACTCAAAATGTTATCCATCAAACTGAGGTGGTTTGTTGATGTTACCTCTAATAGCTTATTCACTTAATCCAAACATGTTGAACACTTGGATCTTTTCTCAAACACTGTAAAGTTATCAACCTTGAGACCGAGCTCTAATTCCACTTGAATGTGAAAACACGAGAAGTAAGGGTTGAATTGTGTTTGACTAAGTTGATAACTTTTTTATTATTTGATTAAACTGGTTAAGACTTGCTGATTTACTTGGAGTAGAAGCAATAAAAAAACTAAGGAGTGTAAGAATAAAGTGACACAAGTATTTTATTCTGGTTCACCACTAACTTGGCTACATCTAGTCCCTTCACACAAAAGGATTTAATCCACTAATTCAACAACTTGAATTACAAAGCACCTGATTCACCTAACCAGTCTTTTCAAACAACTTGACAACCCCATACTTTTGAGGAACACACACACCTTGACTCTACCAGCCAAGTTTGCTCCGCACAATCTAACACACTCATATTGTTGAAGGCACACTAATACCAAATTGTTGAATACACATGTTTGGAACTTGAGTAGCTCCTTCTAATCAGTTGATTATAGCAATGACTATCACACTCTCGAGTTTTTCTACTATTTTATGATATTTCGATGATCTTCTTCTTCAGCATTGCGTATTTATTTATAGATAAAATTAGGGCTTCAATGTAGTCCTCGCTTAATTTTGAATTGTATCTTCATTCCTAGCTTGGTTAACAATGATGTTATTCAAAAATAATTTTGAACAAGATGTTATTTTATTTTATTTTATAATATATTCTTTAGCCAATTATTTATTTTTGAATCTGATCTGAGCAATACTTCTCGATTGATTATGTTCCTATTTTGTTCATATTAAGTTTTTAAATTCTTCAGATTGATTCTGTTCGTATTTTGTTAAGATTGAGTTTGTTAATTTTTCAGATTGTTACTGTTAATATTTTGTTAAGATTGGTTTGTAAATTCTTAACGTTGATTTTTTTTTTTGTATTTTGTTAAGATTGAGTTTGTATATTATTCAAATTGATATTCTTCTTATTTTATTAAGGTTGAGTTTGTACATTCTTCAGATTGATACTGTTCATATTTTGTTAAGATTGAGTTTGTAAATTATTTTAATTGATACTGTTTATATTTTGTAAAGATTTCTTTCGCAAATTTTTCACATTAAACTTTCTTCCTATTGCTTGTTTTAATATGGGCGGGAACATAGTGTTTGACTGGTTCTTGAACTTTCACAAATAGGAATATGACTAACTCCAATTCAGTATTTTTTCCTTTTTCAAAAATCTAAATCATATATTTGCAAATAATAAATGTATCTTCTTGTGAGTGTTTTTTCTTGTAAACCATTTTTGATCATATCTTGTAAATAATTTATATCTTGTTGTAAATAACTCATATCTTCTTGTGGTTAATATTGTTAAAATCTTTTTGTAAATAATTCACATCTTCTGGTGTTAAATATTAATATAATCTTCTTGAAAATAATTCATATTTTCTTGTGATAAATCTTGATCAAATCTTCTTGTAAACAATTCATATCTTCTAGTAGATAAATCTTGATCAAATCTTCTTGTAAATAATTAATATCTTCTTGTGATAAATATTGATCAAATGTTCTTCAAATCTTGACCACATCTTCTTTTTAACTTGGTCAATGATTTTCTTCAATTATAAATTATATTTATAAAATATATTATTTTCAAAACATGAATCTTCTTTCATACTCTGTGAAGTCAAATATATTGTTCTCATAAAATACTTTTGTTAACATCAAAACTCTATGTATATAACCAACTTGGTCCCAATAGTAGCAATGGCTGAAAGTTTGTAGGTCGAAGAGAATTTATGGGTGGATGATAAGAGGCCTTTAGATTTACTATAACAGTATTAACATCCCCTTCCATCTTCTTTGTGAACCCTGTTAGTGGTTTCTTGGCATTGTTAATTCGACAAATAATTTTTCCATTACTCGTCCCAATTTCTACTCTTTCCCTTACAATGACCATGTTAGAAAAATTTGATGATGCACTTCAGATTATTCTATCATAAAAAGGTGATTGAAGGGTATCCATGAAGATATATACCAATTCTTTTTCTAATAAAGGCAGTTCTACTTGAGCAACCAATTCCCTCCATCGTTGGACTTATTTTTTAAATGTTTTGTTGTCTCTCTTCAATGTGTTCTATAACTGCATTATGTTAGGAGCCATATCAATGTTATGCTTATATTGTTTAAAAAAAGAACCCTCCAAATTCTTCCAAGAGTGAATGCGAGACCTTTATAGATGCGTACACCAACTTGAAGTTGACCCAATTAAACTGTCTTGGAAAAAGTGAATCAAGTGCTTATCTTCGTGTACATGAGATGCCATTTTCATATAGTACATGGTCAAGTGGTTTCTCAGGCAAGTCATCCCTTTATAATTTTCAAAATCTGAAAGTTTGAATTTTGGCGGTACAACCAAGTTGGGAACGAGGCAAAGATCAAATGCATTACTTGAACCTTGATAACTCCCTACTTCTACAACTCTCAATCTATCTTCAATAATTTGTATCTTAGCGTCATGTGATTGACTTTTGATCAATGCATTTTGGCACATGTTATTAGCTTTGTACTGTGACATTTTGAAAGCTCTTTATAACCTAGGTTAGTATTTTCACATGTTTCTAAACTTCGGGTCGTAATTGAGTTTTAATGTTATTATTTGCATATTGATCCTTGCTTGCTTGGCAAGCCATAACTTGAACTCTCGATATTGGATTGATGCATGCGAGTAGGAGTTGGAAAGCTAAAAATCATAGTTACAACTTTTCTGTTGGCACAAAATCCCAATTCCGACTTTACGCAATCTAAATTGCAGAGTACGTGATTTGAGCTTTTTGTAATAATTATTAGTATTGGTCCAATTGTTTTTAGAACTCAATTTTGAGTACTATTTATATTTTTTTTGGGGATTTTAGTTTTTCTTTTTATTAAGAGATACAAATACTCAAAGTTTTCTTGTTTTCTTATTTTTGGATAAATAAAACATTTTCGAGGAAATGTTAATTTATAAAATTAATCCACGGGAAATCAATTGATGGCAGTTCTGAGGCTGAAGCTGCTGATGAAGGATGGGAAGTTTCTTTTGATAGACACACTGCTGTGAAGGACCTGATGGTCGAAGGCTTTGTCGAAACTATTTCGCTGCCGATTGGTCAAATGAAGGTCCATCATCGGATGCTTATGTACACATTAACCCGGATGCTGGTTCCCCGATCCAGAAACCATGCTGTCGTTCAGAAGTTGGACATACAACTGTTGTGGGGACTGTCCAAAGAGCTCAAGATGAGCTGGACATGGATAGTGCTGAGCCATATGATGGAAGCATCGCAAAGCAAGCTGGTGCTGCCCTATCCCCAGTTAATCACCAAGATTCTAAGACATTTCAAGGTGTCACTTGTCGATGAAGAATCTTCAATAACCACCCTTGTTTTTGGTGAATCAATTGTCAATCAAATGCAATTGAAAAGGGTGAATGGTATCTGGATCAGGCCCCTACCAAATGTTGAACCTATTCAGCCTACTACACAACAAGCTGCTGAGCCAGTAGCAGCCTCTCCTGAGTTCTTCGCAAAGATGCTAGAGTTTATGGAAGCTCAGGCGGCTCACAAAACTAAGATGTAAGCGTCAAATGATCGAATGGAAGCTGCTTTGAAGACACTCCAGGCATCTCTGAACTCAGTTGTTCAGAATGTTGATGCGATACAAGTTCATTTAGGCATTAAGCTATCTTTTGAAGATATTGTGGATATCGGCCGACAAGCAACAAAGGAACAAAATCCCACTCCCCTAGATAGTTCTGAACCTCACGTTGAGGAGACACCTACTGAGGGTAATACATCGGTCTCTACCTCTCCCTTGGCTAATAGTGAGGAACAACCTGGTTTAGGTGATTAGGTTTTTAGGTTCTTTGTTGTGATGTAATGTCTTGTTATTGCTGTACTATTTTCTTCCATATATGACATTTGAGCACGTTTATTCAATTGTTCTATGATCTATTGCCATAATCTGTTTAATCTGCATATGTTTTTGCTCTGATACACTGATATTTGTTTGCTCTGAAACCATAATTATCCCCGGTGCTTATGTTTACTAACATAGGGGGAGAAAATTCATTTTGAAACCATATTTGCATTAACTGACAAAGGGGGAGAGACATTATAACTTGTGGAAACTTTTACATGCTACTTATGTTGCTTCTATACTGCAAATTGCTGCTCTGATGACTACTTAAATTACTCATATTTTGGTAAATAATATTGGTACTTATGCTCTGATATTATGCTCTGTTGCTGGTACCTATATTGGTAAATTCCTTGAAATGCTAAACTCAAGTTAAAATTGTATGCTTGTCAATTATGCAAAAAAGGGGAGATTGTTGGACTTAGGTCCCATTAATCCTAATTTTGACATAATTAACAAACATACAATGTTCATACATTATGTGATAAATCTAACATTTTAACTGAGTAATATTTTAGGAACAACAATTCAACCCTACATATTTGAGACAATTGCTTGGAACTCAAGAAATCAACAAAAGTTGGAAAATCTACTGAGCAACTCCATTAGGCAATCAATTCTGTAAAAAGGGTTGTATGAAAGTGTGTAGTCTGTGATTAAACAATCGATTAGACAATCGACTGGCACAATCATTGTTAAAAATTGTGCAAGTCAGAGGCAAGCCGTTTAGCACCCTAATCGATTGGCACATCGATTGTTCAAATCACAAAGACTAAAACTGATTGGATACATCGATTGACACATCGATTGTGCAAGTCATAGGACCAAGCCATTTAATACGCTAATCGATTGGCAAATTGATTTGGTAAATAAGATTTCATAAGGAACATGGTATGTGACAAACACAATCGATTGGACAATCCATTGTGAAAAATTCAATTGAAACAAGTTTGGTATCAATCGATTAGGCAATCGATTGAACTGAACAAACTGGTAAAATCACTTTTTTCAGGAACATAACACTTAATCAATTGGCACATTGATTTACTTGAAATAAGCTAAATCCTTGTTTTAAACCAAATCGATTGGCAAATTGATTGAGACAAAAATTTGAGTTATAGGGAACACTCAATATATGGCCAAATCGATTATGTGTATTATTGAATCGATTATGTGACTTAATGAATCGACTGAGTAATCGATTGTTTTGATCTCGTTGTTGGAACAAAACACCTTAAATCGATTATGCAATCGATTCAACTATTAACTACACATAATTTTCTGAAAAGTATTTTAAAATAATCGATTAGGTAATCGATTAGTTTATGTAGTTTCAAGATTCAAGAAAAACAAGACTTGCGATAATCGATTGAGCCTGTTTTATTACATTAATGAATCGATTGGGAAATCGATTTATATGTTGTTTTTCAGAAACTATATAAATGGTTTTCAATCACTTTCTCTAATAACTTTTGATAACATTTGAATAACCTTTGATATTGCTTTTTTAGACCCAGAACCAACGATTATTCATAATCAATAGAGAGCTGAAAAAGACCTCTTAAGAGAAAAGGAGAATGATCTCACAAACACTAAAATGGACAAACAACTACTTGTGTGAGATTCATTGCAAGTGATTGAGACCAAATTTTGTATATCTTTTATATTTTCTGTAACAAAGATTTTGTAAAGAAAGAACTGATAAAAATCCAGTAGTGAAACTGGTAGTTATCTTCATTGTTGAGAGGGCTCATCAAGAAGAAGCTTTATTGTGATCTTGGAAGAGTTTGTAGAGAAACTCTGGGATACAGTGGTTGCCAAATAGAATAGAGAGAGTTTTAAGATTGATAGGCCGGGAGCGCTGGAACATCTGTAAAACACTTAAAAGTGTAACACCCCGTTTTTCTAAGCGAGGGTGTATTTTTTTTTCAAAAGTAATTTAAGTAAAACAGAGAAATAAATGAGGTAACACCTTTGGATAAGTAATTAAGTCATTATAATTTTCAAGCAGCGGAAAAGTTCTCAATCCATGAATTCAAAATATTTATATAACAAAAGTAGTACAGTCTTCCAGTTTAAAAATAAACGCAACCCAAAAGAAGGACATTCGTTCCCTCTGTGTCAACCTAGTCTGATCATTTTACAAAACAACTAAACACCTTGAGTGATCTCCACGCGCCCCGTGAGATCCTCCTAACGTAGCTGCAGTCAAGCGTTCCCATCTCCATTCCCGTCCGTAGGGTACGAACCGGTAGGATCGTCCTGACTCTCATCTGAGGGCAAAGCCCAGATTTCCACAATAATTGTAAAGGGTCACCAACCGAAATTAACAGATAACACATAACATTTAAGTTTTAAATGCACAAAATAACCTTTCAACTAAGCATGCACCTTAAAAGGATTTTCCATATGCTAAAAGTTCATACAATGCTTGCCAATTAACAATGAACTCAAAATAAAGTTCTCAATCCATCAAGTAATACATAACTGACCAAAGCATTGATAAATCAATTGAGCAATCGATTATCTAACTCAAAATAAGGACTTTTGCTGAGCCAATCGATTGCCAAATCGATTTGGTCAGTTCTGCTGAGTTTCTGCATGACCAAATCGATTTCTAAGTCGATTTTGTCAGTTCTGATGAGTCCCTGTGTTGCCAAATCGATTTCCAAATCGATTTTGGCAGTTTTGCTGAGTTCCTGCCTCTCTGCCAATCGATTTCCAAATCGATTTCTTAAAAGATTTTGAAAGACATATTTATACAATCGATTGGCAAATCGATTAGGTCAAAATGGTGAACTTCCTGCAACTCATCCAATCGATTGGGAAATCGATTTCCCTCATCATTTTTCCAAAAATTCATAACTAACTCAATCACATTCATACATAATCTCAAATCCTAACACTTAGCACTGATAACGCAATCGCTACAACATCATTAGTTTCGAAATAGTATTGCAAGCAAACATGTTATCACCAAATTCCAAAACATAACACTTAACATTTATAACACAATTAATACAACATCATGGGTTTCAAAATGGTATAGCAATCCAACATGTTATCACCAAATTCCAAAACATAACACTTAACATTTATAACACAATCAATACAACATCATGGGTTTCAAAATGGTATAGCAATCCAACATGTTATCACCAAATTCCAAAACATAACACTTATAACACAATTACTACACATACCAAATGAACCAACAATTCACAATTTAACAGGGTGTAGTCTCTCACGGACAAACACCTGTGCAGTCTCTCACGGACAAACACAATTCCCTCAGGAACGTAACTCGTAAACGTACCACCTATCACGGGTCAGTACTGTTTACCGAGGTGCCACCTATCACGGGTCTGCACGGCTTACTAAAATAACGTAAATTGTAAATGTACCGCCTATCACAGGCCAAAGTACTATTTACCAAGGTGCCACCTATCACGGGTCTGCACAATTTACAAAAAAGCGAAAACTTCAAAACAATATTAGATAAATAAGTCATTAAGAGATTCCCCATTCTTAATACTTATTTAACTTAAACGATTTTCAAAACAAATATTAAGTAAACGAGACATTAAGAGATTCCCATTTCTTAATTCTCATTTAACTTAAACGATTTTCAGAAACAAACATTAAGTAACCAAGACATTAAGAGATTCCCCATTCTTAACGCCCAGTTAACTTAAACGATTTTCAAAACAAATATTAAGTAAACGAGACATTAAGAGATTCCCCATTCTTAATTCTCATTTAACTTAATCGATTTTCAAAAACAAACATTAAGCAACCAAGACATTAAGAGATTCCCCATTCTTAACGCCCAGTTAACTTAAACGATTTTCAAAACAAATATTAAGTAAACGAGACATTAAGAGATTCCCCATTCTTAATTCTCATTTAATTTAAACGATTTTTCACAAACAAACACACATTTAGTAAACAAGACATTAAGAGATTCCCCATTCTTAATACTCATATAACTTAATGGTTTTCAAATTCCACACAAAACAAACTCAAACAAATTCTCACATTCAATCCATAATTCACACCAAAACACATCAATCAACAAACATCAAGTATGAACACGCCAAATACGATGAACACACATCAACATAATAAATTTCATTTATTCAAAATCTTACATACGTGAGGTAAATTCATTTTTTCCAAAACAATACTCCAATCCTAACAAAATTCGTTTCCACACAACCACAGATAAGGCCCTAGATGCAAACTAAAAGTTTGGAAGGAGCCTTTACCTTCGCGTTAGCTCTAACGTGCGATTACGGCACCGTGAGTAAATCCGGTAAATTTTCCGCTTGCAACGCCGCTTCCAAAATTGGTCCACTAGCACCGTAGCACGGAGGTGAGAAACCTTCCCTTCTATCACTTCTTGTAACGACGTTTAGATTTAGGTGAAACAGGGAGGTTTGTGTTTGAATCCCTAATACCGTTTTTCTTCGTTTTCGAATCAAAGAGGAAGAGTGGAGTTGAGAAATCCTTGTTCTATCACCCACCCAAACTTGGGTTTCTATTCTTGAAGTCAAAAAAAGAAAAAGGAAGCAAAACCAATGAAAGAAGAAAAGGGGAGATGGAGGTGTTCGCGCGGTCAGAGGAAGAAGAAGGAAAAATGTTATTTTCTCTCCTTTGTTTTTCTTTCTCTTGTTTTTCCTTTCTTTCCTTTTCTTTCTTTCCTTTTTATATCCTTTTCTTTTCCTTTTCCTTCCTTCTAATTTCCTTTCTTTCTATTTCCTTTCTTTTTCCCTCCAACCAAATATATATATATAAATTACTCTTAACAAATATCTCAAAATCTCTAGATATTTGTTAAACTCCCATTTCACCCGTAACGCATTAAATTCTTCGCACTTAATTTAATTTATTTATCGACGAGTAATTCTAAACGGCATCAAAATAACTTCTTGATCATATAAACTCCAAAATATTATTAACTTTGGCTAAAAAGCCTCCGAGCCAAAATCCAAAATACATAAAAATGCATAAAGTGTACTTTAAAATTATGGGTCTTACAAAAAGATTCTATTGAAAAGGCCGAAATCGTTTAATTTCGGGACTGGACGTAGGTCGTCAGTTAGACGGCTGAACCAGTATAAAAATCGTGGTGTACTACTCTCTATCCCTTACTCTTTATTTCCATATTACATTGTATGATTAATCTTGATTGCATGCTTGTATCTTGATTAATTTGTAGAACAAATACATGTAAGTGTGAAACTTCGCTTAGAAACAATTCCTTGGGACCGTGATTGATCATTGGTTTAATAAAAGTGTTCTTTTGTTAAATTGATTATCAATCTTGTTGCACTTTTTTAAAAACCGTCATATACCTTTTCAAACAATAGAGGTCATATTTTACAACAACAAGGAGTAAAGAACTTCATTGAATGAATTTCTAGAACCCTCATGCTAAAAGAAGTTAATGTAACATAAGTCACAAAAATGGCACTAAAGAAGATGAATATTCAAGTCCAAAGTAGCTTTGAGCTCCTCTTGAAGACGAGTTCCCTGTTTCATTGATTTGTGTTGATTCGCAAGGATGAAGAGACAAATTTCCGCATACAAGGTTGTGCTGGGTAGCTTTGGGGGACTTTAGTGAACTTCTAGTTTTGGAAGATTTAGAAGAGAAGGAAAAATGGAGGATTTGGAAGAGAAGATGATTAGTAACAATGGGGTTACCCTTGAGACTATTTACAGGAAGGAGAAGGAAAAAATGAGATAATGATTGAGTATTTTTCTTGAAAAGGATAAAATGAGGGGAAATAAGGAAATTCTTCTTTTTGCCCTTTGGACATTCGCCATATTACTTTTTTGTCCATTCTTATTTTAATTAAATTATTTATTTTTAAATTAATGTATTAGTACTTTGACTATCCTTTATTTTTAATATGGTATAGTTAAATGAGTTATTAGATAGTTCTTGAGTAGAAAATGTGGATGTGTTGATTGTTTTTAAAGAGAGTTTGTTTTGTTTGTTGATAATAAAAAAAAATTGATGTAAGAAAATGAGTTCGTTGAATTTGAATAATTATTTTAAAATATGAATTTTACGACTATCAAGTTGTACAACTTATCTATCGAAATTCAAGGATTAAAAAGATGTCTCATCTAGTTAATCCATTTAAGAATATTTTCATTATTTTTTGTTATAAAAAATGAATTTTGAAACCATCAAATTGTATAACTTGTGTCTTAACAATTGAAAGATCAAAAAGATGTAATGTCTAGTTAAGCTTTAATGATTTTTTTTTTTTTTTTTGTATTTATGAGATTTGATATTTGTTAGAAGTTGTTAAACTTAATATTTCTGAAAATAAAAGGGTTGGACCTATTAATATTTTTGAAAATAAAAGGGTTGGACCTATAAAAGAGAGAAAAAAAAAAATGGACTACATAGTTAAATAAAAAAATACAGGTGGGTTTGGAGTCCAAACTTTTTTTAGTATAACTAAAAAAAAGAATACATATTTAAAAGAATAATTTTTTTGGCAATTTTACGTGTATATGTGTTTCGTAGTTAATGTAATATTTTCGTATGTTTGACTAATGTTATGTGTGAATATATTTATATAATTATTTTTAAGTATCCCTTATTTTAGTTATTTATTTATATATAATTATCTTGAGATAGTACTAATATTATTTTTTATTTCTTTTATTTTTATATAGTTGTTATGGTATGATGATTTGATACGTATTTATTGTGATTTATTAATTAATGTAAATTGATGATATTATAATAATTATTTTTTATTTCTCTCTAAATATGGTAGTATTTTAATATAAGTATCTTAAAAAATAATAATTTAACAATTGGGGTAATAACTATGAGTATGGAAGTTTTAGTTATTACTAATATATTTTTAAAAGATTAATTACTTTAATTATTTTATTTTGTAAAATATTAATGTTTTAGTAATAAAATTAGGTTTAAAGAAGTGCCAAAAAAATTAGTTTGATCATTGTTGGTTTTATTATTAAAAAATAATATAAATGAGTAAAATATATTTTATGGATTAGATCTATATACAAGAGTAAAACCTAATTAATTAAAAGAAAAATTGATTGAAAACAAGAAGAAGGAAAGGTATGAGAAAGAGGGGGGGGGGAGCATGAGGAGTGCATAATAGAACCAGCCGCACTTAGAGCATCGTAAGTTCGATTTGAGCGAAATCAACACTAAAACGACTGTCTGAACAATGGTTATATTATCCACTAATTATTTTCTGATTTAGCATATGTTTACGTGACTCAATTTCGAAATTGACCTTTTCAAAGTATATTCTCATGATTTATTCTTGACATTTACCCATAAACTATAGAGTTAGATGATTGAAGGACAATGAGTCAAAAAACAAAGATGTTTTTCTTGTGGAATCGTATTTGCTTGTGAAAGCATCGAAATAAGGTAAGGGGTGAGAGAACATTTGAAATCATGAGTATAATATATTGTGAGATGAACGGGAAACCGTAATTTTCAACGATTCATCTGAGACTCACTATGTATGACAGTAGCCCTTTAAAAGATAAATTAATTAATGTGAACATATGAGAATTGTGCGGTTTAAATGTGAAATATAAATATTTATAAGGTTTTGATTGATTTAATTTTTGATAATTGTGTGTTATTTGATATTTGATATTATTGTGATATTGGATGTTGAATGAAATCATATGAATATATTTGATTAGACGAGTTTATGTGATGTGATAATAAAAGATGGACATATTGTACGATATATATTTATGTGATGATGATGATGTACGATTGATGATAGTGATGTTATAAATTTGTGATAATGTATGATTGATGAGAGTAATGTTATAAATTTGTGATGAGAATATTGAAGTAACCTCATAGTTGATGAAATAGTGGTGATTCTAATTTGTGATAAAGATGGTACTCTTAATGGAGTAGCCTAGATCAACGAGGGAGAAAATAGATGTTGGGAATTTTTGAAGTAGATGATTTTTTTGAAGTGAATATTATTTTGCATTGTATAGGTAGGGTCTCACAAGCCTAGTGATTGGGTAGGCCAAGCCTAGTGATTTCTGAGAAGTACAATTGAATGAGTCTGCTCGTGTCGGTCTACTATTCAGCCTTAAAAAAAATTGTTAGACCTTGGAGGTATTTGAGTGGAGAATTCTTAGGTGACTTGGAGTTAGCGCTCCAAATATTGAGAACTACCATGCAACACACCTTTACCTCAACTGTCGCATATATGTGTCTCGGGTTGAGTTGAGGGGATCTATGAGGACATAGTCAACTGGAATTGTCCATCCACTCGGGTGGTAGCATAATATCAAACCTCCTAATAAAGTACTTCAGAGTTAGAATAATTTCAAACCTCCTAATAAAGTACTTCAGAGTCTAAGCTCATGCATACCATTGCATTTTCTTGTGATTATCTTGTTATGATTAATGTGTTTCAAAAGTAATAATAGTTCCTCTTAGATGATTTGATGCATATTATAATGAGATAATGATTTTACTTGAGTGACTTTGATGTTATAATATGGTATTGTTTCGTTGAATATTTTGATATATCATAATAATATTTTGATGGTCTATTATGATTAATTGTGTGTTCTTCTCTTACTTATATTATACTATCAAATGATTTCAAAATTCACCTCATTCGTTGTTTGTATTTGATTGACTTAGTCATGCGTTTGGAAAATCGTAGTTATTACAGGTTAATGAGTCTTGAAGTGCAAGTTTGGGAGAAGCTTCGCTCTAATAATGCTATTGGGAATGAGAGTTATAAGTTATATTTTACTTATTTAATTAGACACGGATTTTCGTATGAAAACATTATAAGTACTACTAAGTTTTTAGAACTAAATTAAGAAATTATAGTTAAACGAAGTTTATTGAGATCGCACTATTTTATAGGAAGAAAAAGTCTGAAATATTTCATTTGTATTTTGAGAAATGCGATATCCTAATAACTCGTAAAAGTTTCTTTCTCTTTTGAGAGAATTTTTATTTATCTGCTACAAATTTTAATTAAAATATGATATCAATTATTATGTATATTATTTTGGGTTTTAGGGTGTCACAATGAACTTTTGGGACAAACGTTATCTCAATCTAGCAGCTCATCTTCTCATCAATGATTATGCTATTGTAGTTGATGAAGCTACTACAAGCAAACTTTGGGAGACTGTTACTAGATTGTTGAAAGGAAATAAAGATTAAAGTTATGGAAACTTTTTCCCCAACAAGAGAGGTCGAAGCCTTTATTAGCAAATTGTTGATGGAGAAGATTCTTTTTGTCCCCTAGAGTTATCGTAAAAAATCCTCAACTTAATAGAACACATGAATTAGTAGATGAAACAACGAATGAATCAACATATGTCACATAGTCAAATTTTGGAACAAGGATTAAGGGTCAAACTACAACTGTAGGAAGAGCGTGAAAGATTTGGAGTAGTAGAACGGGAAACACAAGAAGAGGGTTTGAATTGTGTTTCTTTTTAAAATACTTTTAGCATGACTAAGCTATAGTAAAGAAAGTATGACAAATGAACAATAACAAAATAGAAAAACTCAAATGATTTATCTTGGTTTACCACCAACACGGTAGCTACGTCAAGTCCCTTCAACCTGAAGAATTTGATCCACTAGTTCATCATATAATAACACTTTTATTGAACACCTACTAGTCAAATTGATTGTGTTTAAATCTTCTCAACCTTATAGCTTAGTACAATCAAGTTGTTGAGAAAGGAAACCTCTACTGAGCTACGTAACAAGAGAATAAGTTTATGTTTTTGAAATAGCTCTTATAGGAGAATGCTTACAAATTCGTCCTTTCATAAACTTTTCTCAACACTTGAGTAAGATGAATGATTTTGAGCAAGAGTGCAGATAGGGATGTATGTGCTTATATCTTATGTATTTCTTACTTTTCCAGTTAGCAATGCACACCCTTTTATAGAGATCATTTAGGGTTTCTAGTTGTTGTCCTGATTGCAAGAAATCAACATGAGTAATGAAGTTTCGTATCTTGGTAATTGATTCAACGTATCTTGGTGTGAATGCAGGGAAGCAAAGGATATGATGACTAGAGCATGTCTTAAAGGCATTTAGACAAGTAGCATATTCACGATGTTAATTAGAAGATGCGCAAATATTTTGTCTTCTTCGGAGCGTTGACTTCTTTTAGAGCATACAACATGAATCAGAGTTAGAGGATCAGATACTTGATATGATGATGTGATTATCAACTACAAACGATCACTTACTTGTCTAGCTTATCAGAAGTAAACAAATAGAGCATAGTTGCGTTCAACGGAGGCAACTAAAAATAAACTATCATGTATTTCCAAAGTCAACAGAACCAGAGCATTGCTTGCATTATCAGAGTCAACCAAAACATAGTGTCGCTCGCGTCACTAGAAGCATGTGTCAAAACGCTTGCACCAAACTTAAGAAAACGGAGTGAAGAAAAGTATTGTTATTCCTTTATCTTAGTCCGATCATCAAAGGCCATGACATAAGATTCTATATAATTCACTTAATCTAAGACATGCACACTTAATCAAAATATTAGTGCTTTAAATTGTTCCTACAAACTAATTTCGTTATCATCAAAACAAATAAGAGTCATAGTTTTTCAAACCAACTTGATTTTAAAAGGAAAAACTACCAAAAACTGTTTGAGATGATGCATAATCAATAAAGAGCTTATGAAAGGATGGAACGAATGATTCAAAATAGACAGAACCGCAATTGTTGTCTACCATCACCAGTAGATTAACTAGCCTTTGTTGGTGATATGATTATGAAGATGACTTAGAATGAGTCATTTTTCTATTATTGCATTTTAATTATCTGCAAGTCTGTACAAATATTTGGATATGGATTTTAATTTTATCATGCTAGATATATGAATGATTTTATTTTTTGCCATTAATATATAATTTTATTTTACTACGAAAGATTTAGAAAATCTAATTTGTATTTATGTAAATTAATTTAAAAAATTATTCATTTTATTATATTTATTTCATATTAAAAAATTCAAAAATGAATATTAAATAATTTAGTTAAATAGAAAAATTTAAAAAAACTCATCCTTCTCCTTTTCATAATTATATTAATTTTATATATATTTTTATTTTACTGACACTATTTTAAAATATTTTTATAGACAAATTTTTTGAAGATATTGTACCTCGCAAATTTTCTATAAAAATCAACTCAAACTGATAATACTTCAATCAATGTTCAGAAAAATAATCATTGTTCCTTGAAAACTATTTCCTAGGATATATTTTCTTCAAAATAATATATTTGCAATCATATATACTTTTCTAGAATTCTTGTTCCTTACAAATTAACTATTTTCTGGTGGTGAATTATGAGAAACATATTTATGGATGTTTTTGTAATTTTGATGCATTTAGAGGCTATATAGTTAAAACGTTTTACACATTCAAAAGTACAATACCTGTATATCTTAAAATTCTCTCAATCTAATATTCTTAATCTTGATAATATTTTTTAGAAGGAAAAAAATTCAATTTCAAAATTTCCATTTATTAGTTCTCATATTGATATTGTCAACAAAAAAAAATAAAAATTCTCATCAATATGATGTATATACATCACATCTAAATATCTAAAAAGGAAGTGATGCAGATGCTCCTAACACTAGTTCGAGAATCATATGAACAGTATCACATTATATGACATTTCTCATTCTCAATCTATCACACAGTGATGTAACCAAAAAGAAAATCTATCACACAGTAATGAGTTAAGAAAAACACCAATATTATGCTTTTAAACAACACTACAAATATGTGTTTTTGCCCCCACCTTTTAAATCTTGAATTGCTTATAGCAAATCAAATTTCTTATATATATTGAAAACAAAGGCTAGAAAAGACACAATGTCTTTATCATGCAAACTATAATAATTTCCTACCCTTCTCAAATGAATTTAAGACACATTTTTTCCCTTATAGCCACAATAACAAGGTCTAGAAAGTTATCCATGTCTTATTGGCCTCCTTTCACTTATTGGAAGATTCCATTTTTGTCAAAGACAAAAGTTTGTTAGAATTTCACTATTGGTACCAAGAACAGAAACGGTCTATTGTAGTCTAGTGCTTAAAAATTATTTGAAATTTTAATGTTGACTAACGACATTCTTTGGAAGTAGAAGTTCACAATTTTCTTGTCTTTACAGTTGAAACAGTGACTTGATTGATGGCAGTTCAACGAGTTCAATTTTGAATGACATATTTTTTTTCTTTAGTGTTTATCTAACATGTATCAATCAAATCATTTTCTTAACCATTAGAATGAGGAGTACCACAAACTTCTACTTTCACAAGACAACGTCTATCATCATTGAAATTTTAAATAGTTTTCAAATACCATTTGATAGTAGACCACAGGTTGTGACTCTAGAATTTGGCTAGGGGATCATGTGCATAAAAAAAATTGCACCAAAAAAAATTGCACCAAAGAACTTGGACAGCTAATATATGAAAAATGGACCCTAATCAGAGTTTTCTTCAGGTGCTACTAACTTACTATGACTTGATTTAAGTGGTGCTGACGAAAAATCAGAAATAATTTTATGTGTGATTGCTTTTAGAGAGGTACTAATTGGCCTTAGTAAAACATTTACAAAATTATCAGGAAAGTTTAGTTTAATTGATAAATTGACGAAGTTGTGGGGGTTTGATACCATCTCTTGGATTCAAACTTGAAATTTCAAAATTGTATTCAATTTTTTTTTTTACTATTTCATCTAAGACAATATATATATATATATAAAATTGATTATGAAAGTGGACAAAATCTTTAGTTGGTGTTTGGTGGAAAATTTTTGAAGGATTAAATTTATATTTTAGTATATATATATATATATATGAATGATATTTTAAAAATTTAAAAGAATAATAAAATATCAAATATATATTAAAATATAGAATTAGCTCTTTAAAATCTTTTCGTCTAAAATTTAACTTGCAAACAAGTAAAATTATTTTCATGGTACTTAATTCATTTGAATATATGAATTTTGTAGATAAATTAATTAGAGGAAAATAAAAATGCTTACATCACTAAATTGTAGTATATAGTGGGCATAACCAGGATAAGATGGAGAAAGTTATATGTATTTTGGGTCTGCCAAATATTTTGAAGGTCATATTTTAATTTTAAAAATGGAATCAATAATAAAATAATACTAAAAACTAAAAAAAAAACATTTTTTATTTAAATTACAAATAACATCAATAGAATAAAAAAAACTTGTAAATAATATCCCTAACATTGAAAGTTTGATTCTATTTTTTTTCCAAAAAAATACAGACCCTTTTTTTGTTCATAAAATCTATTTATGGTTCTCAATTTTGGATTTTTATTATTTTTAGATCTTGTAATTTATATGAATTTTTATTTTTTAATAGTATTTTTCAGAATCCTATAATTTTTATATATAAAAAAAAAAAAAAAAATCCTGTGCAGTTAGTGTACTGCACAGGCCCATGACCTACATCCATGAGCAGGAAAGATAATAATAGTTATTTATATGAAAATATAAATATGAAGAAAGCACTAGCAAGAAATGGGAGAGAAGTATTTATGGATTGACTATAGACTATAGTTGTTCCATTTTCAAAAAGTAAAGATTTTACATCATTACTTGGCGACCCTTTATTATGAAAAGGACACAATATATACATATATGTCATAAATATTGTAGCGAGTTTAATATATGTACAAAAACCATATTGTAACATCTACACAAGAGGGACATGAATTCTTTAGGCTTATGTATTGTCTAACAATGGCAAGCACTGTTAGATTAAAAATAAATTTATCTTTTAAAATCTTATTGTTTTTAGAATCGTTGTACTATACATCGGTAAAAGATCCCACAGAAAAATAAATAAATTACTCTTAAAACTTTTACCAGTGGCTGTATGGCCGACTACTTTAATCAATATAAGATATTTTAAAGTCGTTTAAAATGTTAATAACTATCGGTGTCGTTTTTGAAAAATAGAAATTCATAATAATATTGTTATAATAAAAGAGACAGTTTAATTTATGTGGTATTAGTAAAAATAAAGAAAAATGAATGTAGTTTAACGGTAAATTATTGGTTTAAAATCGTTTAGAGATTTTTTTTTTTAATCTCTTTTGTTTAAATAAGCTATTTTCACCTATTTCAGTTTTTTTTTTCCTTGTTCTTTTTGCAGTTTCCTCGTCTTATCGCGACATTATTTTGTTTGACATGGTGCAACTTTGTTTTAGTTTTTCGCTTTGTTGCGGTGTTCGTTGATTTCGATTGATAAATTAACTTTGATTTAGTTCAAATTTGAACAATGATTTTGATGTAGTCAACATTACAATTACAGATGCATGATATTCTAAACGGTACAATTTTATCATATTTGTAGACATTGTCATATTTGTAGATTTTTTGTCGTTTTATGCTATTAACGAGAATGCTGTAACGTTATTTGCAAATTCATCCTTTTTAATTTTAATAATTTTGAATTGTATTGTTAAAGATCAATGTAATTTCTACTGATTTAAATGAATGAATATATTTTTTAGTAAAAAATATAATTTCTACACATTTAGAGACTATAATGACAACATCTCAGTCAATAAAGTATATGTTTTTGCTAGGACTAAAAGCCCTAGGAAAGGCTAAAAAATCTTGAGAAATGAAGCATTTGTGAGGGCCTCAATGCATTAGCTATTTTGCTAGTCAAAAACTCATCCTGACGGCTAAAGCCTTCGCAAAATCATGTTTTGTTTATAAAAAAAAAAAATGAACCGTTCCTAAGGCCAAAGTCCTCGCAAATTAGGTGTCATACATTTTTCTAGGACTATAGCCCTCGCAAATTAACAATGTACCTAAGGCTCTGGCCCTCACAAATTGCACCATCAAACACTTTTCTAGGGTTATCGCCCTTGAAAATTGATCAAACACTTTCCTAAAGCTATTACTCTCGCAAGTTTTATGTTTTAGACAAATTCCTAGGCTCTAGTCCTTGCAAATTTTACATGTTAGAGACAATAGGGATTTGGTCCTCACAAATTATTACATTATTAAAAAATTAAATTGATGCAAATATGACTCATTCAAATCAGGTTGATTATTACGATACAACAATGTTGGTATATATGACTGATAATATCCTCCATGTTGATACTAGGATGAAGGATATTGGTACAACATCGACAAATGAGGAGATAGTGATGACATATGCTATACTGTTAATTATATGGAGGTGGTAGCATCTGCTCCTGCTGATAATTACACTCAAAAGAATAGAAATGTCGATTTTGCATTTGTTAGTAATTACGGTTATCTTCCAATATTATAATCTCAAACTCTTGCTATTTCTCCTCCTTCATATTCATAATATTCTCAATAGTTCTATGCATTGATTCCTCATGTTCCTGTCGCATCAACTGTTGACTTTCTAGATGTTCTGCTCAATCTCTTGTTGAATCCTATCAATTTCAGCCTATACATCATGCTATGATCGACCTGTATTGTTGTAGTTAGATGAAAACTCGACAAGCAATCATGATGGTTAGTTTTCAATGAATTTAATAAGACACTAGTATTGTACACTCGACCTCTGTTCTTCCCACCAATCGCTTCAATCCACTTGGTCTACTCAATGCTTCTCGTCTTCTCTACGTAAGGTCGACTCTTAAGAAGAAGATTTGCATGGCTCGCACGAACCTTATTCTCAGCATGGTTATAAGATTCATGTGTAAATATAAATAATTCAAAATTAAACAAATATTATAATTATATATATGAAAGATATTTTAATAAAAATTATATATATATATATATATATATATATATATATATATAAAATTTAAAAAACTATC
>NC_021166.2:48121976-48131329 GCF_000331145.2 Cicer arietinum
TTCTCCCCTTTTTTTTTTCTTTCTAATTTCCATTGCCCTATTGCACATCAGGTATGTAAGCAACATATTATTCATAAAAAACAATATCATTTATTTGTTACCTTTATATTTTATAAAAATCAATACTAGTTATTTGTTATCTTCCATATATATTAGCAGTATATAAAACTTGAAAATCCTAATTGTTTATTATTAGTATTGAATATGAGTTTGTTTGAGAGGATTTGTTTAGAGGTAATAATTTGAGTTTGTTTGAGAGTATTTGTTTGACAGATAATAATATGTGCGTTTCAATGAAAATTTTATCTTTTAAACCAAAATTCATTTTTTAGGGTTTAAAGGGTGTTTGTTTCTGATTTTTTTTTAAATATTTTAATGCGAATAAGGCTTTTAAATAGGCTTACAGGCCAGGCCATGATAGGCCGTAGGCCAGGCTCAGGCCGAAAAAAAAGCCTATGATAGGCTGTAGGCCAGGCTTAGGCCTAAAAAATTCATCGTAGGCCAGGCTCAGGCCTTTCAAAGCCTGGCCTGGCCTGGCCTATTCCCACCCCTATCTCTAATGATCTATTTTTCTTTGCTTTCTCAGATATTTTTTTAAAATCATCTGGTTTCCAATACTCGCATAACACTTTTCAAACAGACTCTCCAATTCAATTGAGAAATTTCATGCAATTGGGCATATCTTGATGCAAGTCAGAGAGACGAACAATACATCTTTTTATTAAAATAAATCCATAACAACCTTATGCTCCACCCTCTACATATACAGATTCTATAGAAAAAAGACATTTCATTAAAACTATTTAAAAGACACTTTGAAGGAAATTAAATTTTTTAATAATTCATTTAAGTATTAATTACTTTAAAAACTTCAAAAAAATATTACCAATCATTGATATTGTTATTCTTTCTTACTTATCCCCACATTTTAAAACCTTTTTTATACCTTTATTTTAGTATAATGGTGATAACAGATGCAGATTCATAAGAATTAATTAAATCATATAAAAATTTATGGGTAAAATTTCATAAGAATAAATAAAAGTAATTAAATAAATACTTGTATGTTACCAACAAATATGACAATCAACATATACTATGTGAGGATCACTAAGATTCATTGTCTCAAGCTCTCTACATACATGTGGATGATCTATCAATTCAGCTTCAGCAATGGACGATGTCCTAATATGCGGTGGAGGCACCAAAGTAGAGTCATGTAAAAGAATACGACAAGGTGCCCTATGACGACGCATAACCTATATATACAAATTAATAAAAATAAAAATAGAAATTAATATGATTATGAAATAAATTGTTATTTAATAAGAGAAATTACTATTACATCGATTTTAATTCATGAATAAGAAAATTACATACATATAATAAAATTATACATTTCAAGTTATTATCATTCAATATCATTCTTCGTCAAAATCAACGTGATTAGAATCCTCCTCACATTCTTCAAAATCATTATCTTAATGAACTACTTTACCAGTGTTTGGTAAATCATTACATTAGTGACTTAATCACACAACTTTTATCACGTCATTTACATTATTGGACATTTTATCTATCTGATATACTTCATTTTCCAAATCAAGATCATATAATTCAATTCGACATGTTGGTTTTGTCTTTATTGTGACACACTTACCTCATTTGTCCGGTTGTGTTGACAATGTTTGTTTTAGTATTGTTGATTTTGAGTTTCAAAATCTGTTTCATAATCAATTTATGCCACCGAAGATATTACTGGGTTGAGTTACAGACTAGATCGCTCTCTCTAAGATATTTCGCGGCACTCCCAAAATTGTGCAACACAAACTATCAACCACGAAGTCCCCAAGATAAAACAGCCCAGAGAAACTGTATCGGAGTTCTAGTGCACCGTAGAAAACTGTTCTAAAATTACACTCTTAATATGACAGTTAAAGTCACTCTCAATATGACTGTCCTTTTGATTTATGAATGGTATTATGACCATTCATAAATCAAAAGGACTAGAACACAAAACCGCTCTAAAAGGACTACGACACAAAAATAGATCAAGACCACTTAAAAAATCGACGGGACTACGACATGAAAACCGTTCTAAAAGGATAGTGGTATTAGGACCACTAAAAAATCGAGGGAACTACGACATAACAACCGTTCTAAAAATCGAAGGGACTATGGTACAAAATTGCTCTAAAATATCAAAGGGACTACAGTACAAAACCCCTCTAAAATATCGAAGGGACAGAAAGAAAGGGGAAAAGTGGTTCGGAAATATACTAAGCATAATATAAAAAGGAGAAAAGAGAAAGTTAGAAAATGCATCAAATTTTAGTGTACTCATATATGTTTTCTATCCAACGTGAGACTTTAGTATTTATAGAGTTGAAAACTACTTAATATATGAGATTTGTCCAATGTAGGACTTCAATAATTTTTAAATTTACACACTAACACACTCTGTGTTCCAACAATCCCCCACTTGAATTTAAAAAAATGTTTCTGAAATAGCGTTAGACGCTTCTATAAGATCGTGAATAAACAGATGTGTCTCATGACTTGAACCTTTGTTTTGTAAGTAAGATTCATATTCAAGAAGAGTAACTCGTAGTCTTTAACTCTATCTCTAACATCAAACCCACATATAACTTTTAATAGGGTGTATTCTTTAAAGCCCGTGCATTAATGGCATTGCACGTCTATCCTAGTATAGTGAACGCTCTAGGAATTCTACCTCAAAATTCCATAGGAAGCGGCCCCACTTCCACATTCACATAGGCGAGTCTATCAAGAGTACTCCTGTAGCTAGGTACTTCACTCTACATAGAGTATATATCTTATTAAGAGTTTCTATTACCTCATCCTATCACCGCTTCAGACATCATGCTTATCTGATTTATAATAATATGTTCATCTCATCTCACTTCACGACTTGTTATTATCCATTGAACCTAATTCTTGGGATCTCTAGTCTTTTAGGTCGGGTTCCCATCATGAGTGACTTTATATGCCTTAGTCCCATCCTTTTGGATGTATTTAGGAATTTGTCTCTAGCTAACCATTTTGTCAAAGGATCTACTAAATTCTCATCACTATGTACATGATCCACTATAACAACTCTTTTAGAAAGTAACTATCTAACAACGTTGTTCCTACGGATAATTTTTCGTTTCTTACCTTTAATAACGATTCTCAATCTTTGCAATAGCTATGGTGCTATCGCAGTGGATCAACACAACTAACATATGTTTATCTCATAAAGGGATCTCAACTAGTAGTAGCTAGTACTATTTCAGACTCCATCATGAATTGAGCGAGTATCGTCTGTTTCTTTGATTTCCAAGAAACAGCACGATCAACTATACTAGAAAAATAGACATTGGTTGATTTGGAGTCATCAGATAAGGTGTTCCAATCGCAATCACTATATCCTTCAAGGACAACAGGAGATATTTGATAGTGTAATCTGACACTCATGATCCTTTTTAGATATCTCATAACTCTTTCGATAGTGTTCCAATCTCCATACTAGGTATACTCGTAAACCTGCACAATAGTCTCACGACGTAGGCAATGTCGGGTCTAGTACAGTTAGTGGCATACTTGAGACTCCCAATGATGCTTGCATACTCAGTTTGCCTAACACCTTCACTAGTGTTCTTGAAAAGTTTCACACTTGTATCATATGGCGTGCAAGCAAATTTACAGTCAAAGTATTTGTATTTCTTTAGGATTTTTTCATCATAGTGAGACTGATCCAGAGAAATTCCTTTTTATAACTTAGCAATCTTGATTCCAAGGATTAAACTCGTTTCTCCGAGGTCTTTCATATCAAAGTTGTTACACAATAATGATTTAACAATTTTTACAGCATGAATGTTAGAAACAAAATATGAGTATGTCGTCTACATAGAGACATATGAGAGTGAAATTACCATTTTCATATTTGTAATAAATGCATTTGAAACTTTCATTCACTTTAAACTCATTCGAAATAATCAAGTTATCAAACTTCTTATGTCATTGCTTAGGAGATTGTTTAAGATCATACATAGATTTATCTAACTTAAATATCTTGTTTTCTTGTCCATGAATCACAAAACCTTTAGGTTGTTCCATATAGATTTCTTCTACCAGGTCACAATTTAAAAAGCTATTTTGACATCCATTTGATGTATCACCAAGTTATGAATAACTGCTAGTGAAATGAGTAAACTAATAGATGTTATTCTAGTGACCGGTGAGAAAGTGTTGAAGAAATCTATATTTTATCTTTGTCTAAAATCTTTTGATACAAGGTAAGCCTTGTATTTATCAATAGTTCCATCGGGTTTTAGTTTATTTTTCAATATTCATTTAGAACCTATCGGTTTGCAATCAGGAGGCAAGTCTACTAAATGTCAATTCATGTTAGACTCTAGAGAATCCATCGCATCATTATAGCTTATTGCCATAAATCGGCAACCATCGAGGACAAAGCTTCTTGAAGATTTGCAAGATCCTCTTCTAAGGTATATACCATATAATCGGGTCAGTAATCTTTAGCAACTCTAACTCTCTTACTTCTTCGAGTTTCTATTTTGCCTTGTTTGTTGCTTTTAGTGCTCCTTGTCACATGAACGTGACTTGGTTCGTTGCCCCCACTATTTCTTGATTTAAAAGGGAATTTATTTTCGTAGAAGTCAACATCATTTGACTTTATGATCACTTTCGCATTTAGGTCATAAAACCTCTATGCTTTGTTGTTTACTGCATATCCAATGAATACACATTCATATGTTCTACTAGCGAGTTTAATTCGCTTGAGATCGAGGGTTCTGACATAAGTCAGACAACCCCAAGGTCAAAAATAAGACAAGTTTGGTTGTCTTTTCTTCCAAATATAATAAAGAGATATTTTGTTTTCAGATTTAGGAACTTTATTCAACATAGTAAACAAACAATAAAGTTTCCCCCACTAATGAGATGCATCACTAGTGTTAAGCATGATAACAACTAGTTCAGTAAGAGTTCTATTTTTCTTTCAACTTTACCATTCATTTCAAACGAATATGGTGCAGATGTTTCATGTATAATTCCATGTAATTTATAAAACTCATTAAACGAACTAAAATCATACTTAGTACATCTTAATCTTTCTAGTAAATTGATTTTCAATTTCAATTACAAAGATCTTAAACATATCAAGCGCTTCACTTTGATTGTTCATTAGATGTAAGATAGTATAGTCAAAACACATTCTTAATTTAATTTAAACGTGCATCTGTGGTGAACCAATTGCCAAAAAAAATATCATATTTAGAATTGATGTACAAATGTGCTCTATGCCTTATTCAGAAGAAAACCATATACAAAAAAAAAAACATAAACAAGATTTTTTTTTTCTTTATATGTGAGACTCTCTAGAGAATATTCTTTTGTTTTATGCTTGAATTTTTTTTTTGAAATCCTTCCAAGTAGGGACAATTTGTCAATAATAACAAAAATTTGACATTTTTCATCTAAAGTCATACCTTAAGAGATAAATTAATGAGCTAACTTCTGAATTTTATGGGAGTGGGCCTCAACGAATTTGTCATCGATCATCTGATATTCTAGGTAGAAGCTCACATCATACTTTTTAGCCTCAACTTTCTCGATAACATATTTCTTCTTTAGAGCATCACAAACATCTCTAACAATATCATTGGAACTGTAGTAGTCATACATATCATCAACAAGTCCATTGGGTTAATTCTTCAGCTTTCTCATCCTTTTATGTTTGCTTCAAACTTAAACATTATATTGAAATAAGAGGCAACTGAACCAAATCCAGTAATCTCATCGATTGACATGGCAGAAAGAAACATCTTAAAATTGTTGATTTTGAGTTTCGAAAACTATTTCAAAATCAAGTTATGCCACCAAATATATTATTGGGTTGAGTCACGGACTAGGTCGCTCTCTTTAAGACGTTTCGCAACACTGCCCAAATTGTGGAAGGCAGACTATCCACCATGAAGTCCCCAAGATAAAATATCTCAGACAAACTGTATTAGAGTTCTATTGCACCGTAGAAAACCGTTCTAGAACTACACCCTCAATATGGCGGTTAAAGTCACTCTCAATATGACAAATAAAGACACTTACAATATAATACTATGATCATTCATAAATCAAAAGAACTACGACACAAAAACCTCATTAAAAGGACTACGGTACAAAAATCGACCAGGACCACTAAAAAATAGATGGGACTACAACATAAAAACCGCTCTAAAAGAATAGTAGTATTAAGACCACTCAAAAATCGAGAGAACTGCAACATAACAACTGCTCTAAAAATTGAAGAGACTACAATACAAATCGCTATAAAATATCGAAGGGGCAAAAAGAAAGAGGAGAAGTGGCTCCGAAATATATCAAGTAGAATAGAAAAGGGAGAAAAGAGAAAGTTGAGAAATGTGCCCAACTTTGGTGTACTTTTCACAAGAGCTTGAAACTCATTAATAGTGATGGAAGCAAATCCACATATGTTTTCTATCCAATGTGGGACTTTAGTATTTATAGAGTTGAAAACTTCTTAATATATGAGATTTATTCAATGTGAGAGTTTAACAATTTTTAAATTTACACACTAATATACTCTATGTTCCAACAGTTAACATTTCTACCTTTATTCGACAGATCAAATCAATTAAAATAAAATAACACCACCTTTTTAGTATAATATAAAGTATGGTAACAAATTTCATGAATACGTTGAATCACGCCGCATAATTCACATTCACCATTTTTAGTGATGTCATGCACACTTCCACTATTTATTGATTCTCGTCCTTCAGTTCAAGATTGAGTATATAATTCATATCCATTAACATAGTAAGTTTGCCATGATTTAATTGATAAATAATGGTGATTAGATAATTTTGTCAAGTGTTTGTTGAAAGGCGTTGGAGACATGAAAGAAACCCGTTATTAAAACCATTGTGAAAAATTGGAATATATTTGAACAGAAGTTTGTTGTTAACTTATTTGCTCAAGGTAAAAATTGCTTAATATAATAAACAAATGTTTATTTAATAATTAATAAAATGCATATATATTTAATTAAAAAATAATTCAACAAATTAACCTTACTCTAAGGTTGAACTTCAATGCAATTGATCAACAAATGAACATGTTTTTGAATTCAACTATTTCTTATTTGGACAAGAAGTGGACTCAATTTCATATCTACTATTACTTGGTAACATCGTGCCACGAAAATAATATGAACAAAAACGAGTTGTTCCACGGTGTGTGTAAGATTGACATATTGACATTTCAATTCTGACCTTAGTTTTCACTAATCGTTTTGAATAACCTATGAACCTATATTAATCTCAAAAATAGAGATTACATGCTTTAGGAGATGAAATGTAATTTATTTGTGGTTTTATGATTTAAACGTTGGACTGTTCCCTTAACAACAAATCATTATGCTGCAATAAAAAGCTAAGTTTCTCCGATCTTTGTAATTGTCTTTAGGTTTTCCTTTTACATTCTTCGGTGTTTATTAAATTGTCAACTTTTTTTTTCAACATACATAACATCAAAATTATGTCTCAAAAGGTTATCTCTATAATAAGGAAAATTCCAAAAAAATATATTGTTTTGTCCAATTGTGCAATTTGCCACAACCACAAGGTTTTGAAACAACATCAGCTATAACTTCAACCTTCATTATATCTTTAACTAGATCCTAAACTTATTCAGATATCAATCGAATGAGAGGTCCATGAATTTCAACAACAATGCATTTTTATTTCTTCTAAATGGATGATTGTAAGGTAAAAACCTACGATGCGAGTCAAACCAAGACGCATTCCCATTGAACTTCAACGTGAATGCCTTACTAGCTTTCATTCAAAAAGGACATGCTAATTTATTGTGTGTTCCTCATTCAAACAGTATCCCGTAGGCTGATAAATCATTAATGGCCCACATTAAAATTACTCCATTAATAAAATTTTATTTTCAAGCAATATCATATGTTAAAACATCATGCCACAATCTTTTTAAATCATCAATCAGTGGTTGTAAATAGATACCAATACCTGATGTGGGATTAGATAGTCCTAATATTATAGTGACTAAGAATATATAAGGTTTAGACATGCACATATCTAGGGGAAGATTGTAAGAATTAGATGAAGCTTGAATACATGGTGTGAAACCATCATAGCATAATCCTAATCATAAATTATGCAAATCTAATGCAAAATCAGGATGTAGTTAATCAAAGTGCTACTATGCCAAACCATTGACATTTGTCGCATTTGATCCATTGAACTTCTTCTATTTTCATAATGTCGTGTCATTTTGTCAGTAGTTTGCATTGAAGCAAACATTGCTTTCCTTGAAATGAGTTTCTCCCATTTTGTCGTATTTGCCTTCGTATAGTATCTTGGTTATTGAAATTTTTTGTATTCAAATAGGTCAACATATTTCGCACAAAACTCTTTATCATAAAACAACATACATGCATTAACACAACAATCTATTCTCTTTACATCTAGTCTCAACTTTGACACTAACTTTTTAGTATCAAATAACTTATTGGTAAATAATCATTTGGAATTGGTGTTGCATCCAACATCATCTTGATCATAAATCTAAGCACAACTCTGGAACATGAAATTGAGACTTTAGCCATATGGATAACTTGGAGCTATGAGATCTATCAAATAAAAGTTTATTTGTCTATTCGAAAATGTTATAAAATCTTTGGACTTCTTCATTTGGGAGTTAATTTGTGTCGAGATCATATTATCGTTGACCAAAGTACGATTGATGAGTCTCAACTAATGAACCGATACTACTAGATGAAACATTTAATGGGCTAATACCACTAGATGAAACAACTTTTGGATTAGTTTGAAAATTGACAGTTTAGGGAGGCACAATTTCACCATGATTAGTCCAAATTATGATTAGTCCAAATTGAATAATTTGGCATAAATCCATAATTATACAAATGAGTCCTTATTACATTTTCATTTTCAATATATGCACAATAACAATTTTTACATATTTCATTCCTCTTGAACAATAGTTTAACGGCTTGCGATTTCTAAAAATTATTCAACCCCAATTATAAATGAACAATTGACACCACTTCTTTTAGGATAATTTCTATCATAAACTCAATTGTGATACATTTTATAGTAATATATACATAAATTAGACACGTCATCAAATCGATTAATTAACTTACATAATTGACATCCCTTTCACATTTTTGATAAGCTTCTATCCCAATCAAGAATTGAAAAAAAAAATCGAATAATAATAATAATAATAATAATAATAATAATAATAATAATAATAAT
>NC_021166.2:48131501-48167595 GCF_000331145.2 Cicer arietinum
TAATAATAATAATAATAATAATAATAATAATAATAATAATAATAATAATTTATGTTATTGTTATATATATAATTTACTCGTAAGACTTTTATGTTAATTTTCAACATATATGATGAGAAATTTTTATTTTATTTTAACTCTTTTATATATATATATATATATATATATATATTTCACAAATTTTCGACATCATTTTACTTTGGTTTCTAAGTACTTAAAATGATCACGATATATTACAATCAAATACGTACTCTAGAGAATAAAGGAAAATGCATAAAATCGAAATTTTATCAAAAATGTATGATAATGGGATTTTTATAAATAAACATTATTTAAATATTTTTATTTTTATTCTCAAATTGTCTAACTTGAAAATTTTAAGATTTAATATATATTGATGAGTACAACTCGGAAAAAACGAGTTTACTTAGTATATAATATACAATATCTAGGAGAAGATTTAGACATGCACATATCTAGGAGAAGATTTAATATACACAATAAATATTATATTTTAAAAAATATATACAGTGTACATTTTTTTAGTACAAATTTACATAAAAATTCAAAATTGAACATATATATAAATTTTAATTTTCATATCAAACACATTTTACAATATAAAATATAACATATAAATCACATTTCACGTAGATAACTTATTAATATATTTGTTGAATATATTATTTAATTCAACAAAGTTTTAAATTTAATTAGTAATGAAGAGTCGGTTGACTTATCGATTTCCTCCTCTCGTCCAAATATTTTTACAAATATGCTAATTAACTTATATTTTACATTAAAAAAACAGAGAATAGTAGAAAATAGAATATAATAAAAATTGAGAAAATAGAGAATGATAGAATGAAAGTAGAGAAGAGATTAGTAAACAGAGATCAAAAAAGAAGTGAAGAGAAAAGAAAGAAGAAGAAAAACAGAAAAGTAGAGAATGAAGAGAAAAAAGGTTGAAAAAATTTGACCGTATACATTTTTTGGCGAGGGATTTTGAAAATAAAAAATTATGTATTTTTTACCCCACTCTACCCTTTTAATCTTTAATTGCATATAGCAAAATCAAGTTCTGATATATATCGAAAAAAAGGCTACAAAGGGCACAATTATGTCTTTATCATGCAAACTCTAATAATTTCCTACCCTTGAGTAAATATTGAATTTTAGACACACATTATTTCCCTTATAGCACACAACACAAGGCCTTCAAAGTTATCCCTTTCTTATTGGCCTCCTTCCACTTATGAGAAGATTCCATTTTTGTCAAACACCAAAGTTTGTTAAAATTCACTATCCTATAGATAAAGGATAAAGGCAAGTTATTCGCACTAACATAATATATTATCTATGGTAAATTAATATTTAAAAAGTATCTAAAATTTTAATGTTAATGAGTACTATTTTTTAGAAGTAGAAATTTATGACTCTTCTCGTCCTTATAGTTAAAAATTGACCTGATTGATGACAGTTCGATAAATTCAAATTTAAGAAATTTATTTATTTATTTTTATTTGACAAACATCAATCAATTCACGTCTTAATTCTGAAAATAAAAAAACAATAAATTTATACTATTATAAAACGATACCATGGAGTTATCCATTGACGATGGATCAATGTGGCTTAAAATAAAATTATAAAGTTGTACTAATGAACATGGACACTCCATGATGTGAAAAATGGACCGTATTCAGAGTTTTCTAACTTACTACCACTTAATTTCATTATATTCTTTGGTAGTGTTTTGTGTAAGTGGTGCTGTCGGAAGATCAAGAAAAAATTCGTGTGGTTGCTTCTAGAGAGTGCTTATTATCCTTAATAAAATCTATACAATTGAATTTCATGCACCTACTGAAGTGTATATATGTGAAGAAGAACCCACCATATCTTATTATCATTAGTATACAAATTAATTGTGAGAGTCGGCAAAACCTTTAGATAATATAATAATTACAATTTAATTAATAGTTGAAAAAATATTTGATAAGTAAAAATTCGATTTTTAATTCAGAATTTTCTATTTCTCTATATTTAATTAAGATGTGTGAGTCTAACAACTTAATTTCTTAAAGAAAAATATGTTCCGGAAGGAAAATTATTTCATGTGCTTAATTCATTAGAGTATATGAATTTAGTAGAGAAATTAAAATTAATTAGAGGAAAATAAAAAATGCTTACATCACTAGATTATAGTGTTTGTGTATTTGATGATAAATATATATTTTACGGTCGGCATAACCTGGAGAAGATGGAGAAAGTAATTACATGCATATACGAGCAGCAAAAGTAATAATAAAAAAATATATAAAAATCATCAATATGAAAAAAGCACTAGAAAGGAAATAGGGGAAAAGTTTTTATGGATTGACTATAGTTGTCCCATTTTCAAAAAGTAAAGATTTTACATCATTACTTTGAGATCCTATATTATGAAAAGGAAACAATATATTAAGCTTTAGTCCAGTTTAGATAAAGTCTAAGTTTAATATCACCTTTTTTTTTAATTGTATAAATCTCTCATTAACTTTTAACAAGGTATGTGTCAACTTAACTTACAACTCCACCTCAAATAGATATTATATTGAATGTTAGAGTCTTTGTAAGTATTTTAAAACATTCAATATAATATCAATACCAATGTAAGTCTTTGGACTTTTGTTAATACCAATATCAATAAATTTATTTATTTATTTATTATTATTATTATTATTATTTAAATATTTAAAAAATATTCCTTATAAAAAAGTGAGATATTATATACATATACTAATATTTAAAAGATAAAAAATTAAAAAGTTATTGAAACAATAAATAAATTTCTAAAAAATCACAATTTTCTCTTATAAATAAAACCGAAAAGTCTTTTAAATTTTTCTTATAAAATCATCCTTGTTATTATAATGATAAGTGACTTGATTTGATGGATGTTAATTGAAAAAAAAATATGAATTGAGTTTTGATACATTCATTTATTTATTGTTTTAAATAATTAGTATATCAATATCTCATGAATGAATGAGAAAGATCATAAATTTTTATTTTTATTAATATTATGTGTCATCGTTAGACTTTTATATAATTGTTAATTCGTCGTGGATTTTATTCAAAGTAGTCCATCCTAATATTTACCTTTTACATTGTGATTCAATGGAAATTCACAATTTTATCCTATTGTATTGTACATTATACTTGTTATACAATATATATTGTTTGTCATATTCGTTGATCTCAAAAATAAGTTATAACAAGAATCAGATGATTAAAAAAATATAAAAAAAAAAATACTAAAGTAATATACATGTTAGAAAATGTATTGTTAAATAATCTTACTTAGGAGTAAAATCTCTCTTTTGATGATATTTTAAATTAGTTGTTATATTATCTTACAAGTATTAAAATAATATTAGTAACACACTACAACATATTTTTCAAAAAAAATTTATTGATTAAAATTTACATAAACTTCAACAAATTTAAATGAAATCTCCAAAATTTAATAAATTCTATGTAAATTTCATCCAATAAAAAATAGTGTGTATATTGAGTTGGAGTCATTGAGTGTTTATTAGATATTAGTATTAAAAAAAATAAAAAATGCTAACAAAAGTCCCAAACATTAGTAGCACTTATTAATGATCTAAGTATATTAATTTTTCACTAAAAGTATATTGACAATTGGGAATCCAAAGATTTAAAGGTTCAAAATTTATTCTTTTCAAAACAAAATGTATTAATTTTGATTTTTATAGCATGACCTTTAAAAAATTATAAATAAATTATGTATATACGTGAGACTCATGTGAGACTCACTTAAACAAAAATCATTGGGGATGCTCTCAGGACTCATAAAATATATATCATGTGGAAATTTTTCATTAGTTTTTTATGTGTGCATGTGGTTCATTTATACATAATTTTGTTTTCCAATTTAAAGTCTTTAAATTTCATGCTATTCAATACCTCTTTAATAATGGAGTTAATTCATCTCTTTAAAAGTCAACTTAATCTTTAAATAGTAATAATAAACGTTTGTATGGATCTATTTATTTTTATTTCTTCGGCTATGATGCATCTGCAAGTCCAAAGCTTAATAATTAGATTCAGATATAATGGGTATTTGTAAAGAAAATATGTAATGAATAAGGTAAAAATTTATATAATAAATATGAGTATGAGGACGAGTAATTACATGTCAAATTGAACACGTATGAGTGTGACTACGGGTACTATAGTAGTCACTCCACCCTACACTCACACTATAAAATATATTACTTATTATATTATATTTGTGTTTAATTTAACTATTTATTTTCTTGTGTTTTTTCAACTATCAATATCATTAGATCAATACAATATTTATAATCAAAACAAAAACGTTTGCAAATTTTTCAAGAATCTAATTTTGATGAAGAGGTAAATAATTGTAACTTTATAATTAAGAGTTTTGTTGTATTAATCATAACTTTATATTTGACTAATATAATATACATCTCAATTTTTTTTACAGATCTAAAAGAATATTGTTCTATGATTTGTAACTTTAAAAAATATTATTCTTATGTTTGGATGTTTATTGTAATGTATGCTCATTTGCAATATTTTGGACATTTTAAATTAGAAAATATTTTGATTTATAATACTTTATGATTTGGATTTAAGATTTTTGGATAATTTTTAAATTTAATCACAACAATAGCGATTATTTATGAATCTATTTTAGTTAAAGCGCGGATAATGAATATAAGTACGAGTTCTTAGGTACTCAAAAACTAATAGTACGGATATTAAAATTGATACCCTCGAAGATAGGGGTACATGAATAAGTATTTTTTTAAATTATAGATATAAGGTTAGATATTATAGTAGTCTATCCAAATTTTCTTCATTGTCATTCCTACTTACCACAAAGCCAAATAGGTTACTAGATTGGTTAGCTAAGAGACGTGAAAGAAGTTATAAAACATTTGGTTATAACATTTACTAACATTTGCTTGTAAAAGGACAATACAATTTAGTAAAAAGTTTTAAAAAAAATGTCTTACCTTTGACCCAAATAAAAGTTAAGAAATGTGGTTAATTTGATTGGAAATCCTAAATATAAAGTTTGTCTCCATAATTTATACTTTCGTTGTTGGTACTCTTTATTGCATTGTTATTTGTACTCTTATTTATTTAGTTATTTGTACTCGTTATATTTACTATTCTATCTAAAAAAATTATATCAAAATGTATTTAAATTTAAATTCAACTCACAAATATCAATATTATTAAATTGAACATCATATTATGAATTAAACTCGAAATTTCACAATTGAATGTGAATTTTTAATGTTAATTATACAATTTAATCTACAGTCCAAAAATAATTATTGTGTTGAGACTCATCACAACACCTCTTTCCTCAATCCTCATGTATGAGAGATGGTGAAGTTAGCATTTTGATGACAAAATAATTAATGCAAGAGAGAGATTGGAAGGAAAAAACGTGATTGAATGAAAAAGATTGAATGAGAAGAGCTGAAAAATGTATTCTTAAGCCTTAAAAACTCAAAACAATGCCAATAATTTTAAAAAAAGTTTATTTAAATTGAAGAAAAATAGAAGAAAAAAAAATTGAAATACAAATTTTACTCAATGAATTTGAATGTAAACAGTAGCAAACAATTGCTATATGATTCTCAACGTTCTTACAACAATAAACGGTACCAAAAACGATCGAGACTTGAGATTGAGTGTGTAAGTGTTTAAATTAGGTTTTCTCAAAGATGACAACTTGAGATTGCAAAGAGTAATTATAATGTCCCAAAAATCAGTTTTATAAGTAGGTCTTGAATTCTTATGATATACTATGGTTATAAAATCAAGACAAGGCACTAAGTTTTTTTTAGATAATTTCATGCATACACGATTAAGCATCCAAATTAACACCTATCAAATAACACTCAAGAGTTAAAATCACTAAAAAAAAAATTAGGGAGTTACATTTTTGCTCCTTTAAAAAACAAATCATCAAAATTAAATTAACATGGAGAAAAACAACTAAAAATACGAGATCTTCATTTTTTGTTTTCTATATTCCACGTAACACTTTCATCTGAGAGTCCTCTCTAAATCATTTTTATTGAATGAATTTTCTTTCCTCTCAAAATCTCACTCTTCCTATTTTTTTATCCTCTTCGACAAAGCTTCAAAGATAAGATTATCTTTTTGTTGAATTGTATTCTATGTGACTAGGATCATGCACATATTTCCTAAGTTGCAACATGTTAAACACATTATGCAAATTCGTCAGGAATTGCAATAATGTAATTCGATAAGCTACATCTCCAATCTTTTCCTGAATTTCATATGGTCCAATTAATAAATCTAGACGTCAAATTTGTTTCCTTCAACACTTTACCAACTGTTTTACTTTTAAGAAAGCACACGATTTTCAATTTCAAAAGACCTGTCATTAGACCTCTTATCATGATAACTCTTTAGCATACTCATAGGAGCTCTCATATTCTCTTGAATTATCTTTGACCTTCTCTGTTGTTTCTTAAACTATTTATTGCTCAAGTACAAAATTTTCTCTGTATCAAACCAACATAGCAAAGTTCTACACTTCCTTCCTTACAAGGTTTCATACAATGTCATCCTAATGATGGAATGAATTGTTGTTCTATATAAACTTTATCAACAATATAAATTTTTTTCGATTTCTAATTTCTTCTATGACACAAGTTCTCAACAAATCTTGCAAAGATTGAATGGTCCTATTTGCATCTAGTCTATAACTTGAACACATAGTTATTTTGTTCCAACAATTTCCTAAATATTTCTATAAAAACCTTATGCAAAACTTCGATTTGATCTGATACAAGTAAACCCTACCCACTTTTGTAAAATTCATGGATTAACTAGGAAGTTGTTACTTTGGAACAAGTAAAATACTTACAAATACTTATCTTATTAAAGGTTGTTACTTTGGATTAAGTATGTTAAAACAATATTGGGATCTGTAACAAGAATTAACCAACAAAATAGAAAACAAACAATTTCAGAGAAAAAACGAAAACAGATAGTGTTCTGCATTTTCTGCTGAAAATGGAGAACGTTCTGGACAGAACTGAAATACCAGAAAAATCAGAAAATGGAGAACGTTCTTGGTTCTCCTTTCTATAGTTTTGTAAACCAGTTTTCTCAATCAATATTAAATCGAAAATTAAATAAGGATAAGGGAAGAATAACACCAAGAATTACGTGTTCGGTCTCAATTGATGTGACCTATGTCATAGGCAAGCAAGCAAGATTAATCCATTATTGTTAATTGAACTTTATAAGATTAAAGCCTTCTCAAGATTGATCCCCTAATATCTATCAATGTTTATGAACCAACAATACTAGCCTTTCTCTCAATCTTTCTTTCTCTCCATGTAATCTCATCTATCTGATTGTCTATGAATCATGAATTGCATATGCCTCTTTTAGTTTCCAGCTCTTACTGCTACAACAACAACATATCAGTTGCTACAATATTACAGCTTTATTTATAGTATACATAAGCAAACTAATTGTAACCACCTATCATAACTAACTTGGCCAAAGGTTGTTATAACAACCACTAAAGCTTAACCAACTTTAGTTAGATGATTTGAGGCGCATATTCACAATTCTCCACCTTAACTCAATATAAGAATAATTCAATCATTGATCTTGCTGCCATTGCTTCATCGTTAATCTTTGTCGAAGCCAACTATGTCCAAGCAATGCTTGAACTTAGTTTGTGAAAGTGATTTGGTGAATGCATGAGTTGAGTTGTCCTCAGTTGCAATCTTCTCAGCTGAAACCTGCTTTTAATCGATCATAACTCTTATGAAGTGATACTTAACATCAATATGTTTAGACTTATTATGATACACTTGATGCTTGGATACATGTATAACACTTTGACTATCACAATAAATTGAAACACAATTCTGATTTATTCCTAGTTCACCAAAAAGTCATTTTATCCATAAAGATTCTTTAACACCTTTAGTAAGCGCAATGAACTCAGCTTGAGTTGTAGAAAGTGCTACCACCGACTGTGTAATTGCTCTCCAATTTACAGTAGTCCCATATAGAGTGAAAATCTAACCAGAAATTGATTTTCTAGTGTCCATGTTTCCAACATAATTTGAGTATACATATCCTTTGATTGGTTCATTGTCATGACGATTCTTTTTGAATTTTAAATCTGTTGTCAGTGATCCATTTAAGTACCTCATAATCCATTTGAGTGTTGACCAATGCAATGCTCCTAGACCAGTCATAAATCTGTTGACAACATTTACAGCATAAGCCAAATCTGGCCTGCTGTAGATCATTCCATACATTATGCTGCCAACTCCACTAGCATATGGAATTATACTCATTCTTTGTCTTTCCTCATCTGTCTAAGGTGAGTCTTGCATAGACAATTTGAAATTTTTTCCCAAAGGAGTAGTAACATGCCTTGCTTCATGCATTCTATATTTAGTGACAACTTTCTTTAAGTAGCCAGCTTGAGAAAGAAATAGTCCCCCCTTCATTCTATTTCTTTTTATATCCATTCCTAAGATCCTCTTGATCTCTCCAAGTTCTTTAATCTCAAACTCATTTCTAAGATCAGCTTTGAGCCTTTTAATCTGGTCTTTACTGGAGCTTGCAAGAAGAATATCATCCACATAGAGTAATAAGTAAGTTGGAGAACATTCTTGACTTTTATGAAAAACTCGAGAATGTTTTTGAGCTGGAGAACGTTCTTGAATTTCCTCTTTTAGAATGTAAACGCAACTGTCAAAACTACATCTTTGTAAATCATGAAATCATCAAACTTCATGTACCATTGTCTAGGAATTTGCTTTAGGCCATACAATGATTTTTTAAGAAGACAAACCTTGTTTCTGCCTTTAGCAAATCCTCCAAGTTGCTGCATATAATTGGTTTCTTCCAGATCACCATGTGGAATTGCTGTTTTGACATCCAACTACTCTAATTCCAGGTCTTGTTGAGTTACAATTGAAAGCAGAATTCTGATTGAATAATGTTTTACAACAGATACAAATACTTCATTGAAATCAATTCCTTCAAGCTGAGAAAATCCCTTTGCAACTAATCTTACTTTGAACCTTATCTTCTTTTTACCTTGAATGTCTTCCTTTCTCTTGAACACCCATTTTGATCCAATTAACTTTTGACTCTTAGGAATGTCTACCAAAATCCAAGTTTGATTCTTTTCTAATGATTGCATTTCTTCATTCATAGTTGTCATCCAAGCTTTTTTGTCTTCACTATTAATGGCTTCCCTGTAGTTGCTTGATTCATCTCTTTGAAGATCTTCAACAACACTTAAAGCATAACAAATTAAATTTGCTTCACCATATCTGGTTGGAAATTTGATAACCCTTCTTTCTCTATCCCTTACCAAGTTGTAATTGGCCAAATTTATTTCTGTTGCAGCATTATCATCAATTGATGTATTAGTTATGTCTTCATGATTAATCTCTTAATCTTCAGGTGGCTCCACCTCAATCTGAACACTCTCATCATTTTTGTTTGAAACACTGTTAAATGAAGAACGTTATGCGTTTCTGCAAAATCGACACAGAGAATGTTCTGTGTTTCTGCAGAACTGAAACGAAGAGTGTTCTACGTTTCTGCAGAACTGAAGCGAAGAATGTTCTTTGTCAGCCATAGGCATTCTTGTTTCATCAAACACTACATCTCTTGATATGATGCACTTTGGCACATCTTGGTCAATTCTCCACAACTTGTAACCTTTTATTCCTTTAGGATAACCAATGAAAACACATTTGATTGCTTTAGGATCCAACTTATCTTGCCTTGTGTGGGCAGATGCTAAGGAACCAAATACCTTCAGAGTTGAGTAGTCTGTTGGTTTACCATTCCACATCTCAATTGGTGTCTTAAATCCAATAGCTGATGAAGGGCATCTATTGATCAAATACATTGTTGTAACTGCAGCTTCTCCCCATAATTTTTAGGCAGCCCTGCACTCAAGATCATACATCTGACCCTTTCCAAGATTGTTTTGTTCATCCTTTCAGCAATACCATTTTGTTGAGGGGTGCCTGCAATTGTTCTATGTCTTTGAATACCTAAGTCCCTGTAATATTTATTAAACTGCTCTGAAAGATAATCCATGCCATTGTCAGTTCTTAAACATTTCAGCTTAGTTTTCTTTTGAGTTCCAATTTGCATATGCCATTCTTTAAATTTCATAAAAGTGTCACTTTTATTTTTAACGACATAGATCCATACTTTCCTAGAATAATCATCAATGATGGTTAAGAAATAAGAACAACCTACATGAGTTTTTATCCTTGAAGGACCCCACAAGTCATAATGAGCATATTCAAAAGGTCTAGAGGTATTGTGTTGGCCAACACCAAAACTGCCCCTCTTAGACTTTCCTAGAATACAATGATCACCAAATTCCAATTTTTTTTAATTTTGTCACCATTAAGCAAATTCTGTTTTGATAACTCAATTAAGCCTCTTTCACTTACATGTCCTAACCTCATATGTCATATTCTAATAGATGAATGCAAATTAGAACTAGCAACTGAAACTTGTGCAATTATAGTAGAAGCTTCTAAAATTTACAAGCCATTTCGTTTAATGCCTTTAACAATGATATCATCTTTATTAATAATAGTCATTATACCATTCTTTGTGTTTATGGAATATCCTAAAATGTCAAACATACCAACATAAATTAAATTTCTTTTTAATTCAAGTATGTACCTTACATCATTGAGCAGTAACTCCTAGCCATTGACCATTCTTAATATGATTGTTCCTTTGCCTTGGACTTTACATGTTTTGTTGTTGCCAAGCAGAACAACTCCACCATCACGAAGATCTATTGATTCAAAATAATCCTTTCTTGGACACATATGGAAAGTACAACTTGAGTCTAATACCCAATTCTTTTCACCTTCAGAATTTGAAATCATCAATGCCTCTACAGATTCATAACCAACATCAACAAGTGCAACATTTCCTGAATCTTGAGAGTTTATTGATTCATTTCTTTCAGGGCAATCTTTCCTGAAATGTCCCTTCTTGTGACAATAAAAATATCTATACTTCCCTTCAGATTTTGATTTTGAATTGGAGCTTTGCTTATTTCCATTTGATCTTTTCTTGTCAGTTCTTCCTCTAGTCACATTCTGACTTTCAGCATGATTATCATTCTTGATCTCAAGTCTTTTATAGCTTTCCTTTGTCTGGATGGAGGCATGCACTTCTTCAAGAGTAATTGTTTGTTCTCTTCCAAACATAATAGCGTCCTTGAAATGTTCATATGAACTTGGAAGAGCTCTAAGCAAGATCAGAGTTTTGTCTTCATCATCTAGCTTGACTTCTAAATTTTCTAAATCATCAAGGATATTTTAAAATCAGCAAGTTGAACATTGACAGGTTTCTCTTCATCCATTTTAAAAGAGAAGAATTGTTGTTTCAAGAAGAGCCTATTTGAAACTGATTTAGTCATGTAGAGAGATTCAAGTTTAAGCCATAAGGCTGCTGCTGTTGATTCCCTTGCAACCTCCCTCAAAGCTTTGTCTCCAAGACACAAGATGATAATGCTGTTTGCCTTTTCAATCTGTTCTTCCTTTTCTCGTGCAGTCATTGTTGTAGGAAGAGCGGATTCACCCTTCAACGCGGTCACCAAGCCTTGATGTACCAGAACAACATGCATCTTTATCTTCCACATACCAAAGTCATTTGATCCATTGAACTTTTCAATGTCGAATTTTGTGGTTCCAACCATTGTTGCTCCGTTTTCCACATATGGCGCCAATTGTTAAAATAATATTGGGATCTACAGCAAGAATTAACCAACAAAACAGAAAATAAATAGTTGCAGAAAAAAAAACTAAAACATAGAACGTAATGCATTTTCTGTTGAAAATAGAGAACGTTCTGGACAAAACTGAAATACCAGAAAAATCAGAAAACCAGAAAACGGAGAACGTTCTTGGTTCTGCTTTCTGCAGTTTTGTAAACCAGTTTTCTCAATCAATATTAAACGAAAATTAAAGAAGGATAAGGGAAGAATAACACCAATAATTTACGTATTCAGTCTCAATTGATGAGACCTACGTCACGAGCAAGCAAGTAAGATTAATCCATTATTGTTAATTGAACTTTACAAGATTAAAGTCTTCTCAAGATTGATCTCCTAGTATCTATCACTATTTATGAACCAACAATACTTGTCTTTCTCTCAATCTTTCTTTCTCTCCGTTTAATCTTCTCTATATGATTTTCTATGAATTATGAATTGCATATGCCTTTGTTAGTTTCCAGCTCTTAATGCTACAACAACAACTTATCTGCTTCAATATTACAGCTTTATTTATAGTATACACAAACAAACTAACTGTAACTAGGGGTGGGAATAGGTCAGGCCAGGCCAGACTTTGAAAGGTCTGAGTCTGGCATACGATGAATTTTTTAGGCCTAAGCCTGGCCTACGGCCTATGATAGACTTTTTTTCCGGCCTGAGCCTGGCCTACGGCCTATCATGGTTTGGCCTGTAAGCCTATTTAAAAGCTTTATTCACATTAAAAATAATTTTTCTAACAAAATAATTTAAAAAATATATGAAACAACACCCTTTAAACCCTAAAAAATGATTTTTGGTTTAAAAGAATAAATTTTTTATTAAAACAAATGCACCCATTATTATCTCTCAAACAAATGGTCTCAAACAAACTCAGATTATTTACCTCTCAAACAAATCATCTTGTGTAACATCATATTTAGTAATAATATATATATATATATATATATATATAGGTAATAGATAAACAATTATCTATAGCTACATGATGTTCTACACATATCGATTTATATGATTCTCCATATACTAATACTAATGTTTATATGTATATATATATATTAAATAAAAAAAATAATTTTTCTAACAAAATAATTTTTTAAAAATATGAAACAAATACCTTTTAAACCCTAAAAAATAGTTTTTGGTTTAAAAGAATAAATTTTTTATTGAAACAAACGCACCTATTATTATCTCTCAAACAACTCAGAATATTACCTCTAAACAAATCCTCTCAAGCAACTCGAAATATTACCTCTCAAACAAACTCATATTCAGTAATAATAAACAATTAGGGTTTCTAAATTTATATACTAATAATATATATAAAGATAACAAATAAATAGTATTGGTTTTTATAAAATATAAAGTAACAAATAAATAATATCGGTTTTTATAAAAAATATGTTGTTTTCATACATGTGTGTTGGAGTGAGTGCAATGGAAATTAGAAGAAGAAAAAATAGAGAATGGAATACATATAAAATATATATAGGCCGACATGTCAGGCCTAATAGGCTTTTTTACAAGCCTGAGTCTGTCCTATTTACATAAATAAGCTTTAAAAACAGCATGAGTCTGACCTTTTTATTAAACAGGTCAGACCATAAGTAGGCCAGGTCATAGGTCCTGTCGCCTGTAACCACCTATCATAACTAATTTGGCCAAATGTAGCTATAACAACCACTAAAACTTAATCAACCTTAGTTAGATGATTTGAGGTACATATTCACAAAATATTTATAAGTATTTGCAAAATTCCATTAATTATTAACTTAACCGATTAATCTATTCAAACTATTACCAATTTAGCCCAGCTTAATCAATTAAAATCATCACAAATCAATTATTAGATTATTTATGAATTTTCATTAGGTTGCTAATCGATTACCTATACTGTCTAGTTAATTAATTATCTAATAACCTAATCGATTAATTAATTATTATAATTGATTAACTCATAATTTCCCTTCAATTATTTATTCATCTAATCGATTACGCTATAAATCATAATCGAGTAACGACTCAAAAATAACAAATACAAATTTAACAGGATCATAAATAGTCATTAATAATTATCAAGAGCAATAAACACATACGGCAACAACCAATTTACTCAATCACAACAATTTAATAATCATCAATAATCACGACCACATATCAAAGGATTATTTAAATCAATAAAACATATTCTAACCCGTCGTTCCCGCAACTATAACTACACATTTTATTATAGTCATCTGGATCTAGAGATCATGAGATAATTGTCCATTCGGTCAAAAAAAAATTATTTTTAGTATTAAATATAGTTAAATGCAATTAACTTTTTAAATTTTATGTAAAATACAAGTTAAATTTATTATATTATTTTTTAAATGTCAAATATTTATTTATCTATATTAAATATTTTGAATTAAATAAAAGGTGTAGAAAAAATAATAATATTAAATGATTAAAAAATAATTAATTTATGCTTATACTAGTATCTAGAGATAATATCTATTTAACTTAACAATTCTAAGTACCCATAACTCTCGTGAGTCAAATTAATTTCATACCTTAAATGATAAAAACACACAATTGAAATAAAGTATTCTTGTTGTACCAAAAACCTTAAGAATTCAAAACAATGACAAGGAATGAGAAAGATATTGATATCTATTGAACCAAATAAATTGTTTTCAAATGAAAATGAGATATCGAATTTAAACAGTAGCAAATGATTTCTTGTGACTCCCAACGATTCCACGGTTTCACCGAGACAAACGGTATAAAAACGACCGAGAATTGAAAAAAATAAGGATGTTTAATTGTTTGAATAATATTTCTCAAAGATGGCAACCTCAAATTGCTAAAGAGTAATCGTAATGGCTTACAAAATTAGTTCTCGAATTCAGATGACACGTATAAGGTTTCAAATTTAAAACAAAGCTCAGAATAAGAAAAAAAACAATTTATGCGATTGAATATATGATTTAAATAATTAACACAAAAAAAAGGACAATTTTCATTATTAAACAAAATTTTAAAGTGAGGAAATAGTAAAAAAAATATAACAAGTTTATTACATGTGTATGTAAAAGAACATTAGTTAAAAGAATATCAACCTCTAAATTAAATTTAAGAGATTACCTTGAGTTTATCCAACAAAGTCGTCTATACTATTAAACCGACAATATTTGCAGAAGTCACATTCATACAATATTAATATTAAATGTCAGTGCATTGTTTTTTTTAAAATTATTTATAAAATAATCAATATTTATGATACTTTCATAAAGTATTTCCCTTTTATAAAATATTTTTATTTTATTTGTGTAAAATATTATTTAATTTTTCTACCTTTTCCTTAAGTGCATACTATCATAGTCATAAGATGATGTAAAAAAAAATCAAATAGTCATGTGATAACAGTGAAGAGATAGAAAGAGAAGGTAGCAACCAATCATTTCTAAGTTCGTACCCCCAATTTCATAGTAGTGCTCCTTTTCTCACCCCCTCATCCCACATACCAAAATCCCAACATAGTAGTCCCATAATTTTTCCTATATATAAGACCAAATAGCTTCTCCAAAAACTTGAATTTCTCTCAACATTATCAACATTCACCACTAATACAAAATTTCATATTCTCCATACAAAATTCACAACCAAAGTATGGCAGATAGCCCAAGCAAAAGCAAGAGCAACTCTCTCATCCACCATACCACAACTACAAAGGGTGGTTGGCATGCTGCCATCTTCATCATATGTAAGTTCAACTCTCCATTTATCAATTTTCAACAAATCTCCAACACCCATTTCTTCATTCTCCCCAATTTTTTCAATATATGGTTAATCATGACTCAAAAAATGTAATTTCAACTTCAATTCAACACTCTCATTAATTATTTTTATCAAAATCTCCCACACCCATTTCTTATTTCTCCCCAATTAATTTTTTATTTTATTTATTTCCATTTTATATCATGTAATTGATCACATGGTCCTTTAATTATTATATTATATTATATAGTTGTGGAAGTTGCGGAGAGATTTGCATACCAAGGTTTGGCTTCAAATCTAGTAAACTACCTCACAAAATTTCTGAATGAACCAACAACAACAGCTGTGAAAAACGTGAACACATGGGTTGGTGTTTCATCACTCTTCCCTTTGCTTGGTGGTTTCATAGCTGATTCCTATCTTGGTCGATTCAACACCATACTCTTGTCTTCACTCATTTATCTTGTGGTAAATAATTTTTTCACTCCACTCAATAGTACTATTATTAACTCTTTATTTTATGGTATAGTAGTATTATTAATATCTACATACTTTTCTTTATATCTTTCTTTCCTTGTTCTTGATTCTTAATGTGTTCCCTCTTCTTTTTGTGTGATGTAACATTTTTGTCTTTTGCGGAGATTTGTATTATGCATAGGGTCCCACACGTGTAGGAAGTAGGAAACGTAATGTAAATCTTTAATAATGCTAAGAGCATCCTTTTCTTTTTAAAGGTGAAAATAGTATATATTATTATTATTAAAATCTCCCAAGAGCAAGTCTTAGGAGTATTTTGTAAAAAAAAGAAAAACTCTTATAGGAGTATGCTGTCCAATAAACATGGATATTAGATCGGTACTGTTTTTGAGACCAAAATGTCATATATGCATATGAGGACGAATAAGCAATTTAGATTATCTACTTATCTAACGAGAATAATGTCAACTATAATAAATTAAACTTAGACATGGTAAATATTACTATTAAGACCGTTTTAAAGATTTTAAAATTAAACTATTAATAAAAAAATATAATTTTAATAATTAAAAAGAAGAAAAAAATTAATTTTTATAATTAAATATCTACCTAACCAAAAAAGATTTTTCACTCATTAGTAGATTTATTTTTTATTCGCTTTAAATTCTTAATTTTAAATATTTTTTTGTAAAAATTGATATTTTTAATCTCTAATTTTTTTTATAAAATCAAAATAGTAACTAAAAATACATAAATTTTTTTAAAAACTAAACTTAAAAAGGTATAAAAACTAAAATATGTTTAACAAAAACATTTGTCCTCATTTCATCATATTATTTATAAAAAAATTGAAATCCTCTATGCTATTGGACTAAATTTTGATTTTTTATTTACTTATATATTTTACTTATTTTAAGAGGTCCAAATTCAAGTGTGGTAGTACTTGATGGGGAGAGTAACTTTAATAAGCCTATGTGAGACCCACGTGTTTTTAATGTATTTAGAAAAAATAAACATGCTTTTGTGCCAAAAATCAGCTTTACCACTTTGTAAACATAAATTAAAAGTAAATTTTCTTGCAAGGACAAATATCAAATATGGCCCTCATTTATGAGACAGAGAGGAAGTATTTAAATATTATATTTATTTTATTGTATATTAATTATTTATGACTTTCATAACTTATTCATCCATAAGTATACAACGTGACACATTTATTATTGGGTTTAATAATATGACGACAAACCTTACCGACTGTACCATGACTATTCTTCAATTAAATGTTCATAATTCATCAAAATTAATAACAGTTGCTACTGTGCTGATCATCTAATAAAAATTAACGATATAAATAAATTTGCAAGTAGAGTAAATATTAATTTATGAATATCACTTATAAATTTATTTATATTATCAATTTTTATTAAACTATTAATAAAAAAATATAATTTTAATAATTAAAAAGAAGAAAAAAATTAATTTTTATAATTAAATATCTACCTAACCAAAAAAGATTTTTCACTCATTAGTAGATTTATTTTTTATTCGCTTTAAATTCTTAATTTTAAATATTTTTTTGTAAAAATTGATATTTTTAATCTCTAATTTTTTTTATAAAATCAAAATAGTAACTAAAAATACATAAATTTTTTTAAAAACTAAACTTAAAAAGGTATAAAAACTAAAATATGTTTAACAAAAACATTTGTCCTCATTTCATCATATTATTTATAAAAAAATTGAAATCCTCTATGCTATTGGACTAAATTTTGATTTTTTATTTACTTATATATTTTACTTATTTTAAGAGGTCCAAATTCAAGTGTGGTAGTACTTGATGGGGAGAGTAACTTTAATAAGCCTATGTGAGACCCACGTGTTTTTAATGTATTTAGAAAAAATAAACATGCTTTTGTGCCAAAAATCAGCTTTACCACTTTGTAAACATAAATTAAAAGTAAATTTTCTTGCAAGGACAAATATCAAATATGGCCCTCATTTATGAGACAGAGAGGAAGTATTTAAATATTATATTTATTTTATTGTATATTAATTATTTATGACTTTCATAACTTATTCATCCATAAGTATACAACGTGACACATTTATTATTGGGTTTAATAATATGACGACAAACCTTACCGACTGTACCATGACTATTCTTCAATTAAATGTTCATAATTCATCAAAATTAATAACAGTTGCTACTGTGCTGATCATCTAATAAAAATTAACGATATAAATAAATTTGCAAGTAGAGTAAATATTAATTTATGAATATCACTTATAAATTTATTTATATTATCAATTTTTATTAGATGATAAATGAATTATCTATAATTTTACAAAGAAGACCTAAATCGCACCTTTTTTTACCTCCTCGTACAACAACTACAACTGATGTGTGAATGAACGACCTTTTTATCCTAACTTTCTTTATAGGCAAAATAGTGTTTTTTTTTAAATAACCTTTTCTCTAAAAAAAATTATTTAAACATTTTTTTTATAAAATTTATATACCTAAATACCATTTTTTTTATTAAATTATAAGTCGTCATTTGGAATGACGACTTCCTTAAGGAAATCACTTTTCAAATAGCGACTTTCTAAAATATTTTCTTAAAAAAAAAATTCAATTTTTATTCAAATAACAAAATATATATATATATATATATATATATATAATTAATATAATTAATAAAAATACATAAAAAAACTCGCTGATCTCAATTACGATTGTCCAATGGTGATGTACCGTCGTCAAAATTCTGTAGGTGTGAGAAAACATCGACAATGTGGTACAGTAGGCCACCTTCGACATTAATTTTTATTGTAATTTTTGTAAAATTTGTGATATTTTTTATGAATGAAAATTATGTAATTTAAAATTTGTATTTATGTATTTTTATCAATTATATATATATATATATATATATATTATTTTTGTTATTGAATAAAAATTGATTTTTTTTTGTTTAAAAAAAAAACCTTTGGGAAGTCGTCATTAGAAAAGTGAGCTTTTTTAATGATGTCGGCATTTAAAAAAAAAAGGTATTTAAGTATATAATTTTAAAAAAGAGTATTTAAGTAATTTTTTTAAAAAAAAGGAGTATTGAAAAAAAAACCTGCAAAATAGTGTCTCATTAAAAAAGTTGCTAAATTAAATAATGCTATATTTTTTTTTCCAACTTTATGTGAAGCATTTTGTGTGTGAATACTTTATAAGAACGATCGAGGCATGCTTCTCATGATTCCAATATTCCATTTTATGATTTGCACATTTCCTGTGGATTTGTCCTCATTATACAAGTCAGCCAATGCATGCCCTATCAATTAATTAATTAATTCATTAATTAATTTAAAGTTAGTGTATAAAACTTTAGTTTAACTAATTGTGTATGGATAATTAAGATTCTAATTAAGGTTGACTTGTGACATACACATTACATTACAGGGTATGATTTTCTTGACACTTTCAGTATCAGCACTTAGACATAAGACACTTTTCTTCTTTGCACTTTATGTGCTCTCCATTGGTGAAGGAGGCCATAAACCTTGTGTTCAAACTTTCGCGGCGGATCAATTCGACGACGACACGCCGGAAGAGAAGGATGCTAAGAGTTCATTCTTCAATTGGTGGTATTTGGGCATTGTTGCTGGTTCAACTGCCGCTGTCTTTATACCTGTATATCTTCAGGTAAATTTTACTCCAATATATATTGTTTTCTCATATCGAATTTCAATTATAATTTGTTAGTAGCTGTATAAATGCTTTTTTATAAAAATAATAGAGTTTAAAATTTTTTATGGTAAAATTACAAATAAAATAATTTAAATGAAAGATAAAATTAGAAGAAAGAAAAGTTACTTATCATTTGATATAAAAATATAAAGAAGGGTAATATTGTAAATAAAAATAAGATATAAAGGTAAATAAAATTAGAAGAAAAAAATCACGCCAAAATTTGATATTTCTTTTATGTAATGCTGGTGTATAGATTTTTAAAAAGTATTTTTTTATATTTAATTTTCTGAGTTGAGATTACTAATAATTTAAATTAAATAAATAGTAGATATAGTCTTAAAAATTCATTTTCTTTGAATTCAGAAATTATTTTAGAGGATCAAAACATATTGAAAAAAATTTAACAAATGCACGACTAGTTATGAATTTGTTAAAATGTATTTTTCTTTACTATTTCTATTAATAGAAGACTTAAATTATTCACTTTAGAAAAATTAATACAACAAAATAAAATTAATTAAGACTAAAAAATAATACCAGCCTATATATATAAGCCTTGTCATATTGCTAGACAGACTAAGAAATTGGATACATATTTAATATTTTATTCATTTCAAATTTTTGTCACTAATGCAATTTTTATTTACTTGGACAATTTACACAAATACTATTATTCTCTTTATTTTGTCTTTGTCTGTTCAACTGAATCTGTCCCGAAAATAAAACAGAGGAATCCAACTATACCATGTACACTAACTTTTATGACGTTGTGATTGCAAGGAATAATTTGAGAATCAAATTGTTGATATAATTTTGCTAAAAATAATCTTGAAAAATAATTGTTTCGAAAATCTTTCAAGTTACAAGAATCAGATTTTCTACTGTTAACTATGAATTTGTTTGTTTGTTTGTGGTTCAATTCTTTACACGTATATATGACAAAATCCACATTTGACATAATTCAACTATTTTGGCTATTCGAGAATTCACACGTTCACTAATTTTATAACTTAATACATGAAATTTAAATTATTCTATCTTAATTAAACTACTATTTTGTAAATGTGGAGACTCCAATCATAGAGGAGCCAAATATAGAAAATTAATGTTAGACCAAAATAGAAATCCCAATATACTTCCCAAAAGTAAGTGGACTTTCGAAAGCTTGAAAGTTGGATAAGAGCACTCACATATTCCTAAATCAACATTGCAAGAAAAATTATACTAGTTTTTTCAGCGCTAATGCCTTCTTTTAATTCTTTAATTATAAATATCTTTGTGAAAAATTAAATTAGTGTTTCTTTTAGTTTGAAAATGATGTTATATAAAGGGATAATTTCTTTTTTGCAAGAAGGTTTTATATATCGAGATGATAGTAGTATTATTTTTTGTTTTTAGTATTTGTAATTTTTTTTGTTTTTAGTTATTACAAATATATTATTTTTGCCTTTTTTTTTCTTTGTGTTTTTAAAATTTATTCATATTAAAATTAGTCATTGTAATTTCATTTTAGTCTTTATTTTAAATTATTAAAATCAAATATACTATATTATATTGATTAATGTTAATACGAATAAATTTTGTAGAGATTTAAATAAAACTTTATAAAAATTGAAACCAAAATTTAGTATATATTTATGGAAAGTAAAAACAAAGAATTATTTTTATAAAGACTAGAAAGAAAAAAAAGCATATTTATATCAAATAAAATCATACTTAAATTGGTCATGTAAATATAACTCAGATGACAATTATTATATAAATATTTGATATAATTTAAATTTAAAATATCCATTCTATGTATTTAGTATGTGTGATTTCGGCACTGAGCTTTTCATAAAAAAACATAGTTAAACTTGATTCTCTAAAAGTAACGATAAAAGATAAACACAATGATAAAATATTATTTGAAAGTAGCCATTAAATAATTATTTTGATTGAAGCAATATATAAAAATTGTCATGCAACGCCAAAACGAATAGAATATTGACAACTTCTACTGTACTAAAAATGTATCGGTACAATTAAAATTTTAATTAATAATTGTATTAATTTATTCATATCAGTAGTTGTATGTTAAAAAATCATTAAATCAATAATACCATAATATATTTTAGTTCTTAATAATTATACAAATTATTTATGCAATTAAAAATCATGACAAAATTTTATTTAAAAGTATTAAAAAATAGTCATTTCTAATTATAAAAATCATTATTAAAATAACTGATTCATTATAAACACGTCATTGAATTATTTGATCAATTAATTTAATAACATAAAAATATATGAATTTATAAATATATGATAGAAAAATTCCGAGAATATTACAATAGTGATGTGAATGATATCTTACAAGGAGAGTAGACACACTCATTTCTTCTCTAGAAACCTTGAACCAACATGAGAGAACATGTTCCTAATAGAATTGTCTTTTCAATTTGTACACCATGTATTTGTTGTAATGAATATTGAATTAATATGTGTGAATTAAAAATAAAAATAAAAATGTACAGGATAATGTTGGGTGGGGAGTGGGGTTGGGAGTATTGGCAGGAGTGTTGGCATTGGCATTAGCACTTTTCTTGTTGGGAATCAAAAGGTACAGAAAAGAAAGCCCTACAGGAAGCCCATTTACAAGACTGGCCCAAGTTTTTGTTGCTACAGCTCGCAAGTGGCGCGTGCAACACACGCTCTCTCTTAATCATTTTTGCTATAGTGAAGATGACAAAGTTGAGCCTCATCATCTTCATGTTCAACCTAAATATCATACTTTGCTCCATACTCGTCAATATAGGTTGCTTTCTAACTTCAATTATTCTTTGCTTAATATATTCAAACCTATGCCCCATGTAGTTGGATGAGTGACATTGATGTGACAAATTTTAGTACATATAATTGCATTTAAGAATTTTAGGTTCACCTTGTTACACGTTGAAAAGTCATGACTTGATTAATTTTTCATGGGGTATGTGAGTTGGGTGTGATTGGAGTTGATAATTTGACAAACTTCATAATTATTGGCTCTAGCCTATATGTTTAAGGGGCTAAAAAATTTTATAATTTAAAAAGCTTTAAAAAAGAAATTTCCTAAAATTTTGTGGGCTAACAAATTTTTTTGAAAAATAATTTTTTTACCGATAAAAAAGTTTCGATTATTTTATTCGAGAAAAAAAAAAATTTTGAGAATTTTTTATTTATTTTTCTCACAAAATTTTTTGAAAATTTTTTTATTTTAATTCTTTTCGAAAATTTTTCAAAAAAAATTTCAAAATTTTGGGAGTCTATAAGCCCCTGAGCCCCCTCTCTTAAGCCCCATAAAATAATGGACCGATATTTTAAAAAAAATATTTTGATAGGAGACATTATATTAAGGATTTAATAAAGAAAAAATTAACGGGTCTAGTAGTTGTTTTTTGACAGCTCTACCAACAATTTATAATGAACTTGGATTTTTTGTTTTCTATGTGTTTATTGTTCAGTAGTTGCTACTAGTACGTACTATCTAATTTCTCTAAAAATAATATTCTTGTAACAAAATAAATTATATGAAAAATTTGAAACAGATTTTTGGACAAGGCAGCAACAATTGACGAAATTGATTCATCAAATAAAACAAGAAATCCATGGAGACTATGTTCAGTGACACAAGTTGAAGAAGTGAAGCTAGTTCTTCGCCTTATCCCAATATGGCTAAGTTGTTTAATGTTCACAGTTGTTCAAGCTCAAGGACACACATATTTCACCAAACAAGGTGGAACTTTAATCCACACCATAGGTTCAAATTTTCAATTCCCTCCGGCGTCGCTTCAAGGCCTAGTTGGCGTCACGATCCTCTTCGTTGTTCCAATTTACGACCGTGTTTTTGTGCCGTTGGCTAGAAAGTTCACACACCACCCGAACGGGATAACCGTGTTGCAAAGAATTGGGGTCGGTTTATTTTTGTCAATACTAACAATGGTTGTTTCGGCACTTGTTGAAACGAAAAGGGTAACCGTTGCTAAAAGTCACGGTTTAATCGACAATCCTAGTGAAATATTACCAATGAGTATTTGGTGGTTACTTCCTCAATACATGATCACTGGTGTTTCAGATGCTTTCACAATTGTTGGATTACAAGAATTGTTCTATGATCAAATGCCTGAAGGATTGAGAAGTTTAGGGGCTGCAGCATATATAAGTATAGTTGGAGTTGGAAGTTTTGTTAGTAACATTATTATTGTTATTGTTGAAGTGATTACTTCAAAAAGTGGTGAGAAATGGTTGGGAAATAATATCAATAGGGCACACCTTGATGATTATTATTGGGTTATGGCTGTTTTATGTGCTTTGAATTTGGGGGTTTATATGTGGATTGCAAAGTGTTATGAGTATAAGAAGGTTGATGGGGGTGAAACTAGTAATCAAGAGGGGTCTAGTTACAATAAATATCGTGGTGGAGTGTAACACAAGGCAAGAAAATGCTTTTGTTAATTGTTATAACTAATGTTGTAATTTCCAAATGAGTAATATAGAGTTTTAGGTTGTTGTATAATAACAATAAGTTATTAATCTAGTTGCATCTTTGTTTCAACTTAATTCAAGATCATCTATGTGTGTTTTTTTTCTTTCTAAAACTTATTGTTAGTTTAGAAATTTATACATACTTTTTATATACATTGTCAATCACGAATTACAGAGCATAATAGTTGGTTCATATTTTACTATGGATGACATTATAGTTCTATTATAGTCTCTACTTGACAATATTTAATAATAATAGTAGTTTGTTAAATTTTGGTATGCTATAATAATTATTTGACAATATTAGGAATTTCAAAGTTGGACTTAAATTAAGTGCTTAGTTAGTTCAAACACTTTCAACTCAAATCTTAGATTGGTTTCTTGTTTTTTTTTTTATAAGCAAGAGAAGAGAAAATTTTAGCAAAAATTGTACTAAAGAATTGACAAACATGAAGTCATGGAAAAAAGAAAAGCTATCAGGACCAATGGCTTAAAGAAAAGAACACAACTAAACAAAGGCAACAACATATCAGAATTTTGAATTCAGATTGCTTGTAGTAGACGAAATCATAAAGTTGGTACATCGGTCCGTTGAATTGAGATTTGAAAATCCATATTTCGATTTTCGTATTTTAATTTTTTACAAAAAGAAATTAAAGACTGTAGTGTCCAATCTCAATCCAACGACCACTAATGCATTAAATGTGTGATTTTGTCCACGGCAAGACAATATTCTATAGTCTCTCCAAATCAACTGCTGAAAAGCAATCAAAAAGTAGCTTTCTCCATCCTGAATGAAATAACATTACATCTCCAATAACAAGCTTTAGTTCCATTCAAAAACTTAATGCAACAAAATTATAATCAAGTTAGTAGCATATACAGAATGATCCCAAAATTTTACTAGCACACAAGAATTATGATCTTCATAATTATGCAGCCAATGCAGAGAATTCACAGTCCCTTAGAACAACAAAGTTTCTTATCTTCATCTAAGCAATTGATCAGAATCTTTGCAATCCTCACTCTTGCATTTGATCTTCCATTCTAACAATGCTATTATCATATATGAAAAATGGAAAGACACAAAAGCAGTAGATTTTTATTCAACATGATTTAGTGATTAGCAATATCAGAAAAACAGAATTGTATTGAGGGAATTTTGGACTAGGCTAAGGGAAGAAATTGACTTTTCCTCGAGAAAAACATAATAATTTAGTGTGTTTTTATTGTAGTTTTGAAACTTCATACAAATGTAACACATGTAGTTACGTTTAAATACTTCTATTTTCATCAATTCTATTTTCATAAATTATTATTAATGTCTATGTGTGTTTACAAATTAAATTTGAAAGATATAAATTATTTTGTATATTCTATAAATATTTCACTCACTTCAGCCAAAAAATAGACATCATATGATCAACTAGATTAGAGAAACACAGAAAAATTAAAAATTTTATAGTCCATTTTTTTCCCTCTAAATACCCCTCATATTTGGGGATTTTTCACATGAAATTCAGATGAAAATAGTTCTACAATGCTGCCAATTTGAACTTTGAGACATTATGATATTCATAAACTACTAAATTTGACTTATAATCTTTGTTTCTCTATTAGGTAGAGCTAGACATTACTTTTCTATATCTATTTACTTTTGTAAATTAGGTTCATAATTTACAGGAAAAGGAGGATCCTGAGATGGATTATTTATTTGCTTTTGTAAATGTGTGCTTTCTCTCTGGTTTTTTTTAAGGGAAACTCATTCATTCAACAAACAGAACCAGGAACATATGGTAAATGCAGTGGTGTATAATGCTCGATTCGTCTCGCGAACCCGACCGGGGACATAAGCAACAGATTGAGTCCTTTATAATGTATTCTTTAGTTTTGTTTATATTTTACTGTTTCTATTTATGTTTGTTCTTGTTGAAGTAGTGTTGTTGAAGAAGTGACACTTCTTTTGTTAATTTTTCATTTTTTAGATATTGTTGTTGTGTTTCTTTTTTTTTTTCTTCAACTATTGTGGTGTTGTTGTTACTTATTTTTCAGAAACTATGAAAGAGAGTCATTTTACAGAAACAATATTTCCTACATCAGTAGTTAATGAAGTTGTGAGAAACGGTGTTAATTTTTCAAATAATACACTAGAGGGAGAGGATGGTAAGAATGAAGTTTAGGGAGAGGGTGGTATTAATGAAGTTGAGTGAAAGGAAAAAATGTATGAAATCTTTAGTTTGAAACCATTTCACTAAACTTTCTTTGAAAGAGAATATCAGTGAACATAGGACAAAATGCAATCATTGGTTTTGAAGACGCATACACTCTTTTCCAACAAGGTAATTCCTTTCACTCTATCAGTTTGCTTTGTTTCAATATGAAAATATCCTTGTTGAGGACACTATTTTTAAGTTTTTTTTTTCAATACCCTCTTTTTTAAAAAAAACACTAAAATACCCTATTTGAAAAAAATATACCAAAATGTCCCATTTTTTTTTTTTTTACTTACAAGTCGCCATTTGGAATGACGACTTCTTTAAGGAAGCCCGAGTTTCAAATGGCGACTTCCCCCTTGATTTTTTTTAAAAAGGGGCATTTTGGTATATTTTTTTTATATTGCGGTATTTTAGTGTTTTTTTCTTTCAAAAAGAGGGTATTGAAAAAAAAGACCCCTATTTTTAAGGCTAGGCGAATTGTGGATGACCACAAGTCAATTTGTAAACATTTGGATTCTGATTTCTATAACCAACCTCAAATTCTCCGATTTAATATTTTTCATTATCAATTTTAGTTCTTATAAAATTTATCGAAAGGCTATTAAACTTTATAGATACAATTTACATATTATAGTTGAAATCTCTGCAAAAAAATAAATTTAAAATACAATATTTAGATTTATATTTATTACTAATATAATTATATACCTTCTATACGTGAAATCTTGGTACCAATTGCACCCACAAACATAGAAATTCTCACATGTCATAACAGCTACAACACTAAAACTACAACATCAAATAAAATAATTATCACTACTTATATCTATAATAACTATTTTCTCCGGTTTACAATGTCATTTAAGATTTTTGTACCAAACTATTATTCTTAACAATTTGTAAGTTTTTCACTATTATTAAAGTAAAGTATAAAAATATTTTGGAAGTTGGGTATATAGTAAATATTAAAAGATAATATAAAAATAATAATTAAAGTTGTATTGAAAATTATAAATACTATTTATTTTAAAATATTTTTTTTACTAAAGTAATACTGATGGGAAGATAAAGGAAATATAACTTAATAGCTACTAAAATATTTTGTTAATAAAAAAGCTATTAAAATATAATCATTGTTCTTGAAAATCGTGTGTTGATGTAAAAATAAAACAATCATAACTATCTATAATAACTACAACCTACTTAATAGCTACTATATTGTAGTCATTGCTACATGTGAAGTTGCCTAGATGACTAATTATTAACCTTGTTTAATTAAAATCTTATAAACTCAAGACCATATAATATTAGAAGTAATCACTTGACTTTATATTCATGTAATGTATATCATGGGCCATAACTATTATCTAAAAAAATACTCATTCATGATACTATCCTATTCATGTATCAGATAGGCTACACATGTTTATTAAACTATTTGTTTCCCAAATCTCTCAAGGCATGAACTGCCATAATAATTGTCACTTTGCATGGTTAGTTCAGACTTTGTTCTATACAAAGTAGCATAGCACAAATAGGGATATATTACCAAGATACATAGTTCTATAACAAGTAACCTACAAACCTACAAGACATAGCTTATGATGGTTCATTCACAATGCAATATTGTGATGCATAAGTCAAAATGTTGGATTTTAAAGTAGAATGTATTGTTGTAAGCCATTGTTTGGTTGATTCAATTCATGATCAACTTTATTCAAGAGTGGATTCATAGAATAGTAATGGTTTCTTGAACTCTAGTAGCAATATATCAATGATATCAAAAGAACCTACAATTACATTTATTGATGACATTCGATCTAAAAAGGTAAAGTGGATTTTGAAGGTGTGAGTCATTTGTTTTTGGCTCTAAACAACATACAAAAATCATTGAGAGAGTTCTAGCTTGGAGATGATCTTGCTTGATGAAAAGGTACAACATTGATTATAATATTTTGAATGCACCTAAACTTAAACAAAATTAATTTCGATTATATTGATTTATTCACCATCCTAGTAAATTATTTATGTCGTTATAATTAAACAATGACACTATGAAAAAATTCAAGTCAACATCAAGAAAGGACTGATAATCCAATTTCAAAAATTGATAGTGGAAGGTTCTACGTATATGATACAAATTTTTTAGTTGGTCGAAATGATGCAAAATACCAAACAACATCACACAAATTCAAATTGAATTTCATGTGTGTAGTACCCCAATTTTGTCGGACCATTTAAAAAAATTCAAAAAATAATAAGTCATAATAATGTGTTTAATTTTATATATTTACAATCATATTTTATTGTACTAAAATTTTTTCAAAAAAAATCAAAATTAAACTCATAAATCTTTTCTAATAATTGAGCTCACATTCTCATTGATGTTTTAACAAAGTATCTAATTTACATCATAAAAATAAAAAAAAATAAAAAAAATAAAAAATAACAATAACTAACAAACAAATAAAAATAATATTTTTGGTAGAAATAGTACAAGCCTCCCTCCTCCATATTTTAAGCTTCCACATATTCCCTCCTTTTGAATCTTCACCTACTTTACATTCCATTAAAAAGTAGAAGTCTCATCTTCACCAACTTTGCACTCTACCAAAAAATAGAAGTCTCATCTTCACTTGTCACTCCATAATTTATGCAAAAATAATAGAAAAACCGAAACTCGACTTATTTCATGAACGCAACGATTCATCTTTGTAGTCTATAAATTGAGAACAAAAAATTAAATCAAGGGAGAGTTTGTTTTTCCTAAAAAATTAGAATATAAGAAAGATAGTTATTATTTGTTTCTAATATTAACAAATAAAACCATGCACCATCTTCTTCATCAAATCAATTGATAACCATAAAAAAATCCAAACCATTTTTAATAACACAACCAACAAAAATCAAATGTAAAACACCTAAATAAAATGTAGAGAGTTGGAGAGAGCATAAACCATACATCACCACCTCCATCATTCTTTGAAAATCCCTTAGGAAACCATGATCAAATCGCCATTCGCAAACCACCCTCACGAGCATTACCGTTAGAGCGTCCACACAACTACTTCCGTCAACTTTGACCTCCGGCAAACCACCACCACGAGTGCTACCACTAGAGCGTCCAATCAGCCACCATCGTCAACTTCGACCCTCGACGAACCACCAACACGGACAACTCTCCTTTCGTAGCCGTTTTTTGTGTGTTTGTTCTCTCTCACACTCTCTCTCTTAACAATTAAACTAATTTCTCTCTATGTGTGTTGGTTTACTTTTAAAAAAAAAATATTCACAATAAATAAATATTAGATTAATAAGATATTACATCTTTTTAATCTTTGAGTTGTTAAAACACAAGTTGTGCCATTTGGTGGCTTTAAAACTCAAATTTAAAACCAAAAATAAAAAAAAAAAATATATTTTTAAACGAGTTAACTGGATATGACATCTTTTTACTCTGAGTTTTGGAAACACGAGTTGTACAACTTGATAGTCTTAAAACTCATTTTTTTTTTATCAACAACAAAACACAATTTCTTTAAAAGTAATTAACACATCCGCATTTTTTACCCAAGAACTACGTAGCTTTGATTTCTCTATCGCACCGAGAGATACGTAAGAGCAAGATTGCACTCTTGTCAAACATAGTAATAAAATTTTCTTTTTTTCCTCCATGTTTTAAATATAATTTTCCGATTAGATTCTTTCCATGAAAAATTATATTTGTATTTTAAAAAAAAGAAATAAATTTATATAAGTTAACATTAATTTTGTACAATTAATTATACATAACCGTATTTTAACGGATGTCATAGGGTGCTAATACATTCCCTACGCATAATCGACTCCCGAACTCAAAATCTGGTTTCAAAGACCATTTTTACATTTTTTTTCTATTTTTAAGGGTTTTTCAATATTTTCCCTATTTTAAAATAAATTTTGGTGGTGTAGTACCCTATTTTTGTCCAATTTATTAAAAATAAATCAAAAAAGAAATATATATTTAAAAAAAGGAAATAAAAATAATGACAATAATTAATTTCATTATGTCTCATAAATTTACAATTTCAAAAAACTCAAAATTTAGTTTCACATACCATTTATATATATATATATATATATATATATATTCTATTTTTAAGAGTTTTCTAATATTTTCCCTATTTTAAAATAAATTTTGGTAGCAACTCCATTGAATTCGAGAAACAATCGAGACCGCGACAATGGGTGTGACTAAGTGCACTAAGATAGATGCTAACGGCATTCCAACAAATCACTTTGATTTTGTTGTTTTCTCTAATATATTTGTTGCCCCTAAAGATGATAAGAAGATTGATAATTTTTCTTATAGTCTTATTTAATCATTTCTCAAATATATTTAGCATGTTTATATAAGTTTAGTGTTTTTTAATAGTTTTTTTGGTTTGTAATATGAAATATATTTCATTGGACATGTTGAATGAGACAACATTAGCAAAAAAAGAAAAGACAGATGAAAATTAAATAACATAAACTATTTGATTCTGTGATAGAGGCATTCTTATTATGCAGCTAGCTAAATTAAACAAATTGAATGGTAAATTAGACGACACTTCCAATTATGTATGACTAGAAAAATAAAATGATTGACATCCATTTCTTTATGACTGCAATGACTATTAGTAAAAGTCAGTAACAATCTTTGAAACATGTAGAGATTTATCTTCCGCAATATATTTTCACACATAGACAACTATACGTCGCAATTTCAAGAATGACATCAATGAAGAGTTTGGAAATATTGACAGGTAATAATAAAGATCTAGATTCAAACATTACATCAAATATAACTTATAAAAAAAGTATTTCGAAATGTAAAATAGATTATTCTATAATATTTGTGTTCATTTTATATGTTTGTGGTTCTTTTTTTGGTATTATGTTTGAAAACAAAGATTTCTACATTAGTGCTTATTTTCGCATATAATTTTTTAAAACTACTCGTGCATCGAATGAGTGCACGTCTAGTTTTTTGTTATTTTAGTTTCTTGAATTTTTTGTGTAAAAAAATTATATTGAATTCATCACTTATTAAAAACTGAGAAAAAAAAGGCTATGCACCACGTGTGTAAAATAATTTTACATTGATGTTTCATAATAATAGAGTATTTAGTAATTATTCTGAAAATGTGGTTATTAAATAAACATACATGGCAAGATGAGGTTACTGGTGGATGATAATGTAACATTATTTTACACCGTTATATAGTCATTAAACTCTTAAAAAAATTACATTTTTATGGCAGATATAATTCTAAAGTATTTGCAAAAGAATTATTAAAAATTTGAGGTAAACTCAGATATTGGTGCTAATTAATATAATTTTTTGATTGAATATTCTTTATTATTATGTAAGATATCAATGTGTAAGGGAATCAAATTTAGTAAAATGAAATTAAGAATAAAATGCACTAACTAGAATTGTCCTCCGTAAGTGGAGTAGCATATGAATTTACTGAATTTCTTCTTGTCTTTATTAATTGTTCCCAATAGTACATGTATAGTGTTGGAGTTTAGTTGACAGCTATAAAAATACTCTCGTAGTAGAATGTAAATCTAACATAATGTACCTATGGGAATTCATAGGATATTCTAGAAAGATCTTATTTTTAAGTAGGCAAGGACGTCACCTCTATCTAATCCATGATACAATCGTTCATCCATTTGGGCCTAACTCTGTTTATCTTACTTCTCACGCGCGAGCCTTGATCTAGTCCAACATCATAATGCCCCAACTCCTCTTCCTCCATCATATTTTGACTCGTGACATCCCTTTCCTCATGGAAAAAAACCTTGTCCTCAAGGTTCAAGTGATGATAGATTTTCTAAATTTTAGAAAAAAGATTCCCATGTAGCATCTTCTGGTATCGACCGCTCCATTGAATGAGAACTTTGTGGTTTTCCTGATTAGACACATGCTGTCAATTTACGATTGCAACTGGTTGTATAATGGGTTGATTGTCTTCAGCTTATGCAGGAAGATCCAATGAAGGTGTTGCATCTCCCAAGCATGGTTTCAGTTTTGAAACATGAAATATTGGATGAAATTTGCTTTCGGGTGGTAACTGAAGTTCAAAAGCGACATCCCCAATAGCCTTTAATATCTTGAATGGACCATAGTAGCGTTGAGATAGCTTATGAACACGTCGCCTGGTAACATCTATTTGACGATATGGTCCCAGTTTGACAAAAACTTGATAACCTTCCTTGGAAGTATGCGGAATCTTGCGTTTGTCAACACATAACTTCATTGTTTTTTGGGCCTTGATGAGCTTTTGTTTCAGTTTTTCCAGAATTGTTGATCGACTTGTGAGCTCTGAATCAACTATCTGCCTCAATATGTGATGAACCTGCTATATAAGAAGCCAAAGAAGGAGGATGTTTTCCATACACAGTCTGAAATGGTGTATATCTCGTAGCAATGTGAACTGAGGTGTTATAATGTCATTCAACCCAATGAACATACTGCCCCCAATCTTTGGGTTTGGTGTGAACAAAACATCGGAGATGTTGTTGCAAAGCCTTGTTAACAATTTCAATTTAACCATCACTTTGGGGGTGATATGCATATGACATTCGTAGCTTTCTGCCACTCAATATGAACAATTCACACCAAAACTTGCTAAGGAAAATTGGGTCTCGATCAAAAACAATGCTCTTCGGCATTGAACGACATTCGCAACTTTGTGCCACTCAATCTGAACAGTTCACACCAAAAATTGCTAAGGAAAATTGGGTCTCGATCAGAAACAATGCTATTCTGCATTCCATGAAGTTTGCAAATCATTTTAGCAAATAATTCTGCAACCTTAGTGGTAGTGAATTGTGTTGGTAGCATTCCATAATGTACAGCCTTAGATAAACGGTCAACCACAACTAGTATCACAGTGTTGTTTTGGAACTAACTAAGTTCTATGATGAAATCCAAAGAAATATCTTCCGATACACCTTGAGGAATTGGAAGGGGTTGAAGCAACCTATATGGAAGATGAGTAAGATTTTTGGTGTATTGACATATATGACAATTGTTCACAAATTTGGTAATATCTTGTTTCATCCCTTCCTAGTAGACATTCTCTTTAAGTCGATTCGAAGTTTTCTCAATTCCATTATGACCTCCTAAAGGGGCAGCATGAAATTCCTCAAGAAGGACTTGTCTAAGGGAATATATAGCCAGTATGCATAGCTTTTCTCTTGTAGAAAAGAATGCCTCATGTGAATTTATAGTGTGGATGTGCCTCTAAGTTATGTTTAATTTCATGAAAAAGTTGTTGAAATTTCAAATCAGCTTGAATTGCTCTTTTGAGATGGTGTAGGAACTCCCAATGAGGAACAATTAAAGCCAAACATTGTAAAGGTGATTCATGTACCCATGATAAAGCGTCAACGACTTTGTTTTATGCCCCATGCTTATACATAATTTCATATGAATAACCTAACAGTTTAGCCAAATAAAATTGTTGTTCGAGGGTTTGTATTACCTGAGACATTAATTTTGATGGCTACGCTGATCTGTGCAAATTAAGAATTTATGACCCAAGAGATATGTCCTCCATTTCTAAATCACTAAAGTGATGGCACATAATTCCTGAACATATGTAGATTCATCAAGCATTCGGGGACATGATTTACGACTATAATAACAAATGGTATGACCCTTCTAACATGATACAACACCCATTCCCATCCCGGAGGCATCTATTTCGAGCACAAAATCTTCATCAAAATTAGGCAAGGAAATAACAGGTGCTTCGATCATAACCTTTTTTAAGGCGTCAAAAGCCAATTGAGTTTGATCAGTCCAAATAAAAGCGCCTTTATGCAGTAAATCAGTAAGAGGGGCAGCTAAATAAGCATAATTAGAAACGAATTTATGATAAAAACCAGTAAGTCCAAGGAACCCTCTAAGTTGTTTAAGTGTTTGAAGTTGTGGCCAGTTCACCATAGCTACAAATTTTTTTTTTCCGGATCTGGTCCAACACCTTTAGGGGACACAATGTGGCCAAGGTAAGCCATAGATGATTGAGTGAAACTGCATTTGGATTGTTTCAGAAAAATTGTTGCTCAATTAGACATTTGAAAACCACTTACAAATGATGAACATGATCCTGCAGCGTACGGCTGTAAACCAAGATGTCATAAAAAATAAAAATAAAACAATGACGAATTTGCAGAGATATGGTTGAACTTATTGGTTCATCGTGGTCAGAAAGGTGGATGGAGCATAGCACAACCCAAACGACATTACAAGGAATTCATAATGACCTTGGTGAGTGCGAAAAGCCGTTTGGTGAATATCAACTGCTACCATTCGAATTTGGTGGTATCCAGAACACAAAACCAATTTTGAAAACCAATGTGTATCGTAAAGCTCGTTAAGTAACTCATTAATAGCTAAAATCGAAAAACAATCCTTTACCGTTAAAAAATTAAGTGCAAGGTTATCAACGCAAAACCTCCAAGTGTCATCCTTATTTTTAACCAATAGAAAAGGAGATGAAAAAGCATTATTGCTAGGTTGAATGATCCCCTTTTTTAAGATGTCCTAAATTTGAGATTCAATTTCTTGATTTTAAAAATGTGGATAGCGATATGGGCATAGATTCGCCAGATTGGTTCCATGAAGCAGAGGAATATGGTGATCAGTGGAATGAAGCGGTGGATGCTGCTCTGACTCAGAGAAAATAGTAGAGTATTTGGACAGTAATGTAGTAACCTCAAAAGGCATTGTATAATTCAAGCCAACTTCAGATACTAATGAAAGGGGGGTAAAAAGCAACAATTGTGTCAATAGCGTGTGTATTGACCAATCATTTAAATTGGTGTAAGGAGGATTCTTCAAGACTTGGCTTGGGCTGCCCTTTCAATTTTACTATAGTGCCACCTTGGTCAAATGACATTGTTAGCTTCTCATAATCTGTCAAGATTTGTCCAAGTGTTTTGAGCCATTAAACACCTAAGATAACTTTTGCCCCGCTCAGAGGTAAAACAAAGAGATCCATAGTGAACAAATGATTATCCAAGTAGAGTCCAATTTGGTGACACATAGAATAACAATTCCTCACCATTTCCCACCAATACTTGAAATCCTTGGGCTAGAGTCAGAGGGAGACCCAATTGTTTCGCCACTCTATCCTGAATAAAATTGTGGATACTACCACTATCAACCAAAATTGTCAAAGGGTTTTTGTGAATGTGGTTGGTCACTCGCAAAGTTTGAGGTATAGTATGGCCCATTAACGCATGCATACTAATTTGTGGGTTAGGTTCAGTGTTTGGGTCTATTTCAGGTGAAAGAGTAAGCTCAACTTGAGGAAGAAGCTGGATTAAGGCCTTGATTTTTGATTAGGATAATCGGATTTGCAAATGAGGAGGAAAAATTGTTTCTTACAACAGTGACTCGACTGGAAACGATCGACGCAATTATAACAGAACCTTTTTTCACGACGGGATTGCAGTTCA
>NC_021166.2:48167644-48169696 GCF_000331145.2 Cicer arietinum
AGCAGGTGTTAGGCGTTTGATGGTGGGTTGTCTCCGGGCGAGTAAGGTAGGGTTTGGTGGAGGTGGGTTTGATTTTGTGGTAAAGGAAGGGTTGGGTGTGAAACGATTGTGGGGAGAGGAGGCAATTTTTAGGCGACGATTGATGCATGAATTTGAACGATCATTGAGTTTATCATGTTGGAGTTTGGCCAAGCTAATGGTGTTAGAGAGTGAAACAAGTTGAAATGCTTGAACTTCACGTTTGATTTCAGGATTCAAGCCAGAGATGAAACAACTCAAATAGAACTATGGAGCTAGCCCCGTAATCCTATTTGCTAGGGTTTCAAAAGTTGTTTGATAATTTTTAACAGTGGCAGTTTGAAAAAGTTTGAACAAAACACCTTTTGGGTTATCAAATTTGGAAGGTGCTAAGCGAAGTTCCAAGGAATCAAAAGCCGTTGTTATGCATCCACTGAAACCAAGACAATGCTTCACCCTCCATGTAGAAAGAAGCAATATTGAGACGTTGTATGTAACAACCATTTAAAAATAAATAACTAGTTTATTTGTTAAATTAATAAGAAAAAAAAAGGCGTTACTGGTTACTGTCCTTCATCCTCCCAATCTTCATCTTCCACCTCTAATTTTTCCTTATTTTCTTCATTTTGCAAATAAGTTAAACCAAAAGCTTTTAGAACCATTTTTAAACCTTGTCTCATCTGTTCATAACCAGATTCAACCAAGGAAGCATAATAACCCAAAAATGAAGAACTTGAGTCGAAGTGGCAATTCATGAAAAAGGGGAGCTCAACAATCAATCTAATTAGAACGTCTTCTCCCTTATCACAAACAGTGAGTTTCTAACATTCTTCATTTAAGAAATCTCTCCAAAGATTTATGCATGCATTTGGTTTTATTTCCTAATGGATAGAAAATTCTATTTTTTTATCCCAAATATTCAATGCATGAGAGGTGTTTGATGAAAATACTGCGATAACGGCTACAGGAGCTTTGTGGTATTTAAGTTTGGTTTTCTAAACAAGTCTTAGAATAAGATTTTTCATGAATTATTGATTTTGAATTTTGAGATGAGACCAACTATGTTGTGTTTATAGGCGAGTTCTTTTTATTAATGGGTTTTTGTTGTTGTTGTTGTTGTTACGATTAGGGATTTCATTTTTCTGAAGTTGTTGAAAATAAGTTAGAACATAGGCTGTTGTTTATGGTTGTGATATTTGTGAATGAATTATGTATTAGGAAAAATTTAATTGTATGTGCATCACTAGATTTAAGGTGATTATGCTTGTCGAGCACGATTTATGCTCGTTACTGCTGTTGTTGCCTCTGATGTGTGTTTGTGAAATTGTGTTATGTTACGCTGATTTTGTTTAGAATGATGATTTTAGGTGCTGAAATTTTTGAGTAAACTATTTTGGATTATTACAGATTAGGAGAATTAGAGTGCGATGAAATGGAATTTTGCATATAGGTGTTTTTTATTTTTTTAAAAAACTGCATTCAAATGATTTTTTCATGACTTTTATGTTGTTATTAATTTCATGACTTTTATATGTTTACTATTTTTCATGACTTTGATGTGTTACTATTTTTATGACTCAAATGTTGCTTTTATATTCCTGACTATAATTTTTATTTTGAATTAAGGACTTAGGATTAAATTATTATGAGTTTCGTATATCACCTAAAGTTATTTATAATTGTTATGAATGAATAATGCATTTTATATATGACATAACAAGTGCACTTCATACAAAACATTTCAAGTTTTGTACAATATCATTAATCACATCATGCATGGCCTTACTCACGGCGGGACATTTAGGTTATTCCAGGCATGTAATAACAGGTAAAAGAGAACAATCAGGACGCTGATTGGGGTTTGGCCAGACCACCTTTACCAATCAGGACTCAATATCTTGGTGACCCACACTAAGATATTGGGCGTTTTTTTCCTTATTTCAAAGAAAAAGATTTGAGGTCATGCATATGTTGTTCAGAATAATATATATATAGACATATATATAAATAGACATGTATAATAATAATAATAAT
>NC_021166.2:48170034-48172574 GCF_000331145.2 Cicer arietinum
ATTAAGGTGTAAGGATCCAATTATCATATTCTAGACAAATGATAATGGGTCTTACATTTTGGTATCAGAGCCATGTCAATCCATTTGGACTATGGATTATGTATTAGGAATTAGAATATCTTTGTTTTACTATACATTCTCATTATCATTTCACCAAATATTATGTCTGATCAACTTAGTATTTTGTGTATGGTATGCAGAATTATGGCTGAAGGATCTAGGAGGAATCTTGCCCCTGAAGATAGTATGACTCCAACACCCACTGTTGAACCATGGGAAAAGGTTATGGAAGCTATTCAAATGCAAGCAACGACTACCCATAATCTGGTACAACAAATGGCAATGCAAAGAGATAACACTGCAAATGCCAACAGGGTGTTTTATGATTTTCTAAAGTTGCAGCCTCCATTATTCCAGGGCAGCCACAATCCCTCAGAGGCTCAAGCTTGGTTGAATGAGATTAAAAAGGCATTTGAAGTAGTGCCTTGTACTGAAGAACAAAAAGTGGCATTTGCTGCCCACCTACTAAAGGGTGGGGCAGAGTATTGGTGGAGGAGTGCAAAGACTTATCTTCAGACTCAAGGAACTCATATGAATTGGGAACACTTTGAGGTGGCCTTTTTAGACAAGTATTATCCAAAAAGTGCCAGAAGACAAAAAGAGATGGAGTTTGTGCACCTGCAATGTCTGTTGCAGAGTATGTTGTTAAGTTTGAAGAATTGGCTAGATTTTCTCCACATGCTCAATATGCACCCACAGAAGAATGGAAGATAAACCAATTCGAATGGGGATTGAGACCTGAAATCAGAGGGAACATAGGCCATATGGAGATTACTAACTATTCTACTCTTGTACACAAGAGCTACATTGTTGAAGACAATTTAAAGAAGGTACAAGAGGAGAGACAGGTTAAGTGGCAACAAAAGAAAGAGTCTGGAAAATTTGGTCAACAATTGAAGGTAAAGACTCCCCAAGGAAAGGGAAAACAAGTACAGACATCTAGTTCCCCAAGAGCAAAGAAGTGTCTTAAGTGTGGTAGAGATCATGGGGGAGAGTGCTTGGTTGGAAAACAAGTCTGCTACTACTGTAAACAGCTTGGTCATATGGCTCCCTTTTGCCCAATACGCCAAAAACAAGCAGAGTCCAACCCAAACAAGTCTAACACTGGAAGGGTCTTTGCTCTCAGTGCAAAGAAAGGTATGAATCATAATCTAATAACTAGCACTGGATTCATAAATGAAATTCCTTTAATTGTCATGTTTGACACTGGTGCATCCCATTCTTTCATCTCCTCTGATTTTGTTTTGCAACATAATCTTCCTGTACTTGAAATGCCTTATCCCTTAATTGTAAGCACTGCATCTAAGAATTCAATAAATACCTCCTTAGTATGTCACCAGTTCCCAATCACTCTGTTTGATAGAGTTTTTCCAATAAACCTAGTCTGTTTGCCCCTTAAGGGCTTGGACATCATATTAGGAATGGATTGGATGTCTGATCATTCAGTAACTTTGATTTGCCATGGTAGGAAAGTCATAATTCCTCCAAGAATTCCCCAACCAGAGGAAACCAATTACCGCTCCTTGACCAACAGTTCCATACTCTTCCAATGTCTGACTAATGGGTTTCAAGGCGTATTATTATTACTATCCTCTAACTCAGGGTCTGAAATGGACTTGTCCAATATTCCTGCAGTCAGTGAGTTTGAGGATGTCTTTCTAGAGGATGTGACATCTTTGCCTCCTGAAAGAGAAGTAGAGTTCTCAATAGATTTGGTCCCTGGAACAGGACCAATCTCCATTGCCCCTTACAGGATGCCCCCATTAGAATTGAGTGAGTTGAAAAACCAATTAGAGGACTTGATAACCAAGCAGTTTATCCGACCAAGTGTGTCTCCTTGGGGAGCCCCAGTGCTCTTGGTAAAGAAGAAGGATGGCAGCATGAGGTTATGCATAGATTATAGAAAATTGAATAAAGTGACCATCAAGAATAAATACCCTCTGCCCAGAATTGATGACCTTTTAGACCAATTAGGGGGAGCTACTGTGTTCTCCAAAATTGACTTGAGGTCAGGGTACCACCAAATCAGAATAAAATCAGATGATATACCAAAAACAGCATTTAGAACTAGGTATGGGCATTATGAATTTTTGGTTATGCCTTTTGGTGTAACCAATGCTCCAGTTGTGTTCATGGATTACATGAATAGAATTTTTAGGCCATACTTAGATAAGTTTGTGATAGTATTTATAGATGACATACTAATATACTCTAAGACTCCAGAAGAACATGCAAGTCATCTTCAAATAGTGTTGCAAGTACTTAGGGATAGAAAACTTTATGCTAAACCAAGAAAATGTGAGTTTTGGATGTCGAAGTAAAATTTGTAGGCCATGTGATCAATGAGAAAGGAGTGGCAGTGGATCCCTCCAAAGTAGAGGCAGTGCTGAAATGGGAACATCCTAGGAATGTGACAGAGGTTAGGAGTTTCTTAGGACTGGCGGGGTATTATAGGAGATTCATTAGGAAATTCTCCCAAA
>NC_021166.2:48173134-48174904 GCF_000331145.2 Cicer arietinum
TGGATCTACCAAGATGTAGCAAGACCTTAAGAAAAATTATTGGTGGCCAAGTATGAAGGTTGATGTGGCTACTTTTGTGGGTCAATGCCTAACTTGCCAAAAGGTGAAAATAGAACATCAGAGACCAGCAGGATTGCTACAGCCTCTAGAAATACCTGAATGGAAATGAGACTCAATTTCCATGGATTTTGTTGTAGGTTTGCCACATACCCACACTGGGTATGATTCCACTTGGGTGATTGTGGATAGATTAACTAAGTCAACCCATTTCTTACCAGTAAAGTCAAACTACAACACCCTCAAACTAGCCAAGTTATTCATTAAGGAAATAGTTAGATTGCATGGGGTGCCTTTTAGTATCATATCAGATAAGGACCCTAAGTTTACCTCCATATTTTAGAAGGCATTTCAAAAGTCTCTAGGAACTAGACTACACCTTAGTTGTTTGGGAAGGATCTTCTGTAGAAGAAGCAACATGGGAAGCAGAGACAGACATGCAAAGGGAGTAACCTTACCTTTTCCAATAGGTAATCTACTGAATTTCGAGGGCAAAATTTTTATTAAGTGGTGGAAGATGTAACAACCATTTAAAAATAAATAACTAGTTTATTTGTTAAATTAATAAGAAAAAAAATAAATAACTAGTTTATTTGTTAAATTAATAAGAAAAAAAAGGCGTTACTGGTTACTGTCCTTCATCCTCCCAATCTTCATCTTCCACCTCTCATTTTACTTATTTTCTTCATTTTGCAAATCAGTTAAACCAAAAGCTTTTAGAACCATTTTTAAATCTTGTCTCATCTGTTCATAACTAATTAAACCAAGGAAGCATAATAACCCAAAAATGAAGAACTTGAGTCGAAGTGGCAATTCATGAAAAAGGGGAGCTCAACAATCAATCTAATTAGAACGTCTTCTCCATTATCACAAACAGTGAGTTTCTATCATTCTTCATTTAAGAAATTTCTCCAAAGATTTGTGCATGCATTTGGTTTTATTTCCTAATGGATAGAAAATTCTATTTTTTATCCCAAATATTCAATGCATGAGAGGTGTTTGATGAAAATACTGCGATAACGGCTACAGGAGCTTTGTGGTATTTAAGTTTGGTTTTCTAAACAAGTCTTAGAATAAGATTTTTCATGAATTATTGATTTCGAATTTTGAGATGAGACCAACTATGTTGTGTTTATAGGCGAGTTCTTTTTATTAAAGGGTTTTTGTTGTTGTTGTTGTTGTTGTTGTTGTTACGATTAGGGATTTCATTTTTCTGAAGTTGTTGAAAATAAGTTAGAACGTAGGCTGTTGTTTATGGTTGTGATGTTTGTGAATGAATTATGTATTAGGAAAAATTTAATTGTATGTGCATCACTAGATTTAAGGTGATTATGCTTGTCGAACACGATTTATGCTCGTTACTGCTGTTGTTGCCTCTGATGTGTGTTTGTCAAATTGTGTTATGTTACGCTAATTTCGTTTAGAATGAAGATTTTAGGTGCTGAAATTTTTGAGTAAACTATTGTGGATTATTACAAATTAGGAGAATTAGAGTGCGATGAAATGAAATTTTGCATATAGGTGTTTTTTTTTTAAATAAAAAAACTGCATTCAAATGATTTTTTCATGACTTTTATGTTGTTATTAATTTCATGACTTTTATATGTTTACTATTTTTCATGACTTTGATGTGTTACTATTTTCATGACTCAAATGTTGCTTTTATATTCCTGACTATAATTTTTATTTTGAATTAAGGACTTAGGATTAAAT
>NC_021166.2:48175197-48182679 GCF_000331145.2 Cicer arietinum
TAGTAATAATAATAATAATAATAATAATAATAATAATAATAATAATAATAATAATAATAATAATAATAATAATAATAATAATAATAATAATATTAATGATTGTTTTTTTTTTCTTCTTGAGATGTATAACTACTTTTGTATGTTTTATAAGGTTTATGAAAAAAAAAAAACTCTTTGAGGTTGTTTTCCTCTTATTTATAGAGCTCACTGAGATATTTTATCTCATCCCAATTATTATTATTTTTTTAACAGTTGGAGGAACATGAGACATAAAAATTAGCATCAGAAGATCAGTTCCAAACTCCTGGACTTAGAATTTGATATTTTTTTTTGTTTTATGATGTAATCAGACAATTGTAGTTTATTTTCAAGATGTGATATTTTATGAATCTACTAAGCATGTTGTGAACTATATTTCTGAATGTAGTTTTCAGTTATGATGGTGATTCTAATTTACTATTCATTATTAATTACCTCTGTTTTATTAAGGTGTAAGGGTCCAATTATCATATTCTAGACAAATGATAATGGGTCTTACATTGTACCTCCGTAGTTTGATGAAACTCAAAAATTTGATTGATCTTAAAGATCCAACCTAAAGCATCAAAACCATCGAGAGTTGGAAATGATCGAGCTTAATTTGCTTGATGGAGGTGGTTGTGAAATGATCGAGCTTAATGGCCATGAGAGTTGGAAATCCAGCGGGGGCCAAGCCAGTTCGCATATGCGTAAGTTCAGTCGAGAGTTAAGTGAGGTTGGCCTTAAAGGCTTGTTGATTGAGTAATAACTAGTGTAAGGTTTCACCAAGCTATGGGATTGGAGTAGCAGCCATAGCAACTCAATGAAAGCACCAAATGTAAGGGAATCAAATTTAGTAAAATGAAATTAAGAATAAAATGCACTAAAAAGAATTGTCCTCGGTAAGTGGAGTAACCTATGAATTTACTGAATTTATTCTTGCCTTTATTAATTGTTCCCAATGGTACATATATAGTGCTGGAGTTTAGTTGACCGCTATAAAAAATACTCTCCTAGCATAAGGTAAATCTTACGGTAATGTACTCTTAAGAATTCATAGCATATTTTAAAAAGATCTTATTTTTAAGTAGACAAAGACATCACTCTTATCTAATACATGATACAATCATTCATCCATTTGGGCCTTACTCTGTTTCTCTTACTTTTCACACACAGGCCTTGATCTGGTCCAACATCATAATAGCTCAACTTCTCTTCTTCTATCAGATTTTGACTTATGACACAATGACTCCATTAGTACTATGAGAAGATTATTCATCTATACTATTTCTATCATTTTACTTATATCTAGGGACGACAAAGCAATTTGTACACGAAGAATATCTGCGAACCAAATTCGTCACAAACATAAAATCAGTAGTTTATGCGATCGAAATCGGTTTTGAAATTTTATGGTCGTGGATGACTTAAACCCACCGTAAATGGAGAGTATCCAACAAATTTAGTCACCTGCCTTTGAAAAAGAATAAAAAAGAGGCGTGGAAACAAGTTATTAAAAAAAAGAAGAAAAAAAAAAACACTATAGTCTTGAAGTTATTAAAAAAAAGAAGAAAAAAAAAACACTATAGTCTTGATATACACCATGTAATCACACTTAGAGTCGTGCCAAAAACCACTATTGTTTTTATTTGATATTTTTGAAATAGAAATTAAAAGGCTTAATTGCAGTTTTGGTACTCCTATTTTAGCTGAATCACGAAAGTAGTCCATCTATTTTATTTCTCCCCAATTTTGGTACCGCAAACAGAATTTTGGTCAAAATTTTGATAACATGTCATTTTTTTAAGTCACATCATATCATTTATTATCATAGATTTCAGGTACAATTGTTTCACCACGAGATCTTGAGGCATGATGTGACTTAAATAAGTGCAAAAAAATAACATTTCATCAAGTTTTGGACCAAAATTCTGTTTGAGAGACTAAAACTAGAGAGAAATAAAATGGGGGAACTGCTTTCGTGATTCAGTTAAAATAGAGAGACCAAAACTGCAATTAAGCTAAATTAAAAACATAAATTTCAATACTTCATCCTGAAGAACTAGATTTGCTTTTTTCAACCTTCGACGGTTTTTATTCATGGCCAAACACAAGTTAACAATGGATGAGAGATGAGGACAACATACATGTATGTGACTCCGTTTGGTTGAAAATGGATGCAAATTTAAGCTCCTCGGTTTGGTACAAATTGCAATTTTTGGACCGAAACAACTTGACATCGACCGATGCTAAGTCCTACATGTAAATATATATATGTTAGTAAAATTATTTAAACTAGATGCTAACCCGTGTTGCACGAATATATTTTAATTTATTTAATTTAAATAATTTTTTTATAAAAAAAAAATCAATATGAAATCTTGTGTCTCAATTGTCAAATGATTATTGATATAGTAGTTATATCAATAATATATATTCAATTTTATTAATGTAATTTATATAAAAAAATACCCAACAATATATTTTAGGAGCAAGTAGGGTAGGAATAGGTCAGGCCAGACCAGTCTTTGAAATGCCTGAGCCTGACCTACGATTAATTTTTTAGGCCTAAGTCTGGCCTACGGCCTATCATAGGCTTTTTTTTTGGGCCGGACATGGCCTTTTTAAAAGCCTGGCCTGACTTGGAAGCCTATTTAAAAGCCTTATTCATATTAAAACATTTAATTGTTCTACTCATAACATGCTCTCCACATACCAATATCAATGTACAAATCTATATATATTAAACAAAAAATAATTTTTCTAACAAAATAATTTTATAAAAATCTGAAACAAACATCCTTTAAACCCTAAAATATAATTCTTGATTTCAAAGAATATATATATTTTTTGAAACAAACACACCCATTATTACCTCTCAAACAAATACGGAAGGACTACTGAGTTATTAACTAATTGAATGGCTACCGAATATGAAACGACTACCAAATATGGAATGACTACTGCCTAATTGATATAATTTAAAATAGAAAATAATATTAATATAATAATAAATTAGGTTAACGTTTGCTAATTAAAAACATAATGTAGGCATACTTTATCAATAAATGAATTTAATTATAAAATACCTAATTATCAATTTCAATAACGGTGGAATATTACTTTTATAATATGATTATTCGAAAGTAATATTTTCTAGATATTTTTGGCACGCTTGACATATTTTCTTTTAATTCAGGAGCACATAGAATAAATCATTAAATAATAAATCTAGATAATTACTAAGATATAGGTGTATATACATGAAATACACATGAAAATATTATGGTGTTACATACTCTATTAGAAACATAATTATAGGTGATAATATTCTTTATGTTAAAAACACGTAGATTATTTTCTCTAATTTATTTATAATTTATGTTACCTTTAAATAGATAGTCAATAATTAATATAAATATCTGTTTTTTAATTTAATCTGTATATTTAGTAAATACAATTAAAGAATAATTGTTCTTATTTGTTTGTTTTCTCATCATCAAAATATATCAACTAGATAATTATAATTAAAACCACTTTGCACTAACTCTTTTATCTTTTTAATTTGATTAATTTTCGTCCTTTATATTTTATAGTTGATATATTTTTAATATATTTTTACAAATACAACAAAAATTATAGTAACATCTACCCTTTCTAACAAATTGTCAATATATGTCTACTATAATATATATAATAATTATATAATGGTCATTAACAATACTTTTATTTAATAATATATATATATATATATATATATATATATATATATTTTTTAAATTATTTAACCCAATAGTAGGTTTGTACTTGAAAAACGCTATTCACATGCTTTAAAATAGATATCAACTCGTTGAATTGAAAAATATTTATCCGAGTTATTTGTATTTTTATCTCATCTTTGTTAAATTTACATATTTAACTTTATAATTAATCTTAGATTTAACCTCAATAGTTCACGACAAAAACATATAAATATTTGAAAGAGTTATGATGAAAATGATTAATATTTATTATTTATAAGAGATAAAAGACTAATATAAAATTAAAAAATATAAAGGATAAAAACCAATATCTAATAAAAAAATATTAAAAAATATTTAAATCAAATAAAAAAAGTCATTCCAACGAGGTTATAAAACGCGCTCATATAATATTGTTTCTCTCAAACGAGATGGATCGAGCAAATGACTAAACATGTTTAGAATTTATTATTTGAAATCTTCTTTAAAAAGTTATTCATTTTCTAAAACATGTTTAGTTCAAAGTTTATTATTTTAAAAATGACTCATTTTTCGTGGGGTATGAAAAATGACTTACCTTTTTTAAATTTAATAGTAGCTGTAATTCTTTATATTTTTATCAATTTATAGAAATGATCTCTTATATTGAAAGTCGAAATGATCTCTTAATCATATTTTTAAATTAAAAAGTGACATTTTGATATATTTTAAATGATATGATATACGATTTTATGTTATAGATCTATCTAAATGCATTAATTATGCATATATCATTGATTAAATTACAAAATAATGTTTTTTAAAATTGAAAGTTAATTTTTTAGAAAGTTTTATTACAATTTCATAAATATTAATTTACATCATAATATCATATGTTACATTATTTAAAATATGTCATGTCATCATTTTTTTAGTTAAAAAATCATAATAAACAACTAAAACTATCAAAATTTTAAATAAATAAATCAATTTCATAAATTAATAAAAATAAAAAAACAATAATCATAATTAAACTTATTTTTTAATTCAAACATCGTTGTAGCGAGGTTGATTGTTTATTATATTTAGAGAAGGATAATCCCTTTACGAAATGGATGCTTCACATTCACATCTATACACTTCGGAATCACATGTCTTGCATGGATTATTAAACAACTCTTGAATTCTTATCCAAACATATTTCTTTAGCAAAGATGAAAACCAACCCTCACCATCTAACTCACGAAAAATATGTAGGAATTTAATATCACGCTACTACAATAAGCACAGCATATATGTCAATCAAAATTGATTCAATTGATAAATAATTAATTCACATTTACGATGTATATTGTGAATTCAATTTCCGTCGTTGATGTAAGAATTTATTTAATAGGTAATATTTAAATATCTCAACCAACGCTTTTTAAACTTTAATGTATGTCCTTAAGGTAATATTTTATATGATATGTTTATTAAAAAGTCATGATTGAACAAAAATTATTTTTTTTTTTACAATTATATAGAATTTTTTCTCTTCCTTTGACAATACAAAAAAAATAACACATAAATTTTTTAATACATTAACACAAACATAATGCATCACAAATTCCATCATAAAAAATATTAATACAGTATTCCCTCTTATCACAATGAGTGATCTAATTGAATATTATTTCAAAATAAATTATGAAAAGTGTATAAATGAACTAAAGATAATAATACTTTTACAAAAATATCCTCATCAATTATTGGAAAATTGGAAAAGGTCATTATTTTAAAACATATTATTTTTTCAAATGAGTAATTCACTATGAGACGAAAGAAGTACTTCTGGGGACCATTTAAGTTTTTCGCCCAAATATTATAAAAAATTTATCCATAGATAATTGCATATATAAAGGGTTTTTTTTTTGTTAGTCATCTCTATATATAAAACGCGAAAAAAAAGAACCCCTAGCAAAACAACATTGTCTCTTTGATATTCGAGCAATAAATAATCTCTTTAATCTCAATGTTAAGTATGTTCCCTTTGATGGTGTCCCTCTATCAGGTCACTCTTGTATCTTAATTAGGATGGCAATTTTGTGTATCTCACAGTTAGAAAACCTGAGATATATAATGCATATTGACAGTAACTTTTTTGTTTTCCACACCATAGTGCATTAGTTTAGTCATTTTTCATATTATTCGAGACACTCAATTTTAATGTTTTCTTTTTTTTTTCTTCATGTTTTTCTTTAGATTGAATTGTGCACTTACTCTTATGCCTTATGCCGATAAGCTGATTGGTCCGATGACCCACTAATATCAAGTCTACTATGAATTTTGTATTTTTTATAGAAGATTCTCTAATATATTGAAATATCAAAAAGCAATACATTCTTTTATGCTCTTCTACAAAAGCTGAATGTGATGTTATGATTGCCACTACTTTTGAGATAGTTTGGGTACACTGATTTCTTATTGTCAAAGTTATTGTCAAAGTTTCTTGACTGTTATATATATACACCTATCATTAGAGTGGGCTTTTGGAAATATGCATAATTAGCAAATTAAACCCTCAGATAACATATTCTACTTGTTTTACCTAAAAATAAAAAATTGATGCTGTTGGAAAAAACCAGAGATAATTGGCGATAATTATCTCAATAGTGCTGAATATTTTTTTCCCCCACCTGTGCAGATAAATGGCTAAACAGAAAATACAATTCCACAGAGCAAAAATAATTGGCAGAAAATTAAATATGAGACAAAGGCAATTTTTTAACGTGGAAAACTTTTCTCAAATTGAGAGAATAAAAACCACGGGACCTAGTCCAGTAAAACTTCCACTATAATAATTAATGGGTACACAAAGAGTCTTCCTAATAACAATAGGGAATATCAATCAACAATAACAACCCTATAACAACCTTCCACTAAAGTGGGTATGCCAAAGTAGCTCTCAGAGAAGATAAAACTACTCAAATTATATATTAAAGTAACAGACTCAATGGTAGGAATAACATACTAATTTTGTAGATCAAACGGAGCAAGTTTGATACACACATGTTACCATCACCGGAACTAAACCCTTATTTTTCTTCTCTGGCAACCGTTTTTCTTCAGTTGTTTTTCTCTGTGTATTCTTAGGGATTTCTAAATCCCTTTTATTACCTTCAAGTGGGCCAAACCCATTAAAATCTTTTTTTTTCTTTTTCTTTTTATTTCAATAATAATAATAAAACTAGTAAAATTGGTGGGTTCCACTTGAGGAGTGAGCCCACCTAACAAATCTCCCACTCACAACTCAAGTGGGAAGGTACTGCTCAACCATGCCACCTTTCTTTCTACAACATATCATCTTCGACACATGCAAGGTCTTTGTCATCATATCTGAACCATTCTCATCAGTATGAATCTTCTCAATTAAAAATGACTTCATTTCCAGTGCATCTCGTATCCAATGATACTGCACTTCAATATGCTTCGACTTTGCATGAAAAGTTGAATTCTTGCTGAGATGGATCGCTCTCTGACTGTCACAGAATAACACAAACTTATCTTGCTTGAGGCCTAACTCGTGTAGGAATTTCTTCATCCACAAGAGTTCTTTGGAAGCTTCAATTGCTGTAATGTACTCAGCTTCAGTAGTGGACAAAGCAACACACTTTTGTAGTCTTGATTGCCAAGACACAGCTCCCCCTGCAAAGGTCATCATATAACCAGAAGTAGATTTTCTAGAATCAAGATCACCTGCCAT
>NC_021166.2:48183433-48184812 GCF_000331145.2 Cicer arietinum
AACATTTGTAATAATTTCTTGATAATACTATGGCTCTCCACTATCAGTGATCATCACATACTCATGTGGAGGATATCTTTGAGAAGGTTGACATTCTCTAGTAGATCTTATAAACTCAAACTCGGCTGGTGGCTCAACTGGAACCTGCTCATCATGGTGAGGCACATGATCATCAGTTACATTCTCATCATCTACCTGTATATCTCCCCCATCAACAAAGGTTTTTGCATGGGGCTTAGGCGCAACATTTTCAATGTAAATTATGGTATTTAGTTTCTGTTTTTCAGCTTTATCAAAATCTTCAATAGTCTGGTCTTCAAGAAATATCACATCTCGACTTCTGATAATTTTCTTGTCAACCGGATCCCACAATCTACAACCAAATTCTTCATCACCATAACCGACGAATATACATTGTTTGGATTTACTATCAAGCTTGGACCTCTCATCTCTTGGAACGTGAACAAAACATCTGCAACCAAAAACTCTCAAATGACGGTAAGAGACATCTTTCCCTGTCCACACTCTATTTGGAACATCACCATCAAGTGGAATAGAAGGAGAAAGATTGATCAAATCCACTGCAGTTTTCATTGCTTCACCCCAAAAGGATTTCGATAATTTTGCATGAGAGATACATCTTATTCTGTCATTAATCGTACGATTCATTCTCTCTACAACACCATTATGCTGAGGTGTCTTTTGAACTGTTTTCTCAAATCTGATTCCATGTTCTCTACAGTACTCTTAAAATGGACCTCTATATTCGCCACCGTTATCTAATCGAATACATTTTAATTTCCTTCCCTTTTCTCTTTCAACACCTGCATGAAAATGCTTGAAGACTCCAAATACCTGGTCTTTAGATTTCAAAGGAAATGCCCACACTTTTCTAGAGTGGTCGTCAATAAAAGTAACAAAATATGATGCACCACCAAGAGATTTACTATCCATCATACAAACATCAATATAAACTAAATCAAGAATATTTTGCCTCCTATGAGGACCAGTATTATGAAAAGAAACTCTATGTTGTTTTCCAGCAAAACAATGAGTGCAAGTTTTTAGAGACGTACCTTTCACAGGAAGAAAGTTTTTCTTCGCAAGTATGTTGAGTCCTTTCTCACTCAAGTGACCGAGGCGCATATGCCATAAATCAGAAGATGCATCTTCAATTACATTTACTTCTTCCTTGCATAGCTTCGTAGGCATCCTATAGAGAGAAGTGGAACTTTGCTCCTTTGCAACCACTAGGGACCCTTTAGTGATTTTACATATACCACCACCACCAAAGAAAGTGTGATAACCATCAATATCCAAGGCTTTCACCGAAATCAAATTGAGACAAATATCAGGTACATGTCTAACATTCTTCAATT
>NC_021166.2:48185409-48186526 GCF_000331145.2 Cicer arietinum
TAAGGAACCTGCAATTTCTTTTTATGTGACCCGCTTTGCCACAATGATAGCATATCACTTCCTTTCTAGTCCTCGACTTGCTTCTTGACTTGCTACGACTTTCAAAGTTGACACGTCTATGGAAGTTTCTAGATTGACATCTCTCTCGTGACTCTGTAACTAGTGCTTCTTGACTTTGAGAAGAACCAATCAAACCACATTCCTTTCTTCGAGCTTCTTCATTCAACATGCTCTCTTTAACTGTTGACATTTTCAACTTTCCACTTGGAGCTGAATTGGTCAACGTCACAACAAGGAATTCCCAATTATCAAGCAAGGAACTCAACAATAACAACACTTGCAACTCATCATCTAATTTAATTTTTGCAGTTGTCAACTAATTCACTGTATTCTGAAAAATACTCATATGCTCTGCCATTGAATCCCCATCTTTGTATTTCATATTCACCAGCTTCCGAATCAAGAATGCTTTAGTTTGTACATTATTTCGTTCATACAACTCTTTTAATTTTTCCCACATCTTGTTAGCATCTATTTCAGTTTTAACATGTGGATACACACTAAGATCCAACCACTGCCTGATCAACGCCACTGCCTTTCTATTCATCTTCTTCCAATCAGCGTCAGATTTATCTGCGGGTTTAGCAGTGTCACCCTCAATAGGATCATACAAATCTTTACTGTATAACATGTCTTCCATGAGAGTCTTCCAAAGTGTATAATTAGAAGAGTTGAGTTTAATCATATTGGGATCTTTATTTTCCTCCTCCATTTAAATGCACAAATCAAATAACCGAGCTCTAGATACCACTTTGTTGGGAAAAACCAGAGATAATTAGCGATAACTATCTCAATAGTGCGGAATATTTTTTTCTCCCATCTGTGCAGATAAATGGCCAAACAGAAAATACAATTCCACATAGCAAAAATAATTGACAGAAAATTAAATGTGAGACAAACGCAATTTTTTAACATGGAAAACTTCCCTCAAATTGAGAGAATAAAAACCACGGGACCTAGTCCAGTAAAACTTCCACTATAATAATTAATGGGTACACAAAGAGTCTTCCTAATAACAATAGGGAATATCAATCAACAATAACAACCCTATAACAAC
>NC_021166.2:48186712-48196081 GCF_000331145.2 Cicer arietinum
CACCGGAACCAAACCCTTATTTTTCTTCTCTGGCAACCGTTCTTCTTCCGTTGTTTTTCTCTGTGTATTCTTAGGGATTTCTAAATCCCTTTTATTACCTTCAAGTGGGCCAAACCCATTAAATTTTTTTTTTAATAATAATAATAATACTAGTAAAATTGGTGGGTTCCACTTGAGGAGTGAGCCCACCCAACAGATGCTACCCGCAAATCAATCATGTGATTAATGATGTATACCTAAAATAGGTGTCTAAATTATAATCTATAAACCCCATACATTGGACCTATATTTTGTGCAGTCAGAGCCACTTGATTGTGTCTCAACTGTCTGATCAAGATTGAAATTTTTACTTAAAAAATTAATTTTGTTTTAAAATTTAGATCGTCTAATCTTGATCAGGCGTATGAGATGCTGTAATGTATGAAGTTACGGTGCATTGAATCCAAATCCCTTTACACACATGGACATATTGTGTGAGCAAAAATACTAAATATTCCACCTTGACATTTAAAATATGGTGATATCGTAAGGAATGATAAATCAAATATTATCATCTAATATCAAGACTCTAGCTAGCTCTAAAATATCTTAGTAGTATCTATTTATAATATATTAAAATAAACTCATAACTCTATTGAAGGTCATCTCACGCACTTATAGACCTCCATTTTTAACTTTGCATATTCCTAAAGATTAGTTGGTAGCAAAATATGTTCTATCTCATCCCAAATATTCTCGTGATTATTTGCAAATATGAACCAGATATCACGAAGCCATCTTTGTTCTCTACGCCTAAGCAACTACTTATAAATTGTCCACACAATTAGACAAAAACACCAATATATGTAAGAAACAAATAAACGAAGAAAATTGGAACTAAGACATCTCAACACATTTCAAAGGTACATACTTTGAATTTGAAAAACTGAATTTATATTTAAGAAAGAAATCAAGTATTTGCAGTTATCTTTTATTCTATTAAACTTTGATCACACTTTCATATTCTCGATATCAATTTGTAGTTTATGTCATGTAAAAAAAGTAGCTTATGTCCTCAAATAAATAACTACTTTTATCTACAAGTTTTATACGACCTTCAATTTTAGAGGGTCCAAATGCATCTCGCACCTCACTCAACAATGATAAAGTATGGACTTTTAAAATAATGTGAACTTAATTTTTTAAAATTTAATAAAAAAAAAAAAAAACTTCATTATTGACATTTTATTCTTTAATACTAAAGAGTGCAAGTTTGATTTTTTTAATAGTAAATAAAAAATTATAAAATTATTTGATAAATAATTGAAATTTACTTAAAAAAAATATTTTAACTTTCAGTAAATAAATACATACTAATACTAAATTTAATTCAGAAATTCAGTTATCCTTAAAACTATTATTTTACTTTTAATATTTCTTCAAAAAATAATAATGAAATATTTAATATTATTATTAGTAGTTGAAATTGTTGAGACAAAATCCCAAATTAATATTTTGATGATAATTAAAAAAAGGTTAATTAAGACTTCTAATTATGATTCTAAGTGTTTTGGTATGTAACATGTGTATTTAAGTGTATTAATTATGATAGATACCAAGCATTACAAAGCAGATCATATTAAAATAAAGAAATCTAATTCGGTAAAACGAAGAACGTTCTCCACATCTACAATTTAACAAGAATGATCAGATTGTTAAAGAAAAGATTAGATCTAGGAAATGCAATCCATTTCAGAATTTCACCCGAAAATATACAAGGATCAATCCAATGCAAGAATCATTTCAATATTCGAAGGAAAAATACTATGCTTCATAAATTCATAAAACAAGATCATTCTTCAAGCTGAAGTACAAAGCTGACAAGCTGGAAAGGACACATCTGCTATACTTTCAAACAAACCTGCACACGTGAGTCAAGACATGGGATCACTTCAGACAACTGTCAAGATAAGATTAAAAGTAAGCTCATCTCAAGGCAAAATCGAAAATCGCTCTTGGTTCACAAGAACAATCCTGCTTTCAGCAACAACCTTTTTGCTTTATGGCTGATCTTATTTACTCACTTACTCATGACAGCTGAAATATTTCCAATGACCAAATGAACTATCATAAGCCCTCTTGAAGCCTATAAATAAAGCCTCAAGATGAAGAACAAATCATAGTTTCAAGTGAAAAGCAATACATAACTCATTCAATCATACTCGAATACTCTTGAACTTCTCAATCATTTCTACGTATTATTTATGTTCTTAGTTTGATATTAGAATCAATTTCTACTGAGTTCTAAAATCTACAATCTATTCTCAAACATGAGTTGAGCATACTAACATTCTAAAAATCTCAAAACCATTACTTTGTAACTCAAGGATATATTGTTGACATAGCTTGGGTAATTTGTAAAAATCCTTTTATGTTTAAAAGGTAGTTTGTAAAAATATTTTCTGAAAAAGTGTAACCTGTGGAAATCCTTTCTAGATAAAAAAAGGTAGTACTTTTTAACAAATCAAGATTGATCTATAAAAGCTGTATGAAAACCAAGAACGATCTTATTTTGAGCACTTAATGGAAAATCTCACAATTGTGAGGACTGGACGTGACCCGTGTTGGATTAACCAGGATATATCTTTGTGTGATATCTCTTCCCTTATCTCTAATTAATTGTTATCTTCTAATTAGTTTTTATATAGATAAGTTAATATTTTTGTTTTTCACGAACCAAGAACGTTCTTCATTTGTAACCAAAATCAATCTTGAGCTAAACATTTTAGTTTTTAATTGGAATTTTAAAAGGGGGAAATTATAATTCAAACCCTATTTCCTTATAATTGACATTGTTACTTTAATTGGTATCAGAACCAGTCTCAAAGGATTAACACCTAAAAAGTGTTAGAGGAAAAGATTCAGGAAGAAAATATCAAAAGTCAAATACATTGCTGAAGGAGGTTCATCAAACAGACCACCTTACTTTTATGGCTCAGATTATTATTTCTGGAAAATCAAGATGCAACTATTTCTAAAGTCACATGACACAGATATGTGGCGCATCATTACAACTGGAGATTTCATACCAAGAGTTTATCAAACCGATTCAATATATGCTAAAAAGAAAAAAGCAGATTGGATAGCAGAAGAAAAATCTAAGGTACTTCTAAACTCAAAAGCTCAATTGTTTTTATCATGTGCTTTAAGCAAGGAATAAAGTGAAAGCTTAGATGAATGTGATACGACAAAGAAAGTATGGGACACATTACAAACTCACCATGAAGAAACAAGCAATGTTAAGGAATTTAGAACATGCAAGAATCTCATTTTAAGTAATCTGATGAATCTGAAAACCAAGAATGTTCTACGATTCAAAAAGAGAACATTCTTCTTAAAACAAAAAATGAAATTCGAACATTCTTCTTAAAACAAAACATGAAATTCTCAAAAATGACTTAGGAAACTTTGTCAAGTCACTGAAACATTTCAAAAAATCATGGGATCCCAAGTAGGGATATTTGACAAAGCTGGACTTGGTTTTAACAAAACTCAAAAATAAAAAAAAAGAATGAAACTTTTTTGTTCTTGAAAGAAGGGATGACAAATGCAAAACAAGATGTTCATACTGTAAAAAAATTGAACATTTAGAATATGTCTGTTATTTCAAAAATAGGGATGAGAAACTGAAAGCAAAAGAGTCACTAAAACCCAAGAACGTTATGCAAACAGATAAGAACATTCTTCCCAAAGTATCAAAAAATGAGAATGTTCTGGACACAAAGCAGAACAGTCTTCAATAAAAAAATGCTCTTTAAATTTAAAGATTGAACATCATGAATCACAATGTTATTTTAAAAAATCAAATATAACAAGAAGAACTAACCCTTAAGGATCGAAGACCAAATGGATACCTAAAAATTATGTAACATCAAATGTAGGATGGTTCTCGAAGTATCAAGAAAAAGCCACGGTACTTGGACATTGGTTTTTCAAGACATATAAGAGGAGATAAACAAAGCTTTTTGTCCTTCTTTAAAAGGAATGGAGGATCAGTAACATTTGGAAACAATGATCAAGCAAAAATCAAAGGCAAATGGATATGGCATAGGAGAATTGGAAATGTGAGTATGAAAACAATTTCAAGTTTATCAAAGCTAGATCTTGTTAAAGGACTTCCTAAAATAAACTTTGATAAAAATAAAATATATGAAGCTTGTGCAAAGAGAAAACAAGTTAAGAGTAGTTTCCACTCAAAATATTTTATATCAACAAAAAAACCTCTTGAACTACTTCATATTGATCTTTTTGGTCCCATCAAAACTATTAGTCTAGGAGGCATGAAATATGGATTTGTCATTGTTGATGATTTTTCTAGATATACTTGAGGTACTATTTTTAAAACAAAAGGATGATGCATTTGATGCTTTCAAAATATTATGTAAGAAAGTTCAAAATGAAAAGGAATTCAATATAATCGATGTACGAAGTGATCATGGAGGTGAATTCATAAATGCATCTTTTAAAACATTTTTTTGTTAAACTTGACATCTCTCATAATCTATCTTGCGCAAGAACTCCTCAACAAAATGGAGTTGTTGAAAGAAAAATTACAACATTACAAGATATGGAAATATCAATCTTGGAAGAATCAAATGTTGAAAAGTATTTATGGGCTGAAGCTATAAACACTTCTTGCTACATTTTAAATCGTGTTTCAATTAGAAAAATCATAAACAAACCACCCTATGAGATCTGGAAAAATAGGAAGCCAAACATTTCATATTTTCACATCTTTGTATGCTGCTGCTATATCTTAAACAACAAAGGTAACTTAGGTAAATTTGATTCAAAATCAAACGAAGCTATATTTTTAGGATACTCAACAGAATCTAAAGGATATCACATGTTTAATTTGAAAACTAAAACAATTGAAATAAGTATGCATATATTATTTGATGATCTTGATTTAAAAAAGAAAGATGAGGAAGAAAAAGAACAATCTGGACAGTTAAAACAGATTGTTCCCCAGGAAAACGAGATTGATAAACAATCTATGTTTCAAACTCCTCATAGAAGTTGGAAACTAATAAGTGATCATCCTCAAAATCAAATTATTCGAGAAACAACTTATGACATTAGGACAAGAATATCATTTAACGATGATGTAAACAGTAACGTGGAAATGATATCCCAAATGGAACCAAAATCCATCAAAGAAGCTATAATTGATCAATCTTGGATTGATGCAATGAAGGAAGAACTTCTTCAATTTGAGAAGAATGAAGTATAGACTCTTGTTCTAGATCTACTAGATCAAACAATCATTGGAACATGATGGGTCTTTAGAAAAAGCTAGATAAAGAAGGTAAGGTTATGAGAAACAAAGCAAGGTTAGTTGCTCAAAGTTATAATCAACAAGAAGGAATAGACTATGATGAAACCTTTGCTCCAGTTGCAAGGTTAGAGGCCATATGAATCCTTCCTGCATAGACTATGGATATTCAAAGTGCATTCTTAAATGAACAAGTTTATGTTCGTCAACCCCGAGGTTTTGAAGATCAAAAGGAACCAAATCACGTTTTTAAACTCACTAAAGCCTTATATGGATTAAAACAAGCTCCTAGAGTATGGTATGAAAGATTAAGTTTTTTTTTTTGTATCAAAAATAGATTTTCCCGAGGAAATATTGACACCAGACTTTTTAAGAAAACAAATAAAAATGATCTACTCATTGCTCAAGTGTACGTTGATGATATTATCTTTGGATCAACTAATGAAAAAATGTGTGAAGATTTTTTAAATCTCATGCAAAGTGAATTTGAAATGAGTATGATGGGAGAATTGAGGTATTTTCTTATATTGCATATAAAGCAACCTAAAGATGGAATTTTCATATGTTAAGAAAAATATGTATACGATATTTTAACAAAATATAAAATGAGTGAAGTCAAAATTATGACTACTCCCATGCATCGATCCTCTTGATTAGATAAAGATGAAAATGGAAAATCAATTTCAGAAAAAGAATATAGGGGTATGATTGGTTCATTATTATATTTAACTACAAGTAGGCCTGATATTTTTTTCGCAGTATGATTATGTGCAAGGTTTCAATCCTCACCAAAAGAATCCCATTTAACTATTGTAAAAATAATTTTTCGTGATCTTATTAGTACTACTGATCTTGGCCTTTGGTATAGCAAAGGTTCTCATTTTGATTTTGTATCTTGTTGTGATGTTGATTATGCCGGTGATAAGATCGAAAGGAAAGGCACAAGTGGTGCATGTCAGTTCCTAGGAGAAGCATTGATAAGTTGGTCATGTAGAAATCAAAACACGAATGCTCTATCAACCACCGATGTTGAATATGTCTCAGTAGCAAATTGGTGCTCCCAAGTTTTATGGATCAAAAATCAACTTGAAGACTTTTCAGTATGATATTCTCATTATCCAATTTACTGTGATAATATAGTGCCATTAATCTGTCTAAAAACCCTATTCAACATTCAAGATCTAAATATATTAAAATAAAACATCACTTTATTATGGATCATGTGAATAAAAAGGAAATTGAATTAATCTTTGTATATACAAAAAATCAGTTAGCTGACATATTTACAAAGCCTTTTGTTGAAGAAAGTTTTAATTCAATCAAAGAACGATTAAAAATCATAAAAAATTACACTCATAATCATTAAAAATAAAACTAGAACATTTTGGTCTCAACGGAGAATGTTCTCCGTTTTGAGTCTGTTTGCAACAAACAACTCAAGAACATTCTTCGTTTTTATTATGACGAAAAATTCAAAATCAGCTTTTGAAGATGTACCAGTCTACTACTCACCAAAAGGTAATGGTTACCCATGCCTATTATTGCCACATCATCTTCACTTTCCTTCTTCTTAATAACGTTTGCCCAATCAATCAACTCACATGTGTGACACTCTCTCTACTCACAAACCAACTGCAAAAACTCAAAACCGTTCGTTCTTCTCCACTAAACAACAACTTCACACTTTTCTAAAGAAAGAAAAAAGTTCATATCTTTGTCCCCTTCATCCTCAACTCTCATTTGCTTTCAAAAATCGCTCGTACCAAAGCAGCAGCACGCAAGAACCTTAGCTCACCAACACCATCATCATCTCATTCACCATCACCAACGTGTTCACCATCACCTCCTACTAGACCAACACCTCCACATTCATCTTCAGAAAGAACATTCTCTGACTACATGTCTTCGTCCCCAGAGTCAAGCTCTCAACCTATCACACTTGCTCCACTTGCCATCATTCTTCCTCTATTATATCAATGTGTCGCTCCTTCAATCGATCAAGCTTCACCCCATCTTCATAAAACTCTCAACTCTAGTTCAAGCACTTCATCTTCTAAAAGAAGATCAATGCGAGTCTTGGTAGGTATTGGCTCCTCCGAAACCAAAAACATAGACAATACAACTTATACCATTTCTAATTGTGAGTCTGAACCTTCACCACCACCACCACAGATCCCTAAACCAAAATCTGCTCCTTCATCACAACCCTCTAAACCCTCAAATTCCCCAAAACTTCAAAAATCTCTTTCCAAGGTGAGTTCATCCAAATCAACTTCCTCTAAAACTAAAACAATGATTCAAAAGTCTATTTTTGTATGATTACTTCTGTATTTTTTGTTTTTGAACTATATGTATGATCAAAACATTATTGTTATATTAAATGAAAATTATAATTTGGTTCAAATGATTAGCACATATTGAGGGGGGGTTTTTAACCAACCATCTCTCTATAGTTATTATTAGAATCAAAATTAAAATATGAATTAACATGTTTGTCATCATAAAAAATGGGGAGATTATTGAGACAAAATCCCAAATTAATGTTTTGATGATAATTAAACAAAGGTTATTAACACTTCTAATTATGATTATAAGTGTTTTGGTATTTAACATGTGTATTTGAGTGTGTTAATCAAGATAGGTACCAAATATTACAAAGCAGATCATATTAAATAAAGAAAACTATTTCAGTCAAACGAATAACATTCTTTATAAGTTTCTAAAAAAACGAAGAACATTTTCTATATCTGCAATTGCAATTTTATAAAAACTTTACATTATTAGAAACTTTATAAAAAAAATTATTAGAAAAAAAAAAAAGAAAAAATCTTCACAATTGCAATTTACATTATACTGACGGTAATTTTTTGCAGTATAAATTTTTTGGATCGTAACCGCAATTTAAATCGGTGATTATTAATTCCTCTATAAGCATAGTATCTTTGTTGGCATCCAAATTCTCGAGTACCCGTGCTTTAATTTTATCTCTGATTGTTCTTTTATGAAAATAATAATAATATATAGATGCAGGTTTCCCATGAGTCATAACTCATAAGCAATTAATTCCCCTTAAATAGTAAGATAGAGCATTGGGTGACCCCATTAACATCAAGTAGCATTAAAAGTGGGTCAAACAGAAATCAGTCGCATTATAACATCTTGTGACATCAATCATAATTATTTGAACGTTATAACTATTTTATTGGAGGTTTAATCTCTTACCAATGTGGACAAATATATATTAAAAAATGTTAATTTTTTATATAAATTTTATTAATCAATTTTTGCATTCGTCTACAGATATATTTTGACTTATAAGATAATAAAAATAAAGTTATAATATAATTTTAATTATTTATCTATTAATTAATATTTATTTTGAATATTTTTTTTGTTTTGTTTCTTTATCTTTATCTTTTTATATTTATTTTAGTCTTTAATAAAAGACAAATTTGTATAATTTTATAAAAAATAAATATTAAAAGAATAATTAAGTAAAATATCAATGATTAAAATAAAAGATAAAAAATTAAAACGAATTAAAAAATTAAATAATAAAACGAATATTAAATGAAAAATAAGTAAAAAAATTATATTTGAAAAACAACAAAAAGAGATAATGAGTGTATCCAACTTTCTCGTATAGAAAATTTTCGACATATTTGATTATACACACGGCACAGCAAAAGCTGTACCTTTTGACTTTTGTTTAGTAAACAAATAGAGGCTAAAAAGAAATAATAAGCATTATACTCGAGGTATGAAAAAAATCATGAAGAGAATGGAGCTAGTTTTTTCTTATATATACACATATAATATAATGAAGAGAGATAAAGAGAAGAAGAAGAAGAAGAAAATATGGCATTAATAGGATATCATATTGCTCTATTTTGTGTGGTGACTCTAGTTTCCTCATTGGTTACTTTAACAAAAGGTATTACTCTTAATGCAGCTTCCCTTAATAGGAACAAATTCCCTCCAAGCTTCATCTTTGGTACTGCATCTTCAGCTTACCAGGTGCATAAATATATAGTAGCATATTATAAATTGATTGT
>NC_021166.2:48196186-48202860 GCF_000331145.2 Cicer arietinum
TTTAAAACTCATCTGAAACTCGAATAATGATTGATAATATTTTTTGAAAGTTTAATGTAATGATTTTCCTTATTTTTAGGGTTTTTATTTTTTTTATGAGTTTATATCGATCAAATCATTATTTCGACTATAAAAAAACAAGAATAAAAACCGTTAAATTATACTTCAAAAAAATGGCGAGTTTCACAATTTTACAAGACGTCCAAGTTAAATTAAACAATGCATGAATATAAAAAAAAAAGTATTTATATGAAATATAATAAAATCAAAATTGGTCGCATCCTTGTTTTCAAGAAAAAAAAACATATTATTTATAATTAATATCTACTAAATTCCGCTATTACTTCCAAATAATATCGTCGATCATCATTAATATTTTTTAAGTAATATTTAGACCCCAATTCAATATAATAATTATATAAAACACAAGTTAATCACACATAGCAACATATTTTTATTGAGTTTAAAGGTAATATATATATATAGTAGTGTATAATTTTACAATTTTATATATATCTATATATATAATTTCATATATTATTTAATTATATTTCTTCAAAATATATTATTTTAGTTTAATTTTAGATATAATATTTCTGGTAAAATAAATTTAACCCTTCGTTGAATAAATTTATAAATTTGTCTATATATATATATCCAGTATGAAGGTGCAGCAAACGAAAAAGGTAGAGGAGAAAGTATATGGGATACTTTTGCACATAAATATCCAGGTACTTATATACCTTGAATGTTCTCTTTGTTTCTTAATTTCCATGTTATAATACATATAGGTATTGATCGAATATATATTTGGACTTACAGAAAAAATAAAGGATAGAAGTAATGGAGATATAGCAATTGACTTCTACCACCACTACAAGGTATGTATCTTATTAGTGTGATACCAATATGATATATAGGTAAAGTTGATTTGTTATCGATTGTTGCAATATGAATTATACCGTAATTATATTCATAAATAAAAATATATAAAATTCTAAACACTAGATGGAAAATTAAAAATAAAAATGATAGTTTATCTGATCGACTTCCTACATTAATTAATATGTTTTTAGCTTCTTTTTTTTTATAAATTGTAAATTTGTAGTTTATTTTGTTTCATGTAGATTTTAATATATATGTTTGTGGTTGTATACTATATTATAGGAAGATATTGAGATAATGAAGGATATGAATTTGGACGCTTACCGATTTTCCATATCTTGGTCTAGAATACTCCCTAGTAAGTCATTAAATTTAGTCCAAAGATTAAATCAAATTAAAATTATAACTTTACATACATTTGCAGAAGGAAAATTAAGTGGAGGAATAAATCAAGAAGGGATTGACTACTACAATAACCTCATCGATGAACTTGTGGCAAAGGGTCAAGATACAAACTTAATTTATTATTCCATTTTATAAGATTGTTTGGTAATAATTTCATCTTATTCATATAAAAAAAAAATTGTAGGTATCCAACCATTTGTGACTTTATTTCATTGGGATCTTCCCCAATCTTTAGAAGATGAGTATGGTGGCTTTTTAAGCCCTCTCATCATGTGAGTTATACAATTTACTTTTTTTATTTATTTGCTTTAAATGTTAGTTAGAATTTTTATTGCATAAAAAAAACTTTTTATAATTTAAAATATTTTTTAACTAAGAATCATCTATTTTGAATACAGAAAAGACTTTCAAGATTTTGCAGAAGTTTGCTTCAAATTTTTTGGAGATAGAGTAAAATATTGGATAACATTAAATGAACCATGGAGTTATAGTAGAAACGGCTATGCATTAGGAAAAATGGCACCAGGTCGATGTTCTTCGTGGTTGAATCATAATTGCAGTGGTGGTGATTCAGCAATTGAACCTTATTTTGTTGCACATTATCAACTTCTTGCACATGCAGCAGTTGTTAGTATGTATAAGACCAACTATCAAGTACGTACAAATATTCACATTCAAAACAATTTGTTGATAATCAATAAAAAAATTAAAAAAAATTAAAAAATATATTTATAGAGTTTTTATATTTTTTTTTAAAATTAATTGGATTTTAGTTTCACTATTAAAACTAAACTTCACTTCATATATCAATTTTAATATTTATTTATTTTGTAATTAGTATGAGACAATATATTAATCTATTATTGATTCTTTTTATTATTTTAATAATGCTTACACTTTAATATTTTTCTATTTGATATGTTTTAGTATAAGATAAATAATATTTGTTACTTCATATATTAATGTTTGAATTTTTTAAAAATCCTGTTATATGTTATATATACTACGTTTTAGTTATTATTATGTAATAAAAGTTGAATAATCTTATCCAATTCAATTTGTGTTTAGTCTAATTGATTTGGTTTCGATTTAATATAGGAATCAATATATTTCAAACAAAATCACAACATGTTTTTATTTTTAAATTTGATGACATTTTTCCTCAAGTTAATGATTCAAATTGATATGTCAAAACCCAATTGTAGTGTTATATTTTAATTAACTAACTTAAAAAGATAAATTTGGACTAGTAATGGGGAATAGAGATTCAATAAATTATTGGTTAATAAGTAGTTGAGTTTATTTTTTAATAGTTTCTAATAATAAGCAAAATATATATATGGGTGCAGAAATCTCAACATGGTTTGATAGGCATATCATTGGTAGTTAATTGGTTTGTGCCATTCTCAGATAACAAACTTAATCAAAAAGCCACCCAACGAGCTATTGACTTTATGTCTGGATGGTAAGTATTTCTACATCTCTCTCTAGTTAACTTTTATTTTACCCATTAAATAACAATTGAATTTTACTAATGGCCATAAGACAAGTTTTATAATTGTTTTTGTCAAATACAAAAGCAACAATTTTGTACTAATGAACCATTATCTTACATTACTTTTCTATTAAATTTTACATGTCTCTTCAATTTTGATTAACCTTTGTCCTACATTGAGTAAACTTATTTTGTTATTAAAAAGTAACTTATTTTGTTATTAAAAAAGATGTTGTCACTTACTTAATAGTTTTTGGATAAGATAATCCGAGTCTCTTCTAGATTAATTAGAGCTTTTTAATTTGAATTCTACTCTAAAAATACAACATCATTAAAAATCTTGAGAGAGAGATTTATCGTCCTTTCTAATTATATCTATTTTGATGAATTAATCTTTGCAATTGAATGCAGAGGATATAGTCTTAAAAAATAAAGGTTTATTTGAAGTTTTAGTTCTTCTATTATTATCAATTCACGAAATTAGTGTCTATATTTTAAAAGTCGACAGTTTTGATCCCTCTCTCATATTTTTAAACTAAAAAATAACAATTTGACATATTTTAATGACGTGACGTACAATTCTATAATATAAAACCATCTAGATGCATTAATTATTCATATGTCATTAATTAAATTAAAAATGTGAAAAATTTTCAAAGTTGAAATTTCAGTTTTTACGACGTTTTATTCAAATTTTATATGTATTAATCATTCTACATCATCATATCATATATCATATTATTTAAAACATCTCACGTCATCATTTTTTAGTTAAAAAATCATAGGGAGGGACAATAAGTGTCGACTTTTAAAATGGTGTGATCAATTTCATGAATCAATAAAAATAGATAGGCTAAAATTACAATTAAGTCAAAAATAAATTGTCGCCGATGACTAAAAAGATTTTAACTCCAATGACAAGCATTGATATTTTGGATTTGTTTATCAATGAATTTTGTTTATTACACTCCTCCAATGATGGAAAAACATATATATAGTGACACACTATCCAAATGATGGTGGATATATAAAATTACACGACACCATTAATCAAATTATGAAAATTAAGTAAATAATAATATTAAATTTGTTTGATCAGTGGTAGTTTTTTTACAATTCATCTTTAAAAATAGAGAATTAGTTAATATTTTTATTACAATATTTATTGTTGGAAAAAAAATTAATTACACACATATAAATCAAAAAATAATTAATACAATTAAAAATTCAAAAAAATAAATCTTACAAAAAATTATCAAGAGAATATTATATTTAGAAACAAAGGTATAATATTTATTTATGTATTTGGTTGTAGGTTTATGGACCCTCTAACAAGAGGAGATTATCCAAAATCTATGCGTATATTAGTTAAAGAACGATTGCCAAAGTTTACTAAAGAGCAAGCAAAGCTAGTGAATGGTTCATTTGATTTTATTGGTATAAACTACTATTCTTCTAACTATGCTTCTAATGCACCTCACTTAAGCAATGCTAATAAAAGCTACATGACAGATTCACTTGTTGATCATTCTTGTAAGCATTTCTTGCCAATATCTATTTATCAATCATCTAATTAATTTGATAGATTTATACAATAATATATTTTTATTTTGGTCATTCCAGTCGTGCGTGAAGGAAAACCCATAGGTTTGAATGTATGTATTAATTTGACCAAAACAACACACATATATATATATATATATATATATATATATATATATATATATATATATATATATATTAATACTATTAATACATATGTTTTTTACAATTCTTTGCAGATTGCTTCAGATTGGTTGTATGTTTATCCAAAAGGAATTCGAGATTTTTTGATATACATTAAAGAGAAATATAACAATCCTTTAATTTATATCACTGAAAATGGTATGTAATTATGTTAATATATCATACTTTTTTTTATCTTTATAAGATAAAAATAAAAATAGCATGCAAAAAGATCATTATAAATACTTTAACTTTAATTAGATTGACATCCCAATATTTTCATTATTAATTACCTTGTAAGAGTGTATATATGTATAATTTTCATACTTCTTTTATGTATAGGGATCAATGAGTATGATGATTCAACATTATCACTTGAAGAATCTCTTTTAGATATTTATAGAATTGACTATCATTATCGACATCTTTTTTATCTTCAACATGCAATTGAGTAAGTAATAATTTCGTTATATATCTATACAGTGTCTAATTTTTTTTTTTGTTGAGTAATCTATAGACCCTGTTTAACTTTCTTGCATAACATTTGACTCTAATGTATTTGATTTTTATTTAATGCAAATACAGTGCTGGTGTGAATGTTAAGGGGTATTTTGCATGGTCATTGTTGGACAATTTTGAATGGCATTTGGGATATACAGTGCGATTTGGAATGAATTTTGTTGATTATGAAAATGGTTTGAAAAGATATCAAAAACTCTCAGCATTGTGGTTCAAGGATTTTCTCAAATCCGAAATCAAACTTCATGAAGAGTCAATTTGATTTAATGTGAAACTCCTTATTAATACTTGTAATATAATCTAGTCTGACATCTGTTCCATACATAGGAAAATATTTATTAATAAAGTATGTATAAAATCTAATTTGTGTTAGAAAATATATACAACAAAATATATTTATATTATTTTACTGTTGTATTTTGTATATTATAAGAAATATTACAAATTATATTACAAACACTTGCAGTCACTTGTGTTACTTTAAAAAATTATGTAAATAGTATAGTGAAGTGGTTCTGCCAAAAAGTTTCATTCATATATGATTTAACTATTTACTTTTAATTTAATAAAAAATGAATATACAGTATTATTTACACTAATTGCAAAATAATATATGATATATGAAAATTGCAAAATAACACTATTTTCGGGAACATGATATTAATATCATCGGAGTTTGTTGATAAAATTAAGTATTTAATTAGGAGTTTGGATGTCTACATATCATTTTTATATATAGATATATATCTTATTTTTCCCACCATCTATTCTTCCACAATTTATCCCGAACTTTCTGATATCTTTGTTTTTAACATGACATTTCTATTATAAGAATTTGGTGATTTTTCTAGGGCATGAGAAATACAACATTCACTACAAGAAAAACAAGGATTTGTGAGGGTCAAATGCCCTCACTGTTGGACTTTAGTCCTTTGATTCCTAATTTTGACATAATTAACAAATCAACAATGTTCATACAATACATGATAAATCTAATATTTGAATTGAGCAAGATTTCAGGAACAACAATCAAATCCTACACACTTGGAACATGTTGCTTGGAACACAAGAAATCAACAAAAGTTGATTTTTGACTGAAGCAAATCGATTGGGAAATCGATTTCATAACAAGGGTGTAAGGAAAACACAACTGTTTGTGTTGGTATAATCGATTGGGCAATCGACTGACTAAATTAGAAATGAAAATTGCACAAGTCAGTAGCACCCTAGTTTTGAGGGTAATCGATTGACAAATCGATTATACATCTCACAAATAAACCTGATTGAAATAAATCGATTGGGAAATCGATTGTACAAGTCACAGTGACACCCCAGTTTTAAGGGTAATCGATTGGCAAATCGATTGCTTAAATATCTTTGCAAAATAACTTTCCCTGTGACAAACACAATCGATTGGACAATCTATTGTGTGAAATTTCAATCAAGTTAAGTTTGGTTGCAATCGATTGGGAAATCGATTGAACTAAACCCCAGGTAAGAACGTTTTCAGACAAATACATACAAATCGATTGGCAAGTCGATTAACATCAAAATAGCTGAGTCACTGACTTAAACACAATCGATTGGCAAATCGATTGAAAGATCTTTTGAAAACCCAGTGAACTCTGAGCTTGTGGCCAAATCG
>NC_021166.2:48209240-48213737 GCF_000331145.2 Cicer arietinum
GTAAGGAACCCCCCACAGAGAAGCTCATGGCTGATGCCATGAAAGAAATTTCTCAGAAAAGGAAGAAGAAGCCTAATTCTTCTCCACCTCCCAAGAAGGTCTCAGCACCAAAGTAAAAGGAGGCACAACCATCTCTGTCTACAGATTTTGCAAAGAGGAAAATTCATGAGGCAAGAACCATGGATTTTGCATACTTTGATGTTGTTGAATTCACGTTTCAGAACCACCTCAGATTTCATGGATTGGAGAGTTTTCTGTCTTCTACACTTGATAGCTACCCAAGGCTGATCAGGGAATTTTATTCTACATTCAAGTTAACTGAAGAAGGTTTTACTGCTTTAGTTAAGGGAAAAAGGATTGCAATGTCCTTTGATGACTTCTCTACTTTGTCTGGATTGCCTTTCTACGGCAAATCTATTGATGGCAGCTCAGAAGCTGACACTGCTGATGAAGGTTGGGAAGAAACACTTGATAGGCATACCGCAGTAAAAGACCTGATGGTCGATGGGTTCGTTGAATCGATTTCACTGCCCATTGGTCAAATGAAGGTTCAACAGAGGATGTTGATGTATACTCTGACGCGTATGCTGGTACCAAGATCAGGAAACCATGCAGTAGTCCAGAAGTTGGACATAATACTGTTATGGGGCTTATCCAAAGAGCTAAGGATGAGCTGGTGTTGGATTGTGCTAAGGCACATGTTGGAAGCATCTCAAAGCAAGCTGATGTTGCCTTATCCACAGTTGATCACAAAAATTCTCAAACACTTCAAGGTTTCATTTGGAAATGAGGAATTGTTTTTCTGCCTTTTTGATTTAACTAACAAAGGGGGAGAAAAATTATAACTTGATAGTTGCATTGTCTTTACAATCTGATGTTTTTTGCTCTGTACTTAATAATAATTAATAATGTAGTTTATAATAATCTTATGCTTGTTGTTTTGAAATGCTCAAGTTATAATTGTATGAATTGTTAATTATGCCAAAAAGGGGGAAATTGTTGGACTTTAGTCCTTTGATTCCTAATTTTGACATAATTAACAAATCAACAATGTTCATACAATACATGATAAATCTAATATTTGAATTGAGCAAGATTTCAGGAACAACAATCAAATCCTACACACTTGGAACAGGTTGCTTGGAACACAAGAAATCAACAAAAGTTGATTTTTGACTGAAGCAAATCGATTGGGAAATCGATTTCATAACAAGGGTGTAAGGAAACACAACTGTTTGTGTTGGTATAATCGATTGGGCAATCGACTAACTAAATTAGAAATGAAAATTGCACAAGTCAGTAGCACCCCAGTTTTGAGGGTAATCGATTGACAAATCGATTATACATCTCACAAATAAACCTGATTGAAATAAATTGATTGGGAAATCGATTGTACAAGTCACAGTGACACCCCAGTTTTAAGGGTAATCGATTGGCAAATCGATTGCTTAAATATCTTTGCAAAATAACTTTCCCTGTGACAAACACAATCGATTGGACAATCTATTGTGTGAAATTTCAATCAAGTTAAGTTTGGTTGCAATCGATTGGGAAATCGATTGAACTAAACCCCAGGTAAGAACGTTTTCAGACAAATACATACAAATCGATTGGCAAGTCGATTAACATCAAAATAGCTGAGTCACTGACTTAAACACAATCGATTGGCAAATCGATTGAAAGATCTTTTGAAAATCTCAGTGAACTCTGAGCTTATGGCCAAATCGATTCTGAGTATTTGTTAAATCAATTATGAAGACTTAATAAATCGATTACGAAATCGATTGATATGTGTTTCAGTTTGAACATAACATCTGCAATCGATTACGAAATCAATGCATATCAGTCTTAACATAATCACTGAAAAATGTTGTTTAAAGAATCGATTGGTAAATCGATTGGCTTATATAGTTTCAAGATTCAAGAAAAACAAGACACACGATAATCGATTGGCAAATCGATTAGACTGGTTTTATCACTTTAAGAAATCGATTGGTAAATCGATTGATTAATATGTTTTTCAGAAACTATGTAAACTGTCTTCAATCATTCTTTCAATAACAATCTGAAAAACACTTTGAATATTCTTGATATACAAAAAAAGTCTCAATAACACTTGGTTAATACACTGATATTGCTTTTTCAGATCATAGCCAAAGAGATTATCAACAATCAATGAGATAGCTGGAAAAGTGATCTTGAAAGACAAGGGTTCTCATGAACAATCTTTGAATATCCAGAATTGTGAGAAGCCACTTTGACCAAGATTGAAGACTACTTTTTGTTCTTCCTTTATTCTGTTTGTAATAATACTTTTGAAACAAAAACGAAAGCGAGAAAAGCCAGCTAGAAACTGGTGGCTACTTTCTTGGGTGAGAGTGCTCAACAAGAAAGAGTCGTACTTTGATTCTGTGTTAGATTGCTGAGTATCTACAAGGATCAGAGGGTGATCAATAGGAAAGAGATCATTAAGATAGATAGGTTTCAGGGATGAAACTGGACAATCTGTAATTGATTCTTTCTATTGGAGAAGAAAATCTGAAATCCGATTGGATTTTCAGGACTGGATGTAGGTTGTCAAGTTGACAACTGAACCAGTATAAATTCTTGGTGCAATCTTCTCTAACCCTTAACTCCTTTAATTTTCTATCTTGAAATATCTGTATATGTGATTAATATTAGATGCATGTTAAACATATTCTGTGATAAGTAATATTGTTTAATCTGATAATTTGACTTGCATGCATCTTGGTTAATCTCATATCAATCTAATAGAACTTGCTAATCTTGTATGCCACAATTTAAATTCCGCTGTGTGTATGAAATTGATCTAATTTCTTAAAGAACTGATACATTCTGATACATTCCGATTATTACGAGGTCGTACCAACCAACACTCACAAAGAGAGAAAAGCAGCCACAACAGACAAAGGACTAAAAGTCTCGCAAAACACCTTTTTATTTTAAAATGTAACCTTATATGGGGTTGAGGCACTCGCAACGTATTTAAGACTTAAGCCCTCACATATTTGAAATTTTAGAATGGTTCCCTAGGCTCTGTCCCTCGCCAATTTCACATGCCAAAACAGTTCCCAAGGCTAAAGCCCTCGTTATTATCACATACGACACAGTTTCCCAGGGCTAATGCCCTCGATAAGCTTACATCTAATATTATTTCTCAGAACTAAGGTCATCAAAAATGATCCCATAATTAAAAATAATTAAATTATTTTATTTTAAATTCATATAAAATAATTACATTATTTAATTTTGTTTATTAAAAACTATAATAAAACTTCATTTAAATTTAATATATTATTAAATTTTAAATTATCCTGATCAAGATTCAAGAGGTTGAGACCACTAGTAGGAAAAATAAATGGTTCAAATATCTGGACAGAAGGGTGACTAGAAGACTAAGGTGGAGCAGTTGTTTCAAATTAGGTCGATTATTACCATACAACGATGTTGACATATCTGGCTGATAATATCTTCCCTGTTGGTACGATGTTGACAACCAATAGGCAATGGTGGCATCTACTATTGATAACTATATTGAGATGGTTGTATCTACTCATACTAGGAATTACGAAGCTTGTCCTTTATTTGTCTGTCAAACTCATGTTGTTTTTCCTCCTTCATATTCAAGATAGACTCAATAGCTCTTTGCATCGATTCCTCGTGTTCTTGCCGCAACAATTGTGGACTCTCTAGATGTTTCTACTTCATCATTCGTTGAATCTTTTTAATTTCAGCTTGTATTGTATCATGGTATGATTGACATATGTTATTGTAGCTAGATGAAGTCTATGTGAACAATCTTCCCCCCAATTGTCTCAACTTACTTGGTGCGCTCAATACTTATCATTTCCTCTACATCAGGTCGCCTCTCAAAGGGAAGATTTTCATGGGTCAAATGTGAAGTAACAATGTCAATTATAAGAAACGGGGGTTTGAATTATAATTTCCCCTTTTTAAAATACCTGTTAAAAAAACTAAAATGTTTAACTCAATATTGCCCTTGGTCACAAACAAAGAACGTTCTTGGTTAGTGGAAAGACGAAAAAACATATTAACTTATTAATATAAAAATTGATTATAAGATAAAAAGTAAATAGAGATCAGGGAAGAGATATCACACAAAGAAATATCCTGATTCACCCGACACGGGTTACGTCCAGTCCTCACAATTGTGAGATTTTCCACTAAGTGCTCAAAGCAATACCGTTCTTGGTTTTCACACAGTTTTTACAAATCAATTTTGATATATTACAAAGTACTATATTTCTACCTAGAAAAGATTTCCACATGTTACCTTACACTCTAGGATTTTACAAACTACCTTTTAAATCATAAAAAGATTTTTACAAACTGTAACGCCCCAAAATTTTTAATAACTATAAGTTTAGAAACTTAAAAATATTTGTTTTCTTTTAGAAACAACTATAATTTTTTTCTTCTTATGAGTAATTCATGTAATAATTTGAAGGTGCGTCA
>NC_021166.2:48217209-48226091 GCF_000331145.2 Cicer arietinum
ATATATATATTTTTGTAAAAGAACATAATGCAATTTACTAAAATATTATTTATTCATTTAAAATTAATATTTCAGTTGTTAGATCGATATTCATTTATGCTTCAAAATAAGATAAATCTTCTAGCAAATGTTGACTGAAATTAATGACATTCAAATTTTTTCTAGCAAATGAAATATCACGTCCGCTTTTCTATTAAAAGTTAATGATAAACAGTAAATAACTTTACAATATGCCACAAAAATTTAGTAATACAAAACATTATTTTTAAGTAAAATCCCATTTTCCCACGTGCGTACACCTATCAAACATCATTCATGCAACTCTTTGAAATCATTAGTACCTAAATGTTGGTGTAGGGGGTCAGTTCATCCCACAATAAAAATTAAACCAAATAATAAATTAACAACCATAAAATATAAATGTAAGATCTTTTCGTAATAAAAGATTTAAAAAATTGATTCTTTAATAGTTCTCAAAGATGTATCAAAAGTCATAGAATGTATCTAAATAAATCAAGTAGCAACTGTAGAGAAAATAATTAGATCAAAATAAAATAACAATAAAATGTATGCAAGTTATGTATGCTCCTAAACATATATGATCCAGATATAACCAGCCACACAGACGTCCACACAGAAGTCACCCATACCAATGGGGAAAATTAAACCAGCCACACAGGCATCCACAAAGATGCATATAATATGTCATGAAATGATAATGATGCTCAAAGATACATATCACCACTTACTTAGATAATCACACAAATCACCAGCCACTTAGGCAACCACAAATATAAAAATATTTAAAATCCAAATCATCAGCCACTTAGGCAACCACAAAGATAACAATATTTAAAACACAAATCACCAGCCACTTAGGCAACCACAAAGATAATATTTAGAACACAAATCACTAGCCACTTAGGCAACCACAAAGATAATATTTAGAACACAAATCACTAGCCACTTAGGCAACCACAAAGATAATATTTAGAACACAAATCACTAGCCACTTAGGCAACCACAAAGATAATATTTAGAACACAAATCACTAGCCACTTAGGCAACCACAAAGATAATATTTAGAACACAAATCACTAGCCACTTAGGCAACCACAAAGATAATATTTAGAACACAAATCACTAGCCACTTAGGCAACCACAAAGATAAAATATTTAAGATTATATTTTAATCACATAAGACATCAAAGTTTTATTCTCATAGACGCTTACAATCAAGAGTTAATAATTTTGTTATCCCAAATATATAACACACAAACACATGAATAAATGTCTTACGGTCATAACTTTCATTTATTAAACTATAAAATTGAAATAACGACGTGTTATTGATAGACATCAAAACTCAAATAACGAATAACACATACAAATATAAACTTTATTTCTTCTACTATAAATTTTATCTGATTATTAGTCATTTAGACATACAAATCAAGGTTTGCCGCTAAACACATCACAAAAATCAACTTAATCATGTTATCATAATTAAAATTAAAACTTTACCCCAATTCCCCCGAGACTCATATAGATTTCTTAAAAATCAAAACTTTGAAATGAAATAGCATAAAAATCGAAACTTTAAATTAAAGACATCCTAAAAAAATATTACTCATGAGATCATAATAAAAACCATAGCTTTTTAATTAAGTACCTATAAACAACACAAAAATAATAACTTTACATCAAATATATGACATCAAACATATTACTCATGTTATAATAATAATAATAAAAATCGAAATTTATAATTAAGTTTATCAGAGCAACCATATTACTCATAAAAACAAAATATTATAGTTATATTATTTAAGGCAAATAAACATTAATATTTTTCTTTTAAGACATCAAGACATATATCAATATCTTACAAACTATTAATATAATATCTAGCCTAATCTTGCATGGGAAAAGCCCTTACCTTAGGCGCTTTATTTCTTAACATCTCTAAATTCGCACGAGAAATAGCTTATGAGGCAACGAGGAATTCAACACCGATAGATATTGGGATTTATGACTTAGAAAATTATTTTAGGAGTAATGGAAATGTGACAGCAAGAGGCCTAATGGAAATGTATGAACATAATAGCTATTTGCGTTGCAATATTACAATTGAGTTCTTGTCTAAAATTGAAGTGCACTTAATTCCAAAATTATGCTACCAATAATTACTATTTATTTAATTTTATTAGGTTGTTACAAACTCAATTGAAATCATGTGTATTTATGTGTATGAGTTAATTAGGATTAAATAATAAAGTTCACCATATATTGCAGGGTGTCATACCATTCATTTTAGTTAAATAAATAAATTAGATATTATCACATCACCCTTTTAATATATATATTTTTTTTATCTAATAGTTATGAAATCAAAAATTTCATAGAATTATTTTTGTAGACAATTAAAATAAAATTATAATTTTTAGTTTAAAAGAGATGAATGCATGAGATACAAAAAGGACATTAGTCTTTTTGTGTCATCTCTTAATTGCACAAAAAAAACTTATAATTAAATTTATAATCTTCCTTTAAAAAATAAATTAAAGGTGTTAAAAATGAGTTAATGCACATTATGCCAAGAAACACCATGAATTGTCATAAAATCTTGTCATAAAGGAGAGTAAAAGAATGAGTTAAGTCACTAGTTTTTTTATTTATTTATTTATTTTTTTATGATGAACCAGAAATATTTTCAAAACACTTATATATAAAGGTTGGTTTTCACCAACTCTATAATATCTCATAAAATAAATACTTATTTGGTCATAAATAAAATTAAAAAACAATATAACTTTTATAAATTATAATTTAATTAAATAATTCAACTAATATTTTATCAACCAAAATAAATCAAGCAAGACAAGAATATCACTGGAGGTCACGTATAAAAAATAAAGTCGACGTATGTAACACATCAATTTCATGATTATCGAAAATAATCAAATAAATAAAATATACAGTTGTCCACGTAGGAAATAATTATGCCATAAACCATTCTAATGTAATTGTCACACCAAAACAATTAAATAAAAATAAAGGTTATAATTATTCAAGTAAAATAGGGAGTTGTAAATTATAATTTAATTTCCTTACATGTAGAATAAATTATTAATTAAATAATAAATTACAAAAATTACTAAAGGACACATATATAATATATATGAAAATATTGGGTTGTTACACAAACTACTCAAGATATGTCAATATTATAGCCTTGAGTTACAAAGTACTGATTTTTGAGATTGTTAGAATTTGAGTGTGCTCAACTCGTGTTTGAGAATGGATCCTAGATTTTAGAACTCAGTGAGTATTGATTCTAATATCACACTAAGAACAGAACTGAAACTTAGAAATAATTGAGAAGCTTAAGAGGATTCGAGTAAGATTGAATGAGTGATGTTTTTCTTGGCACTTTGAGCTCTGATTTGTTCTTCATCGTGAGACTTTATTTATAGGCTTCAATAGAGCTTATGACAGCTCATTTGGCCGTTCGAAATAGTCCAACTGTCATGAGTAAGTGAATGGATAAGATCCGCTATAAAGCAAAATTGTTCTTGCTAAAAACAAGAATGTTCTTGTGAACCAAGAACGATCTTCGAGTTTGCCTTAAGATGAGCTGACATTTATTTTGATCTTGATAGTTGTCTGAAATGATTCATGCCTTGAATCACGTTTGCAGGTCTGTCTTGAAAGTACAGCAGTAGTGTACTTTCCAGCTTGTCAGTTTTGTACTTGCACTTGCTTAACTAGGAGAATGATCTTGCTTTATGAATTTTGGGAAACAAAGTGTTTTGCTTTCAAACAATGGAGTGAATCTTGCTTGTATTGATCGTTGTATATTTATGGTGAAGTTATGGAGTGGATTATCATTTTTGGATCTAATTTTTATATAAGAATATGGTCATTCTAAGATAATCTGCATATGCGAAGAACATTCTTCGTTTTCCAAAAATCCGTCAAGAACGTTCTTTGTTTCACTGATTTAGCTTTCTTTGTTTTTATATGATCCACTTTTTAATGTTTGGTACCTATATTGTTTAACACACTCAAATACACATGTTAAATACCAAAACTCTTAGAATCATAATTAGAAGTCTTAATTAACGTTTTGCTTAATTTTCATCAAAACATTAATTTGGGATTTTGTCTCAACAATCTCCCCCTTTATGATGTTGACAAACATGTTAATTCAGATTTTAATTTTGATTCTAATAATAATTATAGAGAGCTTTTTAGTAAAAAAAAAACTCCCCCTCAATATGTGCTAATCATTTGAACCAAATTATAATTTTCATTGATATAACAATAAAGTTCTTATCATACATGTGGTTCAAAAACAAAAAATACAGAAATAGTCATACAAAAAGAAATTTTTAATTTTACTTAAAATCTAAATAACTTATCCCCCTTTGTCATGCCTAAATAAGAAAGACAGTGAAAAGGAATACCCCTCAGATGATGGAGACGGGGACCATTGAGGTATGTCTGGAAAAATTGGAGGATGATTAGGAATGGGAGGCTCAAGACCGTGCTTTGGAACAAGCTGGTTAGCCATCCAATCCCTCAAAATAGATTGCTCTTTGTCCTGATATGCTTTCCTAACAATGATAGTCTAAAGAGCAGCAAACATTTTGGAGATTTCCTTGTAGGTCTTTGATGTTTCCCTTTCCATTTTTGTTCTTTTAAATGGACGTTGGTCATCTGCAATTGGAGTTGATAGAGGAGTATGTTGAGATGGTGTTGCAGTCGTACAAAATGTGGACAAGGTGGCAAATGAGGTATTAATGGAGGAATTTGTTTTTTGTGGTGACATAAATGTTGGTGACTTCAAGGAGTTGCATTTTCATTGAAATGGAAGACATAGATTACTTTGAGAAGGCGGATTCATGATAGGATGAAATGCAGAAACAATATGGGATACCTGATCGAGGAGTGGATTCAAATTTTGTGGAATAGAAGGATATGGATAACGTTTTTCAACATGTTGGTGAGAGGGAGAACGTTCTTGATGTAAGGTTTGCTTAGCATTATTGTTGATAGTAGAGGTGCGTGCAGACCTTTTCCTTTTAGTGGTAGAAGGAATGAAAATAGCTTTTGGTGAGGGTGTGATGGTGGGAATTTGTTTCATGTGAGAAATGTTCTATGAGGAGAATTTTGATATCTTAATGTGAGAGGATTCAGTCATAAGGGGATATTAAAATATCTAAAAAAATTTGAGAAAACCAATACATATGGAACGATGTTTCTCTTGTAATCCTCGTTGATTGTGGCAATCATGTGTTGGATTATCAGTTAAGTCAGGTTCAACTTCTTGCAATGAAAAATATGATAAATGACTAGTGCATCATTATCATAAACAAATTTGTGGTTGCCACAATGGGGAAGGATGGAATGTTGGCTAATACTGTTAAAAAAATTTAGAAGGGGTTTTAGGTCTATTGAGAAAAAAATGTGTAGACCCGTCAATGAACAACTCTTGAAACACTTCCTCTTTGGTGGTGTTTAAGAATGAGTACCAGTTTTTTCCATTAACTATTAGTCCTTCAGATAGCAGTTGAAGAACACCAGCAAGAATGAAGGGATCCAAACGAATTTTAATACCCTTTAGTTTTGTGACAATGAGGGGTTTATCTGCAAAAGCTTCAGCTTTGCAGTAAAACACTCGGATGACATCAGGATAATAACAGTCAGATATTTTAAGAAATTCAATCCATCCAATGGCATATGTGTGATGTTGAATGGAGATTCCTTCAATTTGTAGGTTTTCAAATACAAAAACCCGACCAATGCTAATAGGTCTCTAAGCCCATTTTTCAGTATAAATTTTTTTGATGTTTTGAAGGAATCAATGGAGGAATGAGGATTTTGGAAGAAGAAGATTTGGTTGATGGTTTTATGGTTGCTAGTTTTGAAGTTTTTATAGGTTCTAGGTTTGGAGTTTTGAATGGAAAACGTTCTTGGGTTGAGGGTTTAGACGAAGAACATTTTGGGTTTGAAGTTTGCTTTGTTTATTTTTTAGGGTCTTTTAATTTCTTAGAGGCTAGATACTGAGAAAGTGTTGAGGATGAGTTAGACTTAGGAATCGTTGTTTTAGTTTTAGAGGGAGTGGTTTTGGATGAACTCAATTTGGAAGGAGATTTTTCAAGTTTTGGGGATTTTGAAGGTTCGGAGGCTTGTGATGAAGGAGCATATTTTGTTTTGGGAATCTGTGGTGGTGGGGAAGGTTCAGACTCATCATCAGAAATGGTATAAATCTTTGTGTCTACGTTTTTGGTTTTGGAGGTGCCAATACTTACCAAGACTCACATTGATCTTCTCTTGGAAGATGAAATTCTTGAACTAAGGTTGAGGGTTTTACGAAGATATGGTGGAGCTTGACAGATTGAAGGAGTAGGACACTGATACAATGAAGGAAGAATGGTGGCAAGTGACGCTAGTGTGATCGGTTGAGGGATTGACTTCAGGGACGAAGACATGTAGTTAGAGAATGTTCTTTCTGAAGACGAATGTGGAGGTGTAGGTCTCAGTGGAGGTGATAGTGAATGCGTTGGAGATAGTGAAGGAGATGACGATCGTGTTGGTAAGATAGGGTTCTTACGTGTTGTTGCTTTAGTACGAGCCATTTTTTAGGGAAGAAAATGAGAGTTGAGAAAGAAGGGGACAAGAAGATGAACTTTTTTCAGAAGAAGTATGAGGTTGTTGTTTAGTTGAGAAAGATGTACGATTTTGAGTTTTTTGCAGTTGGTTTGTGAGTCGAGAGAGTGTCACGCATGTGAGTTGATTGATTGGGCATTCGTTTATTGGGAAGGAGGAAAGTGAAGATGATGTGGCATGACTAGCATGGGTAGTCATTACCTTTTGTAAAGTAGCAGACGGTACAACTTCAAAAGCTGATTTTGAATTTTTTTCTTCATGATGAAAACGAAGAATGTTCTTGAGTTGTTTGTTGCAAACAGGCTCAAAACGGAGAACGTTATCCGTTATGACCAGGATGTTATAGTTTTATTTATAACGATTCTGAGTGGGATTTCTTATGATTTTTAATCGTTCTTTGATAGAATTAAATGTCGTGACCGGCGCGCAAGCTATACTCCTAGCCTGGCAAGCCTACCAACTAACCTAACAATTAAACACTAAATCGTTCCATAACCATTTCAAAAATATATATATATATATATATACTTTTCCTCGAAATTTCGACAGAGTATCCTCTGTAACTTCAACATTCCCAAATTTATAAAATCCCTGTTAAATTCTCAATTCAGTCTCAATTCAAAGAACATAATCTAATCGTTTAATACAATTTCCAAAAAATTGCTAGACTCCAAAATAGCTGCAAATTACATAGACTCAACAGACGTTACAAAAATGGTCCTCAATCAAAGAGGCCTACCAAAAGAAATATGTGGAGACTTGAATCAAATAACAGATTTCTACTCAACTGCCTGCGAATCTGAAAAAATAAGCAACATAAAGGGGTAAGTCACAAAGACTTAGTGAGGAGACAACAACCACCATCAATTAGAAGGGAAACACAAAAGGCACGAATAACTGTTTAATCGCTTGACAAAAATATTAAAAATTCAGTGAATAACGAAACGAAATCAAAATGAACAACCTTAAAATCATTATAAAAAAATCAAACAAATAACAATACAAATTTTTAGAACCAAGAGGCGGCTTTATCTCATTGATAGCCCTCTCCTCCTAAGGGTGGCCTTTCCCTTAGGGGCGGCTCCATCTAACGGATGGCCCTCTCCCCTCAATTCCGCAACGCATCAGCACGTATCAATTAGGGAGCTTACATCTCGTTGATAGCCCTCTCCTCCTACGGACGACCTCTCTCGTAAGGGCGGCTCCATCTAACGGTTAACTCTCCCTAATCAACACGTGGTAACTAGGTGCACCTAACGCAGTTAACGATTTAATAATTATAACAACGATTTCTCAAAATACATATTTAAAATCATTTCATCGTAATTCATGAAAAACATATTCAATCGCATAACAATTCAAGCTTTAAATACTTTAACTCATACTAAATCAAAATAATAACATATTATATAACAACGACAGTTAAATTAAATAATTGACGAAATTGAGATAAAATTCAAAGATTGTGTTTCTCAAATTTTTCAATAAATACTTTAATATAGAAACCAAGTAAAATAATAATAATAACATTATATAAAAATAAATGACGATGATCGTCGTCAACTCACTGTTATGGAGAATCGTCTAAGTTTGCTCTCCAACAACTCTCAGAGTAGCCGGCAAGGTCTCAGTTGACAAATCTGAGTATAAAAATATTTCCAAAACTTTAGAGAAATTTATTCTAAAGTTTAACTACCTCTAGAAAACTATCAGCATCATTTAAATATACTCTAAACACGAAATAAGATTTTTACTCAAAACTACATTTTTCTATGAATTCATACTAGGATTAGAGTTGTGCATTTACCTCAATGAGTCTCAATAAACCACTTTCAAGAGATGGGTACCCTTTTTCCTTCCTTAGAACACAAACCCTAACCCAAAAATCTCAACCAAAAGAATTTGTAGGAGTTTGAGAAATTAAGCTTGTGGGGATGTTAAACCTCCTTTAAGGATTGAGGGTTTGAGTAATAGAGTGAGAAGAAGGAGAAGGGAAGAAAAGAAGAAAGAAAACAAAAAATGAAGGAGGGGGAGGGGGTTGCTGTCTGCCGAGAGGAAGAGAGAAAGAGGAATTGGGAAAAATGGGATGAGGTGGCAAGGGTTTTGTTTTATTTAATTATTATTAGTATTAATATTAATATTATTATTATTATTATTATTATTATTATTATTATTATTATTATTATTATTATTATTATTATTATTAT
>NC_021166.2:48228784-48246493 GCF_000331145.2 Cicer arietinum
TACTATTTATTTAATTTTATTAGGTTGCTACAAAGTCAATTGAAATCATGTGTATTTCTGTGTATAAGTTAATTAGGATTAACTAATAAAGTTCACCATATATTACAGGGTGTCACACTATCCATTTTAATTAAATAAATAAATTAGAGGGTGTCACATCACCCTTTTAATTTTTTTATCTAATAGTTACAGAACCAAAAATAGCATAGAATTATTTTTGTAGACAATTAAAATAAAATTATAATTTTAGTTTAAAAGAGATGAATGCACGAGATACAAAAACGAGAATAGTCATCTATTCATTGCACAAAAAAAGAGACTCATAATTAAATTTATAATCTTCCTTTAAAAAATAAATTAAAGGTGTTAAAAATGAGTTAATGCACATTATGCCAAGAAACACCATGAATTGTCATAAAATCTTGTCATAAAGGAGAGTAAAAGAATGAGTTAAGTCACTAGTTTTTTTATTTATTTATTTATTTTTTTATGATGAACCAGAAATATTTTCAAAACACTTATATATAAAGGTTGGTTTTCACCAACTCTATAATATCTCATAAAATAAATACTTATTTGGTCATAAATAAAATTAAAAAACAATATAACTTTTATAAATTATAATTTAATTAAATAATTCAACTAATATTTTATCAACCAAAATAAATCAAGCAAGACAAGAATATCACTGGAGGTCACGTATAAAAAATAAAGTCGACGTATGTAACACATCAATTTCATGATTATCGAAAATAATCAAATAAATAAAATATACAGTTGTCCACGTAGGAAATAATTATGCCATAAACCATTCTAATGTAATTGTCACACCAAAACAATTAAATAAAAATAAAGGTTATAATTATTCAAGTAAAATAGGGAGTTGTAAATTTTAATTTAATTTCCTTACATGTAGAATAAATTATTAATTAAATAATAAATTACAAAAATTACTAAAGGACACATATATAATATATATGAAAATATTGGGTTGTTACACAAACTACTCAAGATATGTCAATATTATAGCCTTGAGTTACAAAGTACTGATTTTTGAGATTGTTAGAATTTGAGTGTGCTCAACTCGTGTTTGAGAATGGATCCTAGATTTTAGAACTCAGTGAGTATTGATTCTAATATCACACTAAGAACAGAACTGAAACTTAGAAATAATTGAGAAGCTTAAGAGGATTCGAGTAAGATTGAATGAGTGATGTTTTTCTTGGCACTTTGAGCTCTGATTTGTTCTTCATCGTGAGACTTTATTTATAGGCTTCAATAGAGCTTATGACAGCTCATTTGGCCGTTCGAAATAGTCCAACTGTCATGAGTAAGTGAATGGATAAGATCCGCTATAAAGCAAAATTGTTCTTGCTAAAAACAAGAATGTTCTTGTGAACCAAGAACGATCTTCGAGTTTGCCTTAAGATGAGCTGACATTTATTTTGATCTTGATAGTTGTCTGAAATGATTCATGCCTTGAATCACGTTTGCAGGTCTGTCTTGAAAGTACAGCAGTAGTGTACTTTCCAGCTTGTCAGTTTTGTACTTGCACTTGCTTAACTAGGAGAATGATCTTGCTTTATGAATTTTGGGAAACAAAGTGTTTTGCTTTCAAACAATGGAGTGAATCTTGCTTGTATTGATCGTTGTATATTTATGGTGAAGTTATGGAGTGGATTATCATTTTTGGATCTAATTTTTATATAAGAATATGGTCATTCTAAGATAATCTGCATATGCGAAGAACATTCTTCGTTTTCCAAAAATCCGTCAAGAACGTTCTTTGTTTCACTGATTTAGCTTTCTTTGTTTTTATATGATCCACTTTTTAATGTTTGGTACCTATATTGTTTAACACACTCAAATACACATGTTAAATACCAAAACTCTTAGAATCATAATTAGAAGTCTTAATTAACGTTTTGCTTAATTTTCATCAAAACATTAATTTGGGATTTTGTCTCAACAATCTCCCCCTTTATGATGTTGACAAACATGTTAATTCAGATTTTAATTTTGATTCTAATAATAATTATAGAGAGCTTTTTAGTAAAAAAAAAACTCCCCCTCAATATGTGCTAATCATTTGAACCAAATTATAATTTTCATTGATATAACAATAAAGTTCTTATCATACATGTGGTTCAAAAACAAAAAATACAGAAATAGTCATACAAAAAGAAATTTTTAATTTTACTTAAAATCTAAATAACTTATCCCCCTTTGTCATGCCTAAATAAGAAAGACAGTGAAAAGGAATACCCCTCAGATGATGGAGACGGGGACCATTGAGGTATGTCTGGAAAAATTGGAGGATGATTAGGAATGGGAGGCTCAAGACCGTGCTTTGGAACAAGCTGGTTAGCCATCCAATCCCTCAAAATAGATTGCTCTTTGTCCTGATATGCTTTCCTAACAATGATAGTCTAAAGAGCAGCAAACATTTTGGAGATTTCCTTGTAGGTCTTTGATGTTTCCCTTTCCATTTTTGTTCTTTTAAATGGACGTTGGTCATCTGCAATTGGAGTTGATAGAGGAGTATGTTGAGATGGTGTTGCAGTCGTACAAAATGTGGACAAGGTGGCAAATGAGGTATTAATGGAGGAATTTGTTTTTTGTGGTGACATAAATGTTGGTGACTTCAAGGAGTTGCATTTTCATTGAAATGGAAGACATAGATTACTTTGAGAAGGCGGATTCATGATAGGATGAAATGCAGAAACAATATGGGATACCTGATCGAGGAGTGGATTCAAATTTTGTGGAATAGAAGGATATGGATAACGTTTTTCAACATGTTGGTGAGAGGGAGAACGTTCTTGATGTAAGGTTTGCTTAGCATTATTGTTGATAGTAGAGGTGCGTGCAGACCTTTTCCTTTTAGTGGTAGAAGGAATGAAAATAGCTTTTGGTGAGGGTGTGATGGTGGGAATTTGTTTCATGTGAGAAATGTTCTATGAGGAGAATTTTGATATCTTAATGTGAGAGGATTCAGTCATAAGGGGATATTAAAATATCTAAAAAAATTTGAGAAAACCAATACATATGGAACGATGTTTCTCTTGTAATCCTCGTTGATTGTGGCAATCATGTGTTGGATTATCAGTTAAGTCAGGTTCAACTTCTTGCAATGAAAAATATGATAAATGACTAGTGCATCATTATCATAAACAAATTTGTGGTTGCCACAATGGGGAAGGATGGAATGTTGGCTAATACTGTTAAAAAAATTTAGAAGGGGTTTTAGGTCTATTGAGAAAAAAATGTGTAGACCCGTCAATGAACAACTCTTGAAACACTTCCTCTTTGGTGGTGTTTAAGAATGAGTACCAGTTTTTTCCATTAACTATTAGTCCTTCAGATAGCAGTTGAAGAACACCAGCAAGAATGAAGGGATCCAAACGAATTTTAATACCCTTTAGTTTTGTGACAATGAGGGGTTTATCTGCAAAAGCTTCAGCTTTGCAGTAAAACACTCGGATGACATCAGGATAATAACAGTCAGATATTTTAAGAAATTCAATCCATCCAATGGCATATGTGTGATGTTGAATGGAGATTCCTTCAATTTGTAGGTTTTCAAATACAAAAACCCGACCAATGCTAATAGGTCTCTAAGCCCATTTTTCAGTATAAATTTTTTTGATGTTTTGAAGGAATCAATGGAGGAATGAGGATTTTGGAAGAAGAAGATTTGGTTGATGGTTTTATGGTTGCTAGTTTTGAAGTTTTTATAGGTTCTAGGTTTGGAGTTTTGAATGGAAAACGTTCTTGGGTTGAGGGTTTAGACGAAGAACATTTTGGGTTTGAAGTTTGCTTTGTTTATTTTTTAGGGTCTTTTAATTTCTTAGAGGCTAGATACTGAGAAAGTGTTGAGGATGAGTTAGACTTAGGAATCGTTGTTTTAGTTTTAGAGGGAGTGGTTTTGGATGAACTCAATTTGGAAGGAGATTTTTCAAGTTTTGGGGATTTTGAAGGTTCGGAGGCTTGTGATGAAGGAGCATATTTTGTTTTGGGAATCTGTGGTGGTGGGGAAGGTTCAGACTCATCATCAGAAATGGTATAAATCTTTGTGTCTACGTTTTTGGTTTTGGAGGTGCCAATACTTACCAAGACTCACATTGATCTTCTCTTGGAAGATGAATTTCTTGAACTAAGGTTGAGGGTTTTACGAAGATATGGTGGAGCTTGACAGATTGAAGGAGTAGGACACTGATACAATGAAGGAAGAATGGTGGCAAGTGACGCTAGTGTGATCGGTTGAGGGATTGACTTCAGGGACGAAGACATGTAGTTAGAGAATGTTCTTTCTGAAGACGAATGTGGAGGTGTAGGTCTCAGTGGAGGTGATAGTGAATGCGTTGGAGATAGTGAAGGAGATGACGATCGTGTTGGTAAGATAGGGTTCTTACGTGTTGTTGCTTTAGTACGAGCCATTTTTTAGGGAAAAAAATGAGAGTTGAGAAAGAAGGGGACAAGAAGATGAACTTTTTTCAGAAGAAGTATGAGGTTGTTGTTTAGTTGAGAAAGATGTACGATTTTGAGTTTTTTGCAGTTGGTTTGTGAGTCGAGAGAGTGTCACGCATGTGAGTTGATTGATTGGGCATTCGTTTATTGGGAAGGAGGAAAGTGAAGATGATGTGGCATGACTAGCATGGGTAGTCATTACCTTTTGTAAAGTAGCAGACGGTACAACTTCAAAAGCTGATTTTGAATTTTTTTCTTCATGATGAAAACGAAGAATGTTCTTGAGTTGTTTGTTGCAAACAGGCTCAAAACGGAGAACGTTATCTGTTATGACCAGGATGTTCTAGTTTTATTTATAACGATTCTGAGTGGGATTTCTTATGATTTTTAATCGTTCTTTGATAGAATTAAAGCTTTCTTCAAAAAGAGACTTTGTAAAAATGTCAGCTAACTGATTCTTTGTATTAACAAAGATTAATTCAGTTTCCTTTTTATTCACATGATCCGTAATAAAATGATGTTTTATTTCAATATGTTTTGACCTTGAAAGCTGAATAGGGTTTTTAGACAGGTTAATGGCACTAGTATTATCACAATAAATGGGAATATGATAGTATCTTAATGAAAGATCTTCAAGTTGATTTTTGATCCATAAAACTTGGGAACAACGATTTTCTGCTGAGACATATTCAACTTCAGTGGTTGATAGAGCAATCGTGTTTTGTTTTCTACATGACCAGTTTATCATTGTTTCTCCTAGGAACTGACATGCACCACTTGTGCTCTTTCTTTCGATCTTATCACCGGCATAATCAGCATCACAAAAAACTACAAAATCAAAATGAGAACCTTTGTTATACCAAAGGCCAAGATTAGTAGTACTAACAAGATAACGAAAAATTCTTTTCACAATAGTTAAATGAGATTCTTTTGGTGAGTATTGAAACCTAGCACATAATCGTACTTCAAAAACAATGTCAGGCCCCATTTCAGTTAAATATAGTAATGAACCAATCATACCCCTGTATTTTTTTTTTCAGATATTGATTGTCCATTTTCTTCTTTGTCTAATAAAGAGAATGGATGCAAGGGAGTAGTCATAATTTTGGCTTCACTCATTTTATATTTTTTTAAAAGATCATTTATGTATTTTTCTTGACCTATGAAAATTCCATCTTTATATTACTTTATTTGTAAACCAAGAAAATATATCAATTCTCCCATCATCCTCATTTCAAATTCACTTTGCACTAGATTTGAAAAGTCCTTACACATTTTTTTCATTTGTTGATCCAAAAATAATATCAACAACATACACTTGAACAATGAGTAGATCATTTTTATTTGTTTTCTTAAAAACTTTTGTGTCAATATTTTCTCGGGAAAATCCATTTTTTATCAAAAAGGAACTTAATATTTCATACCAAGCTCTAGGAGCTTGTTTTAAACCATATAAGGCTTTAATGAGTTTCAAAACATGATTTGATTTCTTTTGATCTTCAAAATCAGGAGGTTGACGAACATAAATTTGTTCATTTAAAAAGCCATTTAAAAATGCACGTTTAACATTCATTTGAAAAAGTTTGATATGTTTATGAGATGCATATGCAAGAAGATTTCGTATGACTTCTAATCTTGCAACTGGAGCAAAGTTTTCATCATAGTTTATTTCTTATTGTTGATTATAACCTTGAGCAACTAACCTTGCTTTGTTTCTCACAACCTTTCATTCTTAATCTAGCTTGTTTCCGAAGAACCATTGTGTTCCAATGATTGTTTAATCTAGTGGATCTGGAACAATAGTCTAGGCTTCATTCTTCTCAAATTGAAGTAGTTCATATTTCATTGCATCAATCCAAGACTGATCAACTATAGCCTCTTTGATGGATTTTGGTTCCATTTGGGATATCATTGCCATGTTGCAGTTTATATCATCTTTAAATGACATTCTTGTTCTAATGTCATCAGTTGTATCTCAAATGATTTGATTATGAGGTTGATCACCAATTAGTTTCCAACTTCTAGGAGGAGTTTGAAACGGAGATTTTTTATCAATCTCGTTTTCCTGGGGAACAATCTATTTTGACTATCTAGATTGTTCTTCCTCTTCATCATCTTTCTTTTTTAAATCAAGATCATCAAATAATATATGCATACTTATTTCAACAGTTTTAGTTTTCATATTAAAGATGTGATATCCTTTAGATTCTATTGAATATCCTAAAAATATAGCTTTGTCTGATTTTGCATCAAATTTTCCGAAGTTATCTTTATTGTTTAAGATATAGCAGTAACATCCAAAGATGTGAAAATATGAAATGTTTGGCTTCCTATTTTTCCAGATTTCATAGGGTGTTTTGTTTATTATTTTTCTAATGGAAACAGGATTAAAAATGTAGTAAGAAGTGTTTATAGCTTCAGCCTAAAAATACTTTTCAACATTTGATTCTTCCAAGATTGTTCTTGGCCTTTCTTGAAATGTTTTATTTTTTCTTTCAACAACTTCATTTTGTTGAGGAATTCTTGCACAAGATAGATTATGAGAGATGTCGAGTTCATCAAAAAAAATGTTTTAAAATATGCATTTATGAATTCACCTCCATGATCACTTCTTACAACGATTATATTGGATTCCTTTTCATTTTGAACCTTTTTATATAAAGTTTTGAAAGCATCAAATGCACCATCCTTTTGTTTTAAAAATAGTAGCCATGTGTATCTAGAAAAATCACCAACAATGACAAATCCATATTTCATACCTCCTAAACTAGTGGTTTTTATGGGACCAAAAAGATCAATGTGAAGTAGTTCAAGAAGTTTTTTAGTTGACATAAATTCTTTTCAGTGAAAACTACTCTTAACTTGTATTCCCTTTGCACATGTTTAACATATTTTATCTTTATCGAAGTTTATTTTAGGAAATCCTCTAACAAGATCTAATTTTGATAAATTTGAAATTGTTTTCATACTCTCATGTCTAGTTCTCTTATGCCATATCCATTTGCCTTTGTTAATGGACATGAGGCAAGATTCAACTGATAATTCTTCAATGTATAAAACATAGAGTTTTTTCTTTCTAGATGTAGAAAATAAAATCTCACCAGAGTTTGCCATTCTCACTTCACATATGTTTGGTTTGAATATAACTTCAAAGCCATATCACAGAGTTCACTAATGCTTAGAAGGTTATGTTTCAATCCTTCAACATATTGAACATCATTGATTTTGGCAGAATTTACTTTATCTATGGTACCTTTGCCTTTGATTTTTGCTTGATCATTGTTCCCAAATGTTACAAACCCTCCATCCTTTTTGATAAAGGACATGAAGCAATTTTTATCACCTTTCATATGTCCTGAACAACCACTGTTCAAGAACCATGGCTTTTTGTTGACACCTTGAGATCCATCATGTATGATTTGTTACATTAACTTTAGGTACCCACTTGATCATGGGTCCTTGAGAGTTAGTTTTAAATTATGGTTCGTTTTTAATATGGCACGTTGATTCAGAGTGGCCAATCTTGGATCAGGAAGAATATCTGGTGGTTTGTCTCGGAAAAGGCTTAGAAAACTGATCTGTAACTGGTTTTGGTAAAATTCCATAACATTCTCCTTTTGTTACATTTGATGGAGAACGTTTTCCTTTTTTTTTTTTATTTTGAAAAAACTTTGTTTTTGCTCCAGAATGTTCTTCTTTTCGGAAGATCTTTTTGTTCTTAATTTTTTTCATCTCTTTTCTTAAAATAACATGGAAATTCCAGATGTCCAATTTTGCTACAATATGAACATTTGATTTTGCATTTACCTTCTTTTCTTTCAAAAACAAAGAATTTTTTATACATTTTGGTTTTTTGAGTTTTATCAAAACCAAGACCAACTTTATCGAATATTCCTACTTGAGATCCCATGATTTTTTGAAAGGTTTCAGTAGCTCTTAATGAAATTTGACAAGTCATCTTTAAGAAATTCCATTTTAGTTTTAAGGAGAACATTCTCCTTTTGAAATGCAGAACGTTCTTGACTTTCTTGACTTTCAATTTTAAAATCTTTGAGTTGAGATTCTTTTAGATTTTGAATGATCTCTTTAAGTATATCATTCATAGCCTGAGTTTTCTCTTTCTTTTTTTTTTTTTCTCTATGTGAAATTGTTCTTTTGAACAAGAAAGTTTGAATTATTAGCAAGTTATCAAATTATTTTTCCATTGGTTCACACAAAAAACAAGGTTCTGAATTTGTTACCTCTATATCTTCAGAGTTTTCCATCATACATAATTGGTTTCTTCAAGTTCACCTGTTTCTGATTCATTAGAATCATCCCAAGTCACCATCATTAATTTCTTCTTGAAAGGAAATTTTTGTGGTGCTCTTTTGTTCAACGGACATTTAGTTTTATAATCTCCTTGTTTGTTGCATTCGAAACAAGTGATTTTACTTTTATCTATTTCAGTTTGGAAGTCCTTTTTATCTGGAGGTCCCTTTTTGATCTAATCTCTTCTTCTCATCATTCTCTTATTTTTCTTGTGAGGAGAAAAATCTCTTCATCAACATCTTCTTGACTATCTTCTGAATCACTTTATCAACTTGTGTTTGGTAAGGCATCCCACCTCCTAGTGGAAATAGAGCACTGTGCTTATTGGACGGTCAAGAATTGTAACCTTGAGATGGAGAAAGCAGGTTTGGAGAGAAAACTTCGATTGCAACAACTTGCTCTTGGACCTTTACAGAGTACAGGTCTTACCATTCAATTGACGAACATGAGCAATGCTCGTCTTGCTGGACTTGTGGATGATGTACTTGTTCGATTTAATGAATTGATATTTCCTGCAGATATTTACATTCTTGACATGGAGGGAGAGAATAAGTCCCATAGGGCGCTTATCATCTTAGGCAGACCATTCTTAAAAACTGCTAGAACAAAAATTGATGTACATGCTGGAACTCTATCCATGGAATTTGGTGATAGCTTTGTAAAATTTAACATCTTTGATGCTATGAAACACCTCATGGAAGAGCATTCTATTTTTCAAATTGAATTGCTTGCTGATTTGGCTGATGACACTTGCCCCGATATGTTTGCTAATGATTTTCCTTCATTGTCTGGTTTTAATTATACTTATACTTGTGAGTTCTGTACAGATACTCAATTGTGCTATGTGTGTGCTGAGATCGAAGTTGCCTTGCCGGTTGATCATTGTGTTGATATTGATATTTCTGCTAATATAATTGATTTTGCAGACTTAGCTTCGGCCATTGGTGTTGTACCTTCCATTGAATAACCATCGACTATAGAGCTTAAACTACTTCTTGAAAATTTGAAATATGCATATTTAGAAGGACATGGCAAGTTACATGTGATTATTTCAGCCAAACTTGAAGATGAACGGGAAGAGAAACTGTTGCAGAATTTAAGAAAACACATAAAAGCAATCGGATGGACCTTGGCTGATATTCCTGGTATTAGCCCATCCATGTGTGTGCATAGGATACTACTAGAGGATGGGGTCAAATCAGTCAAGCAACCCCAAAGGTGACTTAGCCCATTAAATCTGGATGTTGTAAAAAAGGAAGTGACCAAGCTCTTGCAAGCAGGCATTATATACCTCATCTCTGATAGTCAATGGGTGAGTCCGGTACAGGTAGTCCCTAAGAAAACTAGACTCGCAATGGTTAAAAATGAAAATAATGAACTTATCCCCACATGAGTGCAGAACAGCTAGAGGGTATGCATCGATTACAGGTGACTAAACCAAGCAACTAGAAAGGATCATTTTTCTTTACCATTCATTGATCAGATGCTTGAACGGTTGGCTGGTAAGTCACATTATTTTTTTCTTGATGGTTTTTCTGGTTATTTTCAGATCCATATTTCACCAGAGGACTAAGAAAAGACCATGTTCACCTGCCCTTTCGGCACATTTTCCTATAGGAGGATGTCATTTGGCCTATGCAATGCTCCTAGCACTTTCCAACCCAGCATGATTAGTATTTTCGCTGATTTGATAGAAAATTGTATAGAAGTTTTTTTGGATGATTTTACTGTGTATGGTTCTTCATTTGATGCATGCTTGAACAATTTAGATAGAGTTTTACATAGATGTATTGAAACTAACCTTGTGTTGAATTATGAAAAATGTAACTTTATGTTTGAACAATGAATAGTTTTGGGATATGTGATCTCTAAAAATGGGATATAAGTGGATCCTGCCAAGGTTGATCTGATTTCGAATTTGCCTTACCTATCTTGCATCTGTGAGATTCGTTCTTTTCTTGGACATGCATGTTTTTACAAACGCTTTATCAAGGATTTCAGAAAGATAACTCTTCCGCTGTCAAATTTGCTACAAAAAGATGTTAGTTTCACCTTTGATGAAAAATGCAAAAAGACGTTTGATTTCTTAAAGGCAACACTAACCTCTACTCCCATAATTTAGCCACCCATTTGGACCTTCCCTTTTGAAATTATGGGTGATGCATCTAACTATGCAGTGAGAGTAGTCCTTGCACAAAGGGTTGGTAAGGTTGCCCGTGTTATTTATTATGCTTCTAGGACTTTAGATTCTGCACAGACTAATTATACTACCACTGAAAAGGAACTTTTAGCTATTGTTTTTGCACTTGATAAGTTTAGATCATCTTTGCTAGGTTCGAAGGTAGTTGTTTTTACTGACCATGCAGCTTTAAAGTTCTTGCTGAAGAAACCAGAAGCAAAACCGAGATTGATCTAGTGGATGTTGTTACTCCAAGAATTTGATTTAAAGATTAAAGATAAGAGTGAAGCTGAAAATTTGGTGGCAGATAATTTAGCAGAATAGAAATGGATGAGTACCCGATCCCCATTCAAGATGACTTCTTTGATGAGCAACTGCTACAGTTGCGTGAGGTAACTCCTTGGTTTGCTGATTTAGTTAATTATCTAGTTGCTAGAGTCCTTCCTGCAGATGCATCCAGAATACAAATACACAAACTTAAAAGTGATGTCAAATACTATGTATGGGATGATCCATATTTGTGGAAATTCTATAGTGACCATGTGATTCGGCGATGTGTTTCCCACCATGAGGTTCAATCCATTCTTCATTTTTGTCATGCCTCTCAAGCTGGGGGGACATTTTGGTCCTCAACGGACAACAAGAAGAGTCTTAGACTCGGGTTTCTTTTGGCCCATTTTGTTTAAAGATGCTTTTGAGACTTACAAAACTTGTTAAAAGTGCCAAATAATAGGAACAACAATCACTCGTATGAGTGAAATGCCTCAACAACCTATGCTTTTCTGTGAAGTATTTGATGTGTGGGGCCTTGACTTTATAGTTCCTCTTCATGTATCTTTTGGTTTTGTCTACAGTTTACTAGTTGTTGATTATGTTTCAAAGTGGGTGGAAGCAATACCCACTAGGACTAATGATTCTAAAGTTGCAGGTTTTATCAAATCAAATATTTTTTGCAGGTTTGGAATACCTCGGGCCATCATAAGTGATCAAGGCACACATTTTTGCAGGTTTGTGCACAGAGTTTCTACACCTTATCATCTCCAGACTAATGGGCAAGCTGGAATCTCAAATAGGGAAATCAAATAGATCTTACAAAAGATGGTGCAGCAAAACAAGAAAGACTGGAGCCACCGACTTGACAAAGCTCTTTGGGCTCATAACACAACCTACAAAACACCAATAGGGATGTCCCTTTATCGACTTATGTTTGGTAAGGCATGCCAACTCCCAGTGAAAATAGAGCATCGTGCTTATTGGACGGTCAAGAGTTGTAACCTTGAGATGGAGAAAGCAGGTTTAGAGAGAAAACTTCAATTGCAACAACTTGAAGAGCTTAGACTTGAAGCTTATGAGAACTCTCAAATCTATAAGGAGAAAACTAAGTACTTTTATGATAAGATGATTTCCAGGAAGGAATTTTCCATTGGCCAAAAAGTTTTATTGTTCAACTCTCGTATGAAAATTATAGCTGGAAAACTTCGATCGAAGTGGATTGGCCATTTTGTTGTTACTAACATTTTTCCTCATGGTGTAGTGGAAATAAAAACTAAAAACACCGAGAAAGTATTCAAAGCAAATGGACAACGCCTCAAGCTATTCCATGAGAGCTATGTGCTTAAAGATACTACCATAGAAGAACTCTTCATGGAAAAGCCCACCTACACTGAAGTTTGAACAAGGAGATTCATTTCCTTACTCTTATTTTATATTTGTTACTTTCATTGAGGATAATGTGTAATTTAAGTGTGGGGGTATTATTTAAGATTTTATTATTTAGAATTTTATTTGTTTTAGGATTTTATTTGTTATATTTCAAAAAAATTAAAAATAATAAAATAAATAAATAAATAAAAATAGACATTGCACTACATGTTTTTTCATCAGATTTTGTGGTTGTAAGTGTTGTGAGTTTGTTTGGAATGACATGATTGCATAGTATATTTGCATTCTTGGTAAAATAAATTAGATTAAAATGCTAATTTGTGTATCATTTGTGATAGGTCATTAACCTTAGTGAGATTTTTTAGCCTTATTATGAATGGAATACATTTTTTCAACTTTTCTTTCTTGTGTGTTATCTCACTCATGATTGCTAGTTACGCCAAAACTTGACTTGACTCTTGTCCGCATGCATATATTGAAATGATCTAGGCATTTGTTTCTTATTAAGTTACTAGTCAAATAAGCCTACCCTGCAATTATCCATTTGTTTAATCACCTTTGAGCCTAATTATCTCATTCTTTGTTATATAGTTCATTACAAGCCTAAAATTGAAAAACAATGAATTGACCCAATCTTGGGGGATAAATGAGTCTTTCCTTATATAAGTATAGGTGTGCTCAACTTATTTGTTAAAATTTAAGAGTTACAAAAAAAAAAATAAAGAGAAAAAATAAAGAAAAAGAACAAAAATACGTGGAATAAAATGAGGAAAATGGTTGTGTTGTGAGCAAAGAAAGTGTGAAAATAAAAGTCAATGATATTTTGTTGAGTTACTTCTTAATGTTGTTTTTCTCTCTTAGTCATTACTTATTTATCCTCTTTGATTTTCAGCCTTAGTCTCCTTAGGATTATCTCACCCTTACCTTGGTCACGTTACAACTCGAATAAAGACCTTTTGATCATTATGTGCATGTGTTTCAAATATAGATTATAGAGGCTTGTCAAGCATATGGTAGTGCTAGCTTTCATGATGTACTTTGAGTGTAAACAATAGCCCAAACACTTTGAGAGAATTTTATGATACATTCTTTAGTTAACTTGTCCTCTTGTTTGTCTTGGTTGTGAAAAAAAAAACTATTCATGATTGCCTTAAGCTAGAAATCTTTGTTTTTCTCTCACCACTTTGCATTCATAAGAATATTTGGAATCACATGCATTGATTTGCTCGGTGTGCAAAGGCTTAAGTGTGGGGGAATTTGATCATAGCATTTGGACACATGTTTCTAGCTTTTTAGTTTGGTATTTTGAAAGCTTTTTATAGCTTAGAATAATTTTTTAGCTTGCTTCTAAACTTTGGATCGAAATTGAATTATTATTTGCATTTTGACATTTGCTCGCTCTGTAGGTCATCACTTGAGCTTTGGATATTGGATTGGTGCATACAACTAAGCGTTGGAAAACTAAAAATCAGAGCTATAACTTTTGTGTTGGAATAAAAGCCCAATGCCAAACTTTACTAGGCCTAAATTGTAAATTTCGTAATCTGGACTATTGTAATAGTTTTAAATAGCAGGTCACTTGTTTTTAAACCCTAAAGCCCAAAATCAAGTACTATATTCGAAGTTTTCTATCTTTTCTAGGGGGTAAAATTTTAGGATTCAGATTGATACTAGAAATAAACACTTTTTATTTTAATTTCATGGAAGGCTAATTTTATAAGATTAATCCACGAGTTCAAATTTTCATCAACACCTTGAGATTCAGGTTACACTGTCAATTTCGCTTCATGATTCTATCTATGTTTATTTGATTATATTGATATTTTGATTGCTTAAATTGAATTTCAATAGGATCAATTAAATTCATTTGACAGAATTTGGTTTCGGCTTCTGATTTAATTGAATTATAATTTTGCGACGCTTGATTGCTAATTGTAATATTTTGGTGATTATGATGCTTAATCCAATCAAAGAAACCGAATTCACATAGGATTGATTATGCTTGTTAGATCAACTCTATAGTCAAATAAGAATAGAATCACGAATTAGAAATTAAACTCATTGATAGAATCTGTGATAGGTTTGAAACTCGAATCAGTAGATTAATCGTTTTGCTCATCTGTTAAAACAAAAATCTAAAAAACTCCTTTCTAATTTCAACTTTCAATTTTGTTAATATTATTATATCAGAAGTCTTGGCGAAACGACTCGAGTTATTACCTCTATTTATATTTTATCAATTGTATTTGACCTGTGTGCGACAACGGATAAAATTGGCCCCTAGAAAAGAAAGAGAACTCCCAATATATAGTACTCGATTTTGGGCTTTAGGGTTTAGGGTCGAAAAACAAGTGAACCACTATTTAAAACTATTACAAAAATTTAGATTACGAAATCTGCAATTTAGGCATAGTAAAGTTTGGCATTGGGCTATTATTCCAACACAAAAGTTGTAGCTCTGATTTTTAGCTTTCCAACGTCTGCTCGTATGCGCCAATCCAATGTCCAAAGCTCAAGTTATGACCTACAGAGTGAGCAAGGGTCAAAATACAAATAATAAAATTATAAGATAAAAATTAAATAGAGATAAGGGAAGAGATATCACACAAGGATATATTCTGGTTCACCCAACACGGGTTACGTCCAGTCCTCATAATTGTGAGATTTTGCACTAAGTACTCAAAGTAAGATCGTTCTTGGTTTTCACACAGCTTTTACAGATCAATCTTGATCTATTACAAAGTACTACCTTTCTACCTAGAAAGTATTTCCACAACCTAACACTATTTCAGAAAGGATTTTACAAACTACCTTTTAAATTGTAAAAGGATTTTTACAAACTACTCAAGTTATGTCAACAATATAGCCTTGAGTTACAAAGTAACGATTTTTGAAATTGTTAGAATCTGATTATGCTCAACTCGTGTTTGAGAACAGATTCTAGATTTTAGAACTCAGTGAGTATTGATTCTGATATCACACTAAGAACATAACTGAAACTTCGAAATGATTGAGAAGCTCAAGAGGATTCGAGTATGATTGAATGAGTGATGTTTTGCTTGGCACTTTGAGCTCTGACCTATTCTTCATCGTGAGGCTTTATTTATAGGATTCAAGAGAGCTTATGACAACTCATTTGGCTGTCGGAAATAGTCCAGTTGTCATGAGTAAGTGAATGGATAAGAACATCCATAAAACAAGAATGTTCTTACTGAAAACAGGAATGTTTTTGTGAACCAAGAACGATCTTCGAATTTGCATTGAGATGAGCTGACTTTTATTTTGATCTTGATAGTTTTCTTAAATAATCCATGCCTTGAATCACGTGTGCATGTCTGTCTTGAAAGTACAGCAGTAACGTACTTTCTAGCCTGTCAGTTTTGTACTTGTACTTGCTTAACTTGGAGAATGATCTTGCTTTATGTATTTTGTGAAGCAAAGTGTTTTGCTTTCGAATACTGGAGTGACTCTTGCTTGTATTGATCCTTGTATATTTTTGGTGAAGTTGTGGAATGGATTATCATTTATGGATCTTATCTTTTTTATAGGAATCTAACCATTCTATGATAATCTGCATATGTGGAGAACGTTCTTCGTTTTCCAGAAATTTGTCAAGAACGTTCTTTGTTTCATTGATTTAGCTTTCTTTATTTTTATATGATCTTCTTTGTAATGTTTGGTACCTATCTTGTTTAACACACTCAAATACACATGTTAAATACATAAACACTTAGAATCATAATTAGAAGTCTTAATTAACCTTTTATTTAATTATTATCTAAATATTAATTTGGGATTTTGTCTCAACAAAATGAACTTCACCCATAGCTTGATTATAAGATTTATGTGTAAATAAAAAAATTCAAAATTATACAAATATTCTACCTAGCTATATGTATGACGAAGATATTCGTAGAACACTTTTAAAATGGACTCTCCAACACATTTGACACATTATCCACTATTGCGTATATACATATGCAAATCAGAGAGATGCGACGTACATCTTTTATTAAAAATGTTCATCACATCAAACTCATGGTCTACCTTACACGTACACAGATTCTAGAGGAAAAATATATTTCATTAAAAAATATTTAAAAGAATTTAAGAAAAATTTAAAGATTAATTATTTCACTCTTATAACAAGAATTTAGATCAAGGTCAATTAACCAACAATAATAACAATTGCTATATATGATTACCTTTTCAAGACATGGAGCATGAGTTGATGTAGAGGAATGCATTTGTACTGTAGCCTCATTTGGGGAACCATTAGCATCACCATGAGAAAATCCTAACAAATCTTCTATTGATTCCATATTAATTTGAGGATTGCAATGTTGCATTAGAGTTTTGAAAGCATGTTGCAATTTACCAATCTTATCTTCAAAATTTTCCACTAAGACTGAGACTTCTTCATTGTGTGCTTTTTTCAAAGCATTTATCTCTTCCTTTCGCTTTAAGGAAGTTTTAGTTACGTTTCTCCCATAACAACGTACCATGCTAGGACGCTCCTTTCCAAAAATAGCTTCAAATGCTTCTGTATCACTTTCTTCATTTTCAACCATTTCTTGAAGTTGGGACTAGCAAAAATTACAAGTAATTATTGTTATCTACTATTATAAACAATATTTTATGAAAAAATAGAGTATATATGTAAGTTATTGTAACAATATCTTTTAACTTACAATTACTTTTTCAGTTTCTACATCCAATGGTTTTCCTTTATTTCCTTTCCGAGTTTCAACAAAAATTTCTGCTTGAGTAGGCTCTCTTTTTTCCTTTGCAAGCTGCACAAATAAAAAGAATTTCAAAACAAAACAACCCATAATTTAACACAACAAAATTTGAAACTATATACCATAAGTAAAGGATGAAAAAAATTTACAAATTTTTCACGAGCTAAAGAGAATTTCTTGGGACCCATTCGATGCACCCATTTTAGTTGAGCTCTATTTCTAGTGTTCCTTTCACTAATTTCCTGCATTTATAGTTGAAGAAATTACTACGGTAAATTTTACTTACATATATTATTATACACAAAATGAGGCATAATACATAAGATAATTAATAATCTTACTTGT
>NC_021166.2:48248704-48251000 GCF_000331145.2 Cicer arietinum
GCTTCTAATGTCACTCCACTATTTTGTGTTTTAAGCCTTGCTTCACGTTTTCTTGTATGAAATCTGAATCCATTGATAACATAACCAGAATACCTTCTAGCAACATTATTTGGCCCCCTAGACAACGCCTTCAACCAATCAGATACTTCTTCATCCATAACACGTGTTTCAAACCATTGAATAAAATCTTCTCTTTGATTATTAGCTTTACTCGACTTTCTTCTTTTTCGATGATTATGAACATTAACATCATGCTCTCTACAAAATAAATAACTAATTTTTCAATGCAAAAGGAAAAAACTAATTTTAAGAATGAAATATTGTAGCAAGTAAAAGATTGTACCTAATGTATTCTTGCACTTCATCACAATTGAATAATATGTAACCATGAGCTTGGTTTTGTGACTTATGATCAAGAGAAATTAGTTTCTGCCCCCCAATTAGATGTCTTATGCTTGGAATGCCATCGTTATTTCGTGTCGTTCTATTCATCCTTGTATCTACACCACTAGACAAATATCTTGAACAAAATGTTAGTGATTCTTTAACCAAATATGCTTCAGCGATAGAACCCTCTGGACGACTCCTATTACGAACAAAAGTTTTTAAATCACCCAAATATCTTTCCATATAATACATCCATCGAAATTGAACCGGTCCACCCAATCTAACTTCATTTGCAAGGTGAATTGGTAAGTGGACCATTATGTCAAAGAAACTTGGAGGGAAGATACGTTCCAATTGACAAAGTGTTTCAGCAATCTCTACTTCCAAGTGATCCAAAGTTTTCACCTCTATAACCTTTTGGCATAAACACCGAAAAAAGGAACAAAGTCGAATCAAAGGGATGGTAACTTGATTAGGGGTAATTCCTCTTATTGCTACTTGCAACAAGTAATGTAGTATAATATGAGCATCATGACTCTTGTACCCATGAATTTTTCCCTCATCAACTTGAACACAACGAGAAATATTAGAAGCAAGGCCATCAGGAAGTTTTACTGCCTTAAAAACACCACAAAAAATAGATTTCTCATGCTTTGTTAGGGAGAAACATGCTTTAGGGATTTGAGTTTTCTTACCATCATTTGTTGCATTCAAATGTAGTTTTTTTCTAATCCCCATATCTTGTAGGTCCAAACGAGCATTTGCATGATCATTTTTCTTCCCTTCATTCTCCAAGAGAGTCCCGATTATATTATCACAAATGTTCTTCTCAATGTGCATTACATCTAAATTATGGCGTAGAGAATTATCCTTCCAATATGGTAATTGCCAAAAGATGGATTTTTTCTTCCATGGACCAAACCTTTTTTTCATTTCTTTCTTCTCGCCCAATACATCAGGAATGTCTTGTAAGTCTTTTAAAATTCTTGCCATATCTAACAAGGAGGGTGGAGACCTATATTCTGGTTTTCCATCAAAAGATATTGCATTTGATCTCCAAACATGATTTGAATCCAAAAAGACTCGATGACCCATATAACACATCTTTCGACTATGTTTTAAGTAAGTTGAAGAAGTCTCATGATTACAAGTTGGGCAAGCAAACTTCCCTTTAGTGCTCCAACCAGATAACATAGCATATGCAGGGAAGTCGTTAACCGTCCACAAAAGAGCTGCACGCATCTGAAATGATTGATTTCTTGAAATGTCATATGTTTCTACACCAACATCCCATAATATTTTTAGCTCCTCAATAAGTGGTTGCATATAGACATCAATTGCATTTCCAGGTGATCATGGTCCAGGAATAAGTAGCGACATCAGACAATTTTCTGGCTTCAAGCATAAACTTGGTGGATAATTATATATAGTTAATACGACAGGCCATGTGCTATGTGAAAGACTCATAGTCCTGAACGGATTAAACCCATCACTCGCCAACCCAAGCCTAATGTTACGAGTTTCAAGAGCAAAGTCTTGATGTTTTGTGTCAAATTCTTTCCATGCTTGGCCATCGGCTGGATGCCTTAACCTACCATCCCTTGAACGCTCTTCAGCATGCCACCTCAACGTGTCAGCTGTCTTTGAACACATAAAGAGTCTTTTCAATCTTGGAATCAAAGGAAAATGTCTTAGAACTTTAGCGGGAACCTTGTGAGCTTTTTTAGATTCTTCAAGATCCTTATCAACTTCAGGATACTCAATCCACCTTGAGGCTCCACAATGATGACACGAGTCATCTTTCTTGTGCTCTTTCCAAAACAACATGCAATTGTTGGGACATGCATCAATCTTTTTATAGTCTAACCCCAAATCTTTTATCATAGATTTGGTTTTATTGAAAGAGACA
>NC_021166.2:48253362-48275664 GCF_000331145.2 Cicer arietinum
TAGTCTCCCTAAGACGGTGCATAACGTTTTTCCCTCTATCGACTCCACCGCCAATTGGTACTAGTGCTCCACAATGGTGGGTCAAATGACCCTCCTCCTGATGCCATGACTATATATATATATATATATATATATATATATCATATTATAGAAATTAATATAATGAAATAAATTATCCTTCAATAAGAGAAATTACTATTACATCGACGATTATTAATTAGAAAAAAAAACTACATACGTATACATTAAAAATTATTATCATTAATTAATATGAATTCATACTCATATGAATCTTCATCAAAATCAACATGATTTGAAATATCCTTTTCGTTGTCTTCTTCATCATTATCTATATAAACTTCTTCACCGGTTTTTGATAAATTGTTACATAATTGAATTAGTGGCTCAACTTCTATCATGACATGTACATTATTGGACATTTCATCTACTTAGTATGTCTCATCTTCCACTTAAGGATCATCTGATACAATTCGACTTGTTCATTTTGTCTTTATTGTGACACACCAACCCTATTTGTCTAGTCGTGTTGACGAATACGAGACATAATACACTTGTGTAACACTTTGTGCCATCAAAAAAGGTCAAACATTTGATACTTTTTGTTCATTTGTATATCCACAAGTTAGTTTTAGAGATAACATTTGTACCTCTATTCGACGAATCAAACCAATTACAATAAAACAAAGACTACTTTTTTAGGATAATCTAAAGTAGGGTAACATATTTCAGAAATGTGTTGAATCACACTATAGAAGTCACTTTCACCATTTTCATCGACATCGGGCAATCATATTTCATTCTTTATTGTTTCTCACCCTTTAGTCAAAGATTAGGTATGAAATTTGTACACATTGACATAATAAGTATGTCATGATTTGAATGATGAAACTAGGGTGATTAGATAGGTTCATCAAGTGTATGTTGAAGCTCGTTGTTTAAACCATTGTGAAAAATATATTTACGCAAAACCATAGTGTTCACTTATTTGTTTAGATGTCAAAAATTCCATGATATAATACACAAGTGTAATTTATTAATTAATAAATCAAATATTTATATATATATATATATATATATATATATATATATTTAATATAAAAATAGTTCTACAAATTAAACTTGCTCTAAATAAGGTTTAACTTCAATGCAATTGATAAACACGTGAACATGTGCTGAATTAAATTCTTTCTCATTTGACCTATGAGTGGACTCTTTTCCATCATGCCAATCAGATAGACCAAATACAGATAAGGCTAATGAGTATTTTGTAAATGCTAAATCAACTTCATTTCTACTATTACTTGGTGACATGGTGTCACTAAAATAATATGAACAAAAATGAGTTGTTTTACGTATAAGTAAGATTGAAAATGTGGTTAGGTAGAAAGGGCTCTAACTCTCGACTAGTTAAAAGTACAATATTGAAGGTTTTAGTCATAGGTAATTACAGATTTGAAAATATATTTTTACGACCCTAATTTTGGTCAAGGACTTTAACCCTACCAAACATAGGTGAATGAAATTCATAAAAATTCACAATGATACACGATGCATCCGACAAGTCATTAACATCCTTAGGCATCAAATAAAGTTTTTGAATAGGCATCAAATAAAGTTTTTGAACTGTGACATGCTCTTCGTCTGTAAGATATAAATGTTATGTTACCAAAAAAAATATATATGAGAGTGGAACTTGCCCTCATTCTGACAAAAGCTCATCTCCTGCAATGTCATCATTAACATTCCCCTCACTTAATAAAAAGAAGTCCTTCACCATGGTTAGTGTTCTCCCCTTTTTGAAACCACATTTTGAACAATGACACTTAATTGTATTGTCAACCGATTCATGTTCAAATGCAAAATTTAAAAAATTAAGCAACTCATTTTCATATTAGGTGACTCTTGTGGTTTGCCAACCCATGATACATGATTTATCTATTGACATGACTAAAAAAGAAATCAAATTGTATCATAAAAGGAAACCACATATTAAACACAAGCACGAAAAACAAAAAAGTGCAACAAGATCTACTCAAAATCAAATACAATATAATTACAACCTCTTTTCCCATAAGCCATGTTAATCTTCTGGATAAAAAGAAGAAATATAGATACAAGGCCAAAATTCAATTGTAGTGGTGCTAGAAAAATAAGACTAAAAATTAAAATAGATTAAAGAAATAAAATAGTTAAATTACTACAATCAATGCAAGGAAGCAGTCAGGAACTTGTTATAGAAATATGGATTATTCATCAAAAATGAAAATAAAACAATTGAGAGGATAAATCCAAATTTATTATGAAAGAAAATCCATAATCATTCACAACAACATAAACCCGTAAATCATAAGAGAGAAAAAGAGTAAAAAACTTGTTGCAAATGTATCAATAGCAGAAGCAAACGTATCAATCACAAAAGTAAAATAAACTCAAAATCTGAAAGAGAAGCAATCATAAGAATCCAACTCATTTCTTTTTTTTTTTTAAAGAAAAAAAGACTTACGAATTTAGCTTTGCAAAAAAAAGAAAAGACCGATGTCTCTTTTTTTCAAACTGAAAATTCGTTCTTAAACTAAAAGAAAATACTGATACTCCCTTTCCACAAATCGAATCCAACCAGAAAGAGGAGATAATCAAAAATGGAAATAAAAAAATAAAAATAAATAAAAGGAAAACGAAGCTGTAATAAAAAAACAGAACAAAAAAAAAACGAACGCAACGCTGACATTTTTTTTTATAGTGTTGGCTTTTTCTAGAACATTGACTTTTCAATATGTTGACTTTATTAGAGGATACATAAAATTCATAGTTAGATGATTAGATGCTTGATGTGATTAACAAAGGTAGAAGTATTAATTTGCTCGTCACGCTTATTAGAATAGAGACATATTATTGCCTTGTCACACTTGTGTGTATCAGAGGCAAATAAACTACGACATTGTTTTGTATTTTCAGATGCACTAGAACACAACGTTGTTTCTCGTATCAAACTCAGAGAATCAAAGCGAGGAGAAATTGTGTTGTATCTTAGTATTCGTCCAGTTATCACACGATACGCTAAGAATCCGTTGATCGAACATTTGATTTTGAACTTATGCACTTAATCACAACGTTAGAGCGTTAAATTGTTTCCATAAACAATTTTGTTTTCGTCAAAACAAGTGGCGGATATATTTCTTCAAATCAACTTAGTTTCAACACATTCTTCTTAAGATCATGAGTGACAAAAAACTTCAGAGAAATATGTTTTGTTCTATCTCCTTTTAATGTATCCATATTTCAATTGAGTATTGTATGTAGTATTATCTTCATAAAGGTTTTTTGCATTCATTCTTCTAGAAGACAAATCACAAGTCTCTTGTATGTGTTGAATTATAGATCTCAACCAAACACATTCTCGACTTGCATCATGTAGCGCTTAAAATTCTGTTTGATTTGAGGATGATGTTGCTATGGTCTATTTCACATATCTTCATGAAATGGTTGTACCACCACATGAAAATAAGTAACCTATTTGTGATCTACCATTATGAGGAAATGATAAATTACATAACCAATTAATTCTAGTTTGGGTACTTTGGAATAAAACAAAATCATATCCATTGTACCTCCAAGATACCAAAGTATGTGCATAACTCTTTTCTAATGTCTCAATGTAGGTGAAGAACTATATTTTGCTAATAGATTGACAAACAAAATGATATATCAAGATATATCTGTAAATAACAAGGTACATTAGAGATCCAATCACACTAAGATTTAGTACTTTAGGACCAAGTAGTTCTCCATCCTCTTCTCGAGGTGTGAATGGATTTTTATCTACATCTAGTGATCTCACAACTATTGGAGTACACAACGAATCAGATTTTTCCTTGTATTTTTTTCTTCTAGTTAATGTATTTTGTTGATTTTATTAATATAATATTCATTTTTTAATTATAATTATTTTTATTAATTTTTATTTATTAGATCTGGGGAAAAAAAATACAAGGAAGTTATTAACAAAATAGAATTAATTTGCTAATTTATCTGAAAAATTGGAGGTTGTTAAAATAATATAAATTTATCTATAAAATAAGAGGTTGTTAAAATAATATAACACTATTTATTTTGTCACATCTACTCAGCTGCATTTTTTTTTTCAATTTAATATATTTTATTTAATTTTATTAATATAATTTTGTTTTTTTAAAATATTTTTATTATTGTCTTTTTTAAATTAATAATTATTCAATAGTTAAAATGAAAAATAAAAACATGTAAGTTTGTACATGGTCGCATCTCCGGGATGCGACCTCCTAATGTGTCAAAAAAAAATTATCCTTTATGTGGTTGCAGATGGAGATGCAACCTCTTGAAAATGAAAAAAATTCAAAAAAATAATTAAATAAAGAGAATAAGTAGAAAATCAAAACTAAAAGTCATCTAATTATTAAAAGAAGCTTTAGATTACAAAATAAAAGTCGTTGCAACTCATGAAATCCGAAGAAAACATTACAACATTTTTCTAAACATATAGAGTGAAGTTTTACGAACTTCGATTATCTACATTGTCTTGTTGTATCTTACTTTTATCTTATCATATATTTTGCATAGTTTGTAAGATACAAAATACTTTAGTTATATTTTGCATAGTTTGTAAGATACAAAATACTTTAGTTATTTTCTTTAATATGTGCATCAGATGTGTTATAGTTACATTTTTACTTTCTTGTTCAAAGTTTATCATATGTGTATATTTTTCGTATAACTTTTCTTGATTTTCTTTTTCTATTTATATGTATATCTTTTTGAATGTTTTTCATCACTTCAAACCTTTTTCAAACTATCATTGTCACACACAAACTCACTCTTTACCTCCAAACATTTTCAATGTGACACCACTTAGAAAAATCAATTTTAAATTCTCTCATCTTTTATCGAGTCTTTATCTTCCTAAACAATCTTCTTCTTACATTGTATTCTTAGAAAAGCGTAAGATCTTTTTATATAACATAAAGTACTCAACAAATATATTGAAATGTTCAGGAATTTTAAATTCATTACCCATGGGAACTATGGCCAACAACATTGGTTCAAATACAAATATCACTCATTGATATTTTGATGATAATAAAGCAAGAATAATTGTCTGCTAATTGACTCCTTTTAAGTGTATAGAGTATATAAAGCTAAATCAGAGTCTAGATTATTTACTATCTACTATAGTAACATAAATACTTGTGACAATAACTATCCATGTATTATTCATTAAAAGAAATATAGTAAAGATTATTAACTAAAGATCAATTGTTTATTGTTTCAAATGATAGAGTAAGTTATAACTTAGAAAAAGTATATCGAATCAAAGTAAATATGATTTTGATCTTAGCCATACATTGGTCCCACTAAATAAGTATTGTCAACATTTTCTAGAGAGACAAGGAAACATTCAGTTGCTTAACTATGCAGTTCCCTGAGATTATTGAGAAGACTAGTATGTCTCTAGTCGATAGTAGAGGCGGAGTAAAGAATATTTAACTCAAGAGTTGAGTAAAATCAATATTCTTGAGGAGTTTAGACTTGTACTTCTAATGGTAAGAGGCTCCAAATAATACTTAGTCTAAAGAGACAATATAAAAAAATACTCAACTCAATAGGCGAGTGAAGTCAATATTGGAATCTAGAGACGATACTTTTGATTGCCTACTGAGACCTCATAGGATAGAGGGCTTGAAGAGACTTTAAGGAATATGTTAAACACCTGAAGAGGGAAGACGTGGTTGATATACTCATTGCTTAGCCAATTCAATAATAGTGGATTAACTCTTTCGCATAAGAAGATTAGATTTCTTTGTAAAGAATGACTAAATGTAGCAACAATTATTGTAAACTATTATAAAAGTCCTTGTGTGCTCTTCACTTTTTTTATCTCTTTATTTTCTATTTTAATTCCTTATGTCTTATACTCAACTTCACTTTCAACTAGCGATTATTAAAATAAATATACGCTTTGGATAAAGAATTAATTATTAAAAAATTTAAAATGATCAACACAATTTAAAATTTATTTTCTCGTTTTTCTCGGTACCGGAACCAGTTAATATAAGCAATTGACTAATATAAATAACTTTGGTGAGTTAAAAGACACCGAATGAATTTTGATCAAGTAGAAAGGTGCTTAATTTAAACCGGAAAAACTACCGTAACAATTAATTTACTTACATTTGTCCACCATAAAATATAATTTAATTCAAAACTAACGTAACAATTAATTTAATAACATTTGTCAACGATTAAGAACAATTTTAGAAATCGCATTTTGAAAAACAACAACCATTTTGTGTGGAATATCATTTCATTAATCAGTTTTTTTTTTTTTTCACTGTGTGTTTGTCATATGGTTTGCAGCGAAAAATCAGTGTACGAAATATCATCAATTGTTTAATATAAGTCACATGCTGTAATGCTGATTGCTGACCATGTTTCAGTTGTCTTTTTATTAAAATGATGATCGCTGATTGGTTTAATTTGTAAAAAAAACATTTCTTTTAGTATAAATTTAAAAAAAAAAATTGAAAGAGATATTTATGGTGTATAAATATATCAATTTGATTACAAAAAAGTTATTTATAAATTTCTTAGTTTATAAGAATAGTAGTTGATTAACAAAAAAAAAATGAAATGAAAACAATTGAAAACTTTATAATAAAATGAGTTATTTTCACTCTAAAATATATGATAAAAAAAATGAGTGATTGTTTCTTTACACAATTAAAAAGATAAAAATAAAATATGAGTAATTTTTACTCTAAATATATTATTAAAAAAGATGAGTGATTGTTTATATATATTTTGTTTTGTTTCAAACATTCAATCATTATAAAATATTGTCTTTCTATAAAAAATAGAATATATATTTTGTGAACATTGATTTGAGATATATTTGTAAGCATTGGTTTTTATATGATCATTATTTTTATTTGGTTTTATTTTTTATCTTGAATACTGTAATGTGAGGTACTCAATTAGAAGACTTTTGAGATGAAATCTGTTTTTGGTAGTTAGTATTCAGTTAGTTAGTTGTAATTACTTTTGTTTGTTACTCCAAAATTGTAAAAAAAACTTGAATATAAGTCAAAGCAAGCAAGGCTGGCAAAAATAGAACATAGAGAGTGTAGAGAATATAGAATGCAAGTTGCAGTTTGTAGAAAGTGCAGAAAACTGCAGCACACAAGTACAGAAATATTGTAATCATTTTCCTCTCATTATTAGTGATAATTTGAAGTCGGATCTAGTCCCTTAGACGTAAGAGTTCATCTCTGAACTGGGTTAACAATTGTGTGTGTTTATTTTAGCATAGAAAGTTTTAATTCTGTTAGTCAGAAAACGGAGAACGTTCTCTGCTTTACAATCTGATCAATCTCCATTTTATTTTCAATCATTCTGTGTTTTCTTTATAGAAACCAATAATATTCTTGGTTTAGTGACTAATTGATCTCCATTTTTAACAACAACCGGTATCAAGAGCATGGGTGTATTTGATTCAAAGAAAAGATGGCATCAACAAAGTATGTACCTGAAAAATTCGATCGAAAGAATGATTTTGGGTTGTGGCGTCTCAAGATGAAAGTGTTGCTGGTTCATCAAGGTTTGACAGAAGCACTGGGAGGAGAGAAATACATGGTATCCACACTACCAGAAAAGTAGAAGAAGGATATCATGAACAAGGGTCATATTGTTTTAATAGAGTCTTGGAGATAATGTTTTGAGGGAAGTGTCAAAGGAGACCTCTACAACAGGTATTTGACTTAAATAAGAATCTTTATACCTAACAAAATCATTAGTGAATCGTATATACTTAAAGCAAAAGATATATACTTTCAAGAGGCAACCTGGGAGGTCAATTGAAGATCATATGGATGAGTTTAATAAGATTGTATTAGATCTTGAAAATATTGATGTAAAGTTGGATAATGAGAATCAGACCCTATTGTTGATAAATTCATTACCAAGATCTCTTGAAAATCTATATGATACCCTTCTTTATGGTAGAGATTATTTGTCATTAGAAAAAGTACAAGCTGCACTAATCTCCAAAGAGTTCAAAAGGAAGTCAGATGGGAAAGAAGAAAGCAGCGGTGATGGTTTATTTGTCCAGGATAAGGCAAGGAAGAAGAATCAAAAACAGAAGAATAAGTTCAAGAATAAAGAAAAGGAGAAGTCTAAAATGAAATGTTTCATATGCAAGAAAGATGGGCATTTCAAGAAAGAATGCCCATAATTGAACGGAAAGAAAGGATCAACTAGTGATGATGATTATGGAAATGCATTTATAGCCTCTGAAGGATATGAAAGCACAGAAGTTCTTATGGCAAATTCAACTGAAATCATGGATGATGGTTGGGTTCTTGATTTAGGGTGTTCATTTCACAAGACCTTAAATAGAGATTGTTTTCTTGACTACAAAGAAATTGATGGAGGCAATGTGATTATGGGGAACAAATCAATCTGCAAGGTAGTTGGAATTGACTCAATCAATCTAAAGCTGGAAGATGAAACCATGAAGATTTTGTTAAAGGTCGGACATGTTCCAAAGCTGAAGATGAACATAATTTCTCTAGGAATGCTGGAAGAAGCTAGTTGTTCATACAAAGCAGAGAAAGGCACTCTACAAGTCATAAAAGGATCATTGATAACCATGAAGAGAACAAGGGATCATGGCATCTACCTTCTCGATGGTCAAGCAGTGATAGGAATGGAAGCAGTGGTTATCCAAGCATCAAGCAAAGCCAGCCAATGGCATCAAAGGTTGGGACATGTAAGTCTAAAAGGAATGCAAGTTCTACACAAACAAGGAATGATATGTGGGGACAAGATTAGTGATCTTGAATTTTGTGAGCATTGTGTGTATGAAAAGATGCATAGGGTCAAGTTCTCTACAGGAAAACGTTGCTCAAAAGGAATTCTAGAATATATTCACAGTGATCTATGGTGCCTTGCAAAGATTTCTTCACATGGAGGTAACAAGTACTTCATTACATTTTTTAATGATTATAGTAGAAATGTATGGATTTATTTGTTGAAAAGTAAGGATGAAGCATTCAAAATCTTTAAAGACTAGAAATCTATGGTTGAAAACAGAACTGATAAGAGGATTACGACCTTAAGAACATATAATAGTCTTGAATTATGCAGTGAGGAGTTCACTAGTTTTTGCAAAACTCATGGTGTGAACAAGCATAGGATTGTAAGACACACACCTCAGTAAAATGGTCTGGCTGAAATGATGAATAGAACCCTGCTTGAAAGGATGAGATGCATCCTGTCAAATGCAGGGATGCCTGCACATTTTTTGGGGGAAGTTATCCATATAGCTTGTTATTTGATAAATTTGAGTCCTTCAATTGTAATTGAACTCAAAACTCCTCAAGAAATGTGGATTGGACATGCTGCTAATTATAGTCACCTAAAAGTATTTGGATGTGTCGCATACTATCATGTAAATGAAGGGAAGTTATCCCCTCGAGCCAAGAAATAGTATTATGTTAGATATCCAAGTGGTATAAAAGGTTATAGGATATAGTGTCTTGAAAGTAGGAAATGTATCATTAGTAGATATGTTAAATTTCATTAGGCTGGCCTATATAAGTCCTTAACGAGGCTGCAAATGAAAGGTCACATCAAACGGAAGCTGAGAGGTTTGATCTTGAGGTGGAGCAAGCCACAGAAAAAGAGAAACATCAACAGAAACCAAGAACGTTCTTGGTTTCAGCCACATAAAAGGAGAAAGATCAACAGAAACCAAGAATGTTCTTGGTTTCAGAACAATAGCAAGCTCAACAAGACAAGATTGATGTAAACCCAACAGAACATGCTATGTTTCCAGAACACGAATTAGATGATTACAACCTCATCAGGGACAAAGAAAGAAGGACATCAAAACCCACTCAAAGATATGGTTATGTAGACATGATTAGCTGTGCAATACATGATGCTGAAGAAATCATACAAGAAGATCCCAGGAACTACAATGAAGTTGTTAGGTCTCAAGACAAAGACAAATGGATTTTAGCTATGACTGAGGAGCTGAAATCACTAGAGAAGAACAACACTTGGGAACTCATACCTAAGTCAGCGAACTCTAGAATTGTAGGCAACAAGTGCATCTTCAAGAGGAAGGAGGAATCCCAAGAGTTGAACCACCCAGGTTCAAAGTAAGACTAGTAGCAAAGGGATTCACTCAAGGAGAAGGTGTAGACTACAATGAAATATTTTCTCTGTAGTCAAGCATGCATGTATAAGGATAATTCTAGCTATGGTAACATACTTTGACATGGAGTTAGAACATATGGATGTCAAAAGAGCATTTATCCATGGTGATTTGAATGAAACAATCTTAATGCAATAACTGGATGGCTTTAGGACTCAAGGAAATGAGGATTGGGTCTGCTTGCTAAAGATATCACTCTATGGGCTAAAGCAATCACCAAGACAATGGTATTTGAGGTTGATTCATTCATGCTCAGCAAAGTTATGTTAGAAGTAATTTTAATAGTTGTGTGTATTATAAACAAGTATCATCAGCAACATACATTTACTTGTTGCTATATGTTGATGATATGTTAATAGCATCTAAAAGTATGAAATAAATAGAAAAATTAAAGGGCCAGCTGAAGAAAGAATTTGAGATGAAGGACTTGGAGCCAACCAGGAGGATCCTAGGAATGGAAATCATCAGAATTAGAGAATAAGGAAAACTGATAATTTCCCAATAGAGCTACATTGGAAAGATTCTAAATAGATTCAATATGAGTGAATCAAAGGCAGTCAGCTTTCCACTAGCATCTCACTTCAAACTTTCTTTAGCCATGTCATCAAAAAAAAACAAGAAAGCAGAAGACATGAAGAATATACCATATGCAAGTGCAATAGGAAGCATCGTGTATGATATGGTATGCTCAAAAACAGACATTTCTCATGTTGTAAGTGTCACAAACAGGTTTATGGGAAATCCAAGAATGAGCCATTGGCAAGCTATCAAATGGATTCTAAGGTACCTAAAGGGAACTCAAAGTATGTGTTTGAAATACAACAAAAGTTCATAATCATCAAAACCAATTCAAGGACTTGTAGACTCTGATTTTGTTGGAGATTTAGATAGAAGAATATCTCTTACAAGATATGTGTTCATAGTGTTCAACAACACAATCAGTTGGAAAGCTAATATTCAACACATAGTGGCATTATCAACAATAGAAGTTGAATATGTTGCTCTTGCTGAAGCTGTGAAAGAAGAAATTTGGCTGAGAGGATTGATCACTGAACTTGGTGTTAAACAAGAGTTTGTTTGGATAAGTTGTGATAGCCAAAGTGCAATTCATTTAAGTAAAAATCAAACGTATCATGAAAGAACCAAGCATATAGACATCAGGCTTCCTTTCATCAGGGATGTCATTGAAATGGGTGAGATAAATGTGGCAAAGGTGCACACAAGTGACAACTCAGTTGACATGTTTACGAAACTTGCCACATTAAGCAAGTTCAGGCATTGTTTGAATTTGTTTAATATCAATTCCAGAAATTGAGATCAAGGACCAAGAGGATCCGATTTGAAGAATCACAAGCTGAAGTTTCTCATTAGGTACAAAGGTGGAGATTTGTAATACGTGGTACTCAATTAGCAGACTTTTGAGATAAACTCTATTTTGGGTAGTTAGTTTTCAATTAGTTAGTTGTAACTACTTTTGTTTATTACTCCAAAATTGTAAACAACTTGTATATAGGTCAAAGCAAGCAAGGTTGGCAAAAACAGAACATGGAGAGTGTAGAGAATATAGAATGCAAGCTACAGTTTGTAGAAAGTGCAGAAAACTGCAGCACACAAGTGTTGAAACATTGTAATCATTTTCATCTCATTATTAGTGATAATTCGAAGTTGTATCCAGTCCCCCAGACGTAGGAGTTCATCTCTGAACTGGAATAACAATTTTTTTGTTTATTTTAGCATAGAAAGTTTTAATTTTGTTAGTCAGAAAACGGAGAACATTATCAATTTTACAATCTGATCAATCTTCATTTCATTTTCAATCATTCTGCGTTTTCTTTACAAAAATCAAGAACATTCTTGATTTAGTGACCAATTAATCTACGTTTTTAACAACAAATACTATTGTTTCTTTTTATTTTCTTTTTTTTTTTTTGACGAATTGAATGAACTACTATTTCATATATTTTATGTTTCATGTCTTATTTCCGCTTAAAATTCCAATAACTAATTCTAAACTAGAGATGTTATACCACATGTTTCTTTCAAAAATAGTTTTATTTAATTATCATTTTTAGATAGTGTATATAATGAACAAACTCAAAGTATTATTTTTTACGACAAAAACATGAAATAATAATGAGAATGATAAGACATCACTACTTCATTTTGACTATTTTTGCCGTTAATTGAAACTATGCTCTGATTTTGAAGTACTAATAAGAGAAAAATGATCACAAATTATATATTACTTTAAAAATATTTAATGTATAATTTAACATTTTTATTTATTTTTTAAATATACTTTGTTTTTTTCTTTTGCAAAGGCTTGTTGATTTAAATAATTGTGTTTCAATATTTTTTATTTATTTTAATTTAAACTTCATTTAATTGTTGTCATAAGTTTAATTATTGATTTTTAATATGTGTTAATTATGTTTTTATATATTTTGTGGTAATTTATGGTTGCTACATTTTAATTATTAAAATGTAATTAAAATATTTTGATGTATTTATATACAATAAATTAAAAAAATAAATGACAATTAAATCAAGTTTATAATGAGACTTATATTTTTTATTGTTGATTTTTTAATTATAGTGATATAGACAAAAATAATAATAAAAATGAAGAATAAAAGATGAATGAATTTTAGAGATACAACATCATATACTTAACTATGTGACAAAATTAGTGTTACATGGCACACAAGAGCTTGCAGAATCTCTTAGTATGTCAGGTGGATTCACGTCAAATCCAATTTTTGACACGTTTACTATTAGAGTTGGACCATGCTAAAATAACGGTTACTTCATGAAGTAACGTCACTTCACAATTTAATAAAAGTAAATTTATTTACAAATTTATTACCGTTAAATTTTTTTAGAGTTAATTTGTACATAAAGTTCATTCTCTTATTAATTGAAATAATTTTATTTTCTTACTCTTTTTCTTCTTTCAAAATTTTTTCTCTTTACGCTTCTATTTACAATATTTTTTACTTATTTTTTCATCTTATTATTTTTTTTAAATTATTTGTGTCAAATAGATCCAAATCAATATAATCTTCAACAATCTTGCATTTTATGCAAAATTATCAACATCCTATTTGGGAGCATAAAGCATATTTGGGAAAGCTTTGAACATGAGAATAATGAAATTTAAATTTATTATTTACTTTTATCATTTTTAATTATTTATGTCATGTATTTAACATTTAATTTTTATTATTGTTATAAAAATTTAAGTTCAATTTTATTTTAAATTTAATTAATGTATAATGATATTAATTAAAATATTAAAATTAGTATTTTAAGTTATAACAAAATTAAATATAAATAAAATATTAATATATGCATTAAAGTTGTGGGACCTAATATGACTTTTAAGAGTTAAACTATTAAATTAAAGAATGAGAAAACTCCATTTAAAAAACATATGTTGATAAAATATTTTGTCAATTTATTTTAATATATTATATTAGATATTAGATTAGATGGGATAGAAAGATTAGATAAATTATCTTGGGTATACCTTTTTTAAAAAACGACTAATAAATAAATTGATAAAATCTTAGTACAAGGTGATCTGGGAATTAAAAGTACAAAAAGAAATAGACTAATAAAGGTAAGAAGAAAACATAGATAAAAAAGTCCATAACCTAAATGATGATTCTTCATCATATGCATTTTTTTTTTAGTCTTATTTATCTTTTATTCATTAGTTAATTTAATGAGTTATTTGATATATTTTGTTAATTTTATTTCTTTAATTTAATGAAATGTTTATGTTCTTATATCCTTGATTAAGTAGAGATTTTTCAGAGTTTTGTGTCGTTACTTTGTTTTAATGCAGTGCTGAATTTTGGTGAGAAATCAATATGACCTATGTAGAGTATTTCAGTCATATCTGGAGTTCTAGATGTCCAATTGGAGTCAAATCAAGTGCACATGAAAGCTACTATCCATAGCTACAACTTTCATGAAGACACCGGAACCCAATTCAGACTCAAAAGAGAAGAAAAATGCATAAAACATCAAACAGAAGAAGTTGTGCGCCTGAAGCGCAACAACTGCGCCTGAGGCGCATTTTCAGCATTTTGCCACTATCGGGACGCGCTTAAAGCGCAAAGGCTGCGTCTAGGGGGTGTGGCACGCGACAACATTCATTAAAATGCATTTTTTTTCACTTTCTAAGAATCTTTTTGACTTTGGGGAAGTTGGAAGACTTGTGTCATATTATAGAAACTCAAAGACGGACGTTTCTAACACCATTAGAGCAGTTTTATCAAGAATCATTCATGAATCTTTCTTGTAATTCTTCTCTAATCTTTATCTTTTCTATCTCTGTCATGAGTAACTAAACCATATTTGTTATGGATGAGTGTAACAAGATGAAACTTTTATTTTTTTTATTTGATTTCTTTTTATATATGAGTTTATTGAATTATTTTTCTCATCTCTGTGCTTAATACTTTTTATTGCTTGATCAATATTAAAATATTCTACGATTCATATTTTGAAACAAAAGTGGACTTTACGAATGCTTGAGATGAGAAATTCATGAATTTGTAGTCTAGGGATAGTGCAAGTCATGAAACCAATTAAATTAGTTGCAGAGACAATAGTTTAAAAAGAGAATTCATGTATAGTAATGCTTAATTCTAATCTTAAATCCACTAAGGAATTATGGGTTACTTTGGAATTAAAGGCTATATCACTAAGACATTAGGGTAAGAATAATAAAGAGAATTCGGTAATAATTCAATAAATGAATTCAACAACTAGGATCAAATTAGACATCAAAGTTGGATTCGAAGTGAAACTGATTCCTAACATTTTTCTTATTATAAAGGATCAATTTTATTACTGTTGTTAATTTTAAATATCATTTCAATTAATTTGGAAATTTTTTGTTCAATTTTAGTAATTAAACATAATTCGATATTAAAACGTAATCTTTGAGTTTGACACCGGATATTACCGTTTTAATTATTACTTGCAACGATTCAGTACTCTTGCTGAAACGCTATCATTGAACATATTTAAAGATTTGAACACCAAGAATTTGGTTATACTTGGCACGAAGCATAATTCAAATTCAAAAGAATAATAATTTACCAAATTTATAATTAAGATTCATAAATCTTCACAAAGTTCTCATTCAAATTATTTTCAAAAAAAAAATTCGTTCAAATTTTTATCAAAAAAAAGTTCTCATTCAATTGATTTTGAATTTCGCCAAGTAACCACCAAAGTATTTCAAAAACAAAAAGAAAGGGAAAGAAATCATTTATATATACTAAAAATAAGAAATTTATAAAAGGGAAAGAATAAATGAGATCATATATGTTTTTCCTTGAAAAATTACTTATATATGGATTTGGTAGAGATTTCATGTGGTTGGAAAATCTTGAATTTGTTTAAAAGTAATTTGATTAAGATTGAAAAGTTAATTTTTAATAAAAGAAAAATTAAATTTAAAATTACTTATTTGAAATGTGAAAATAGATCGAGTCTAAAATGCATGACTATAGCACATTAACTCATATAAAAGGGTAAAAAGAGAAGAAAAATATGCACGGAAATCATATACTTTCTGATCCTACTAGTAATTTGGACTAAGTGCAAAGCACTAAGTAGGTTATGCACATGCATGAATGGAAATGAAATCGTTTCTCTCTTAAAAAAATACCCCTTTTATTCTAAAAAAATAGAAATACCCTTCAGGCCTAATGAAAAGGCAAATGAGTTGAAAAGAAGATCATATAGTTCACCTATTAGCAAAAGGTCACGTTAAATCAAATAAAATAATTAAGTGGTCAATTGACAAATGTCGATACTATTAAGTTGAAAATTATGTTTAAATTCGAATTTAAAACTTCGCAGTTGTATGTGAATTTTTCAGTGTAACTATACTATCTATTTATAGACAAAACATAATTAATATAATTAAAATAATAATTAACATGATCTAATTTAAAATATTGTGAAAAGAACACCACCTTCTTTGCTTCTTCTTGAATTCAAAAATCAACTTTTGAGATCCTTCAGATTCTGGATGAAATCTGTAGGATACTGCTTTCCAAACTGTCAAATATCCTATTACGATTATGTATCTTTTTGACCATGATAGCCTCACATTTAAAATGTCATATTTTGATTTTGATTCATTACAATTATATTCCCTCTCACACATTCTCTCTTCTATTATATTTCATATACATTTTTCTATCTCACAAAAATATTATCTTTCAAATAATGGGTATGGCTGCAGAGACTCAATTCCATGTTTTGGCTGTTGATGATAGTATTATTGATAGAATGTTGATTGAAAGGCTCCTCAAAACTTCTTCTTTTCATGGTACTTTTCTTCTCCATTGTTTTTTTTTTAAATATTAGTATCTTTGTGTAATCAAATATATATTGTATTTTTTGTAGAAGATGTGATTTTGGTTACTAAATTTGATGTAAGATAATGATATATATCTGATTGTTGTGGTTTATTTGGATTGAAATAACAGTTACTGCAGTGGAATCTGCTAGTAAGGCTTTAAAATTTCTTGGTTTGGTTGAGGATGAACTTAGGACTTTTGATACTCCTGTTGCTTCAGAAATTCATCAGGTTCAATTCACTAAAACAAATTCTTAATATTATGAATTAGACTATTTTATTGGATAAATTTGTAATAATCTTTGATTCAATTATTGATGCAGGATGTAGATGTGAATCTGATCATAACAGATTATTGTATGCCAGGGATGACTGGCTATGATCTGCTGAGAAAAATCAAGGTACAATTTTGGGATGTTTGATAAGACTTTTTCAAATTGCTTTTTTTTTTCCACTTATTTGAATTGATTAGTCTAGATTCAATTTGCATTAAATTTTGCCATATTTTTTTGCTCATTTGCATAATTTAAATTTATTGGATTAGTCTAGTAATTTGCTTTTCTATTTAGGAAACAATTTGAAACTATAGGATCTTTTTTCTTAAATACAAGTTATTTGAATTTTCAAAACCAAAATTATTTCAAAAAATAATCACTTCTGACATTTGATTTGGGATGTTTGCCAAATTCTTTTTATAATTGATATTTCCAAAATTTACAATATAATAAATCTCAAACCAAAATTATTGATGGCATAATAATATTCAACTATTTTCCCTTACTTAATGTTAAAACCTAATAAAAATTCATTGATTTGCAGGAATCTAAATCTTTTAAAGATATACCAGTTGTGATAATGTCCTCTGAGAATGTTCCATCAAGAATAAATAGGTGAGAAATTGTATATCATAACACAATCATATCAAGTTGTCTCTACAGTTGCGCGTAGATAATATTTTAAAAAACTATAAAAATATATAACAAATTAATTATTTTGAAAATGCAAAGTCTCACATGTTATGAACTATATTTTATTAAATTTGACTAGTCCTAACTATTGTTTGTAATTTTATATCAGATGTTTGGAAGAGGGAGCTGAAGAATTCTTCTTGAAACCAGTTCAACAATCAGATGTAAACAAGCTGAAACCTCATTTGTTGAAATCAAGAGTTAAGGAAGAGGAAGAACAATCCATCAACAACAAAAGGAAGAGCATGGAAGAAAATCATTCACCAGATAAAAGTAGGACAAAATTTAGCATTTAAAAATTGGTTTCAAATTAAATTTGATGATAATACATAGGTAGTGAGAAGAGTAGATGCCAATTCAATCATGCAAAAAGAGATAAACTTTACAAGTTTTTTATGTAAATAGCTGAGAAAAAATTTCATTCAATTTGTTTAGTTTTTAACAATTTATTTTTGACAATGTTTTGCTTCCATCATGTCTCTTATGGTTAACAGGGAAACTTTTTCTTTTATAATCATGTCCCCTATACATCCCCTATAAAAAAAAGATGTTATTGTTGATAAATTATTGGTTTTTGAAGTTTTTTAGACTTTTATGTTGTAACAAATTAAATTCCAACTTGCTAAACATGCAGTTGGTCACTTTCAATAATTTTTCAATTATTAAACCTTTGTATATTACAAAAGAAAAAATAAAGTTACCAAAGTACAAAAGTTTCTAGTAAAGGATCACAATTTTACAGAGAAACATTTAGAAGTCACCTCATGGTTATCAATTTTTCAAGAAATCAAATTTGAAATTTAAGAATAGTAATCATATAACATAACCTATGGAATTGATGAGATTACTTGCTATTTCTAGATCAGTGTATTCCAGATAAAAACAATATTCAAAGTCTTGTTGGAAACTTAGCAGCACATTGTTTATAATTATAATACATAAAACAAAATGAAGTTATGCATTAATGTTTGCACACATAGAATCAAATTTATCCTTCTTCATGGCTAGCTAGCTACTCTGCATCTCATGGTAAATGTGCATTCAAGGACTTTTAAAGACTAATCACACTCATTCCTCTCTATTCTTCCATGGCCAAACCATTTGAGCTTCACCACCACCATTCAAGGACTTTCATAGACCAAAATTTTGTTGTATGATCCCTGCTACCACTGCACATGAAAGTCAAGTAGATGAGTTAAACAAGTTACCAATAAAGACTTCAAATAATTTTATATAATACATGTTATTATTAGATTTGAGAACTAAGATGGTTTAACAGCATTGACCAATCTAGACGTGTAATAGAGGATACGTAGTTGGAATTTTATCATAACTATATGGAAAAACGATATCATGATTACTAATAAAAGTTATATATTTTAGAGATTTTGATGATGCAAGAAACAGCATTCCACCTATCTCAACATATAGCATGTTGCTTAAAAGTTGAATTCAAGATTAAAATCAAAATTTAATGACATTAAACTTGTGTATTGTAAGAAGAAGCAAATAACAATTATCCATGTTGAAATCAATTCCCCAAATCATTAAAAAATGTACTTGAAACAAGCACCCAAGGACACAATTAATTCCTTGTTAAGCATAACAAGCCAAATGTGAAATATCTCTCCTAAGAATAACATTCACTGGAGATTCAACATTAACTGAAAACATGGGAGATGTGATTTTATCAAATAATATCATTATAATAGGAAAGTATCTCCACTAAAGAAGGAATTTGCTATGTTTGCTTCTACTCTTTTATATAGTATGGGAAAGATATAAATAACCATCAATCTTTACTATACATGCTACATTCCATCACATCTCAATCTTCCAACCATTAGTTCCAATTTACCCAACAATCAAATGGAAGAACTTTTGTGCTTCACCATTTTCCGAGTGTTCTTCTGCTCACCAAACATGAAAACTAAATATAAGCAACATATTTGGTTGAAATTCAACTTAAGTAGTGGCATAATGACAACAAAATTGTTGCATTCAAAACTGTGATAAATATTTGTAAAATATGTGATTTGTTGTGTTTCTTGTGTGTCTCAAACAAGATCACACACATTCTATTTATAATGAGGTTACAATAATTACATTCAAATAAAATAATTACATTCAAATACTAGGGACTTGTATTTGACTAGAAGTTCTACCATTGAACCTAAAAAATTGTACAATCAAACAATAATAAACCATACTTTAAATTCCAACACTCCTCCTCAAGCTGGAGCATACATATCATATGCACCAAGCTTGTTACATATAGATTCAACTCGAGGACCCCTAAGTGACTTAGTGAATATGCCAGTCAATTGATCAATTGACCCAACAAAATTAGTTGTGATTTCTCCGGAAAGAACTTTGTCTCTTACAAAATGACAATCAATTTCTATGTGTTTTGTTCTTTCATGGAAGACCGGATTGGAAGCAATATGAAGTGCAGCTTGGTTATTACAAATTAGTTTCATTACGTTGACATCTCCTAACTTGAGTTGTTTGAGTAACTGTTTTAGCCATGTAAGTTCACAAGCCGTTGCAGCCATAGCACGATATTCCGCTTCTGCACTCGATCTTGCGACTATGTTTTGTTTCTTGCTCCGCCATGATATCAAATTACCTCCAACAAGGACACAATATCCAGAACTGGATCTTCTATCTGATGGTGACCTTGCCCAATCAGCATTAGAGTAGCCAACAACATCGGTATTACCCTTATCTTCATAAAGCAATCATTTTTCTGGTGCATTCTTGATATACCTAAGAATATGAATCACAGCATTCCAGTGACTATCACATGGAGCATTCAGAAATTGACTTACTACACTTACAGCAAATGTAATATCAGGTCTAGTTACTGTAAGATAATTAAGTTTGCCAACAAGTCGTCGATATCTACCAGGGTCTTGCAATGGCTCCCCCTAACCTGGTAGGAGCTTGACATTAGGATCCATAGGAGTATCACGCGGGCGACAATCAAGCATGCATGTTTCTTCAAGTATATCAAGGGCATATTTTCGCTGAGTAATTGCTATAAATGTCTTAGACTGAGCAACCTCAATCCCCAAAAAATATTTTAGCGGCCCCAAATCTTTAATCTGAAAGTTTTGAGACAAATGTTGTTTGAGCTGATGAATGCCAACCTGGTCATTACCTGTGATGATGATGTCGTCAACATAGACAAGCAAGTAGATGCAAGTGGTTGGTGAAGAGTGCAAGAAGAAAACCGAGTAATCAGTTTCACATCTAGTCATACTATACTCCTGGAGCACGGTACTAAACCTCCCAAACCAAGTACGGGGAGATTGTTTCAGGCCATATAGAGGTCGACGTAATCGACATACCAAGTGAGAGGAACTGCTAACAGTGAAGTCTAGTGGTTGTGCCATATACACCTCCTCTTGTAACTTTTCATGCAGGAAGGCATTTTTTATGTCTAATTGATGGAGTGGCCAGTGGTGAATGGCAGCTATGGCAAGAAAAAGTCGGACGGATGCGATTTTGGCAACCGGAGAAAAGGTATCCCCATAGTCAAGACCAAAGATATGTGTGTATCCTTTTGCCACAAGACGATTTTTTAAGCGATCAATCTTTCCATCAGGCCCAACTTTGACTGTATAGACCCAGCGACACCCCATTGTGGTTTTGCCATCAGGTAAAGGTACTAAATCCCATGTCCCGTTGGAGTGCAAAGTAGTCATGTCATCTATCATTGCTTGTCGCCAGCCAGGATCAGACATAGCTTCACTTGTAGTTTTCGGAATAGACACAGAATCCAAGGAAGCCACAAAAGCATAATAGGATGTAGATAATTGATTATAATTCAAATTACAAGCATATATAGGATTAACATTTCGAGATGAACTGTTACCTTTACGCAGAGAAATGGGTAGCTCTGGTGTAGGATGCGGAGAGTGAGAGTCAGGTAGAGCAGGGGATGAGTCTTGAGGAGCGGGTGGTGGACGAGGCCTCCGTTGGTAGGTGTGTAGGGTGGTGCTAGAGACAGGGGTGGGTGCAATGGGGAGATTAAGGACCTCTGGAGAGAGAGATTGTGACTGATCAGAATCATTGAACTCTTTTGCAGTAGAGAGAAAGAATGGGCGAGTCTCAAAGAAACTGACATCGGTAGAGACAAAGTATCGTCGAATATCTGGGGAATAGCACCGATAACCTTTCTGCAGACGAGAGTAGCCGAGAAAAAGACACTTAAGGGATTTTGCAGCCAACTTATCTTTCCCTGGAGTAAGGTCATGAACAAAACATGTGCACCCGAAGATGCGGAGTGGTAGGGTATAAAGATGTTGTTGAGGAAACAAAAAAAAATGTGGTACCTTGTTTTCAAGTACAGAGGAAGGCATGCGGTTGATTAAGTAGCAAGCTTTGAGAATTGCCTCTCCCCAAAAACGAGGAGGTACATTATTGTGAAGGAGCATGGTACGAGCCGTTTCCACCAAGTGTCGGTTCTTTCTCTTAGCGACACCGTTTTGTTGAGGGGTATGAGCACACGAAGTTTGATGGAGGATGCCCTGTGAAGTCAAAAAAGATTGAAAAGACGTAGACAAATATTCGCGAGCGTTATCACTTTGCAATATTTTTATCTGAGTACCAAATTGTGTGTTTATTTCTGAGCAAAAGGTTTGAAAAATTGAGAAAACATCTGAGCG
>NC_021166.2:48276084-48279531 GCF_000331145.2 Cicer arietinum
AGCGACACCGTTTTGTTGAGGGGTATGAGCACACGAAGTTTGATGGAGGATGCCTTGTGAAGTCAGAAAAGATTGAAAAGACGTAGACAAATATTCGCGAGCGTTATCACTTTGCAATATTTTTATCTGAGTACCAAATTGTGTGTTTATTTCTGAGCAAAAGGTTTGAAAAAATGAGAAAACATCTGAGCAGTTTTTCATTAAAAATATCCAAGTGCATCGGGAAAAATCATCAATAAAAGTGACAAAATATTGAAAACCCAAACATGAAACAACACGACTCGGACCCCAAATATCAGAATGAACTAAAGCAAAAGGAGACGCAACTCTTTTATTGACTCTGTCAGGAAATAAACTCCTAGTATGTTTCCTGAACTGACACGGCTCACACTCTAAGGTAGACACTTTTGACAGACTCGGAACCATAAGATGCAACTTTTGAAGGCTAGGATGACCCAAACGTTGATGGATAATATGTGGAGACTCGACGGCGGAACATGTAATAGGCATTGTAGGTGCCGAAAGGTAATATAGGCCTTGAGACTCATGCCCTACTCCAATCGTCGTCCCAGTACTTCGATTCTGCACAAGAACATAACCATTAGCAAATGTAACAGAGTAAGGTAGGGTACGAGTGAGTTTACTGATGGATATTAAGTTAAATGGACAACTAGGGACATAAAGCACAGAGTCCAAAGAGAGTTTGGGTAGGGGATTTGCTCGGCCAATACCATGATCTTTGGTTTGTGACCCATTAGCCAAAGTAATACTAGGTAGTGTGTCCATATAAGTCAAACATGAGAAAAGCAATTTATTACCAGACATATGATCAGAGGCACCTGAGTCAAGTATCCAAGGTCCAAGTGAAGAAGATTGTGTAACAAAGGCAGTAGGATTACCGATCTGAGCAACAGAGACAACTTGTGTGGTAGTTTTCATTTGCGCCTTTAGCTTGATGTACTCATTATATTATGTGGTAGAAAGCATGACTTGATCACTTGTGTCAAGGGCCTCAATTTGAGCAACATTGGCGACTCTAGGTTGCAGTTGATCAGCTTTGGTGCGACATTGTACTTCAACGTGGCCAAAACGGTTGCAATAGTTGCATCGAGTTCGACCACGATTATGTCCACGTCCTCCTCCTCTACCACCTCGTTGATAAGAATTAGAGACGAGTGCAGTAGATTCAACTGGCACATTGAGAGAAGCAATGGCTGGAGCAGGAGCTGAAGGGGCCGAAAGACGCAGTAATTATTCACAAACAGTTTCATATGAGGGAACAGTAGCACTAGATAGAATTTGGTTGCGAACTGAATCAAGATCTGGTGTAAGACCCGCGAGGGCCAGAACCATAAAGAATTTTCCACGTTGTTCAGCATGTGTTTCGGCACTGTCAGTATAGGGCACAAGTGCATCAAAATCAGCAATCAAACTATCAAGCTTACCTATGTAACTTTGCATATCCATTTCTTGTTTCTTCATGGAAATAAGATTATAGACTACGGTATATAAACGATTAACGTCATTGGAGTATGTCTTCTTTGCTTTTTCCCAAACATCATAACATGTTTTAAACGAGTGAAACTGAGATTGAAGTTTGACATCGATCGAAAACCAAAGAACGTTGTATAGAGAGGCATCAATCTATTTCCAATTGTCTTGATCTTTGGCAGCGACTTCCTTGGACTGTTTGAGCAAATGGTCTTTACAACCTTGTCCTTGGAACCAAAGTTCAACGACTGCTGCCCATCCTGCGTAATTGGCTGCACCTACTAATTTTTCGCACGGAATCAAAGGAAGCGTAGTGAAACTGAACACGGAAGAGGAGGCAGCAGCAGATCCGGTGTTGGACATTGTTAAATACTATATTAGAATGTAAATAATATATATGGGCTGTAAGTATGTAAGTATTCTGGCCCGTTAGCATTACTGTAAATTAGGGTTATTTAATACCATGTGTCTATATAAAGAGATTCCGCTGTGTAGTTGAAACACACGCGTTATTCACAATATGTCTCTCAATACTCTTTATATTCAACATGGTATCTAGAGCCAACTGAGAGACAACCCTAATCGTCAACTACCCGGTCGACCCACTGTCTCCGGTGAATATTTTCTTCGGCAAACCGTGTTCTCAACTCCGGTTTTCCCCCTCTGCTGTTGATACGTTGATTCCTCAACTTTTGTTCAGCCGTTCACGCCCTATCATCGCTGCCATCACTGTCGTCACTGTTTTTGACGTGTTTTTTCGACGAACGACCACTCCAGCAGCATCGTACACCCCAGATCGGCCAAAACCCTTCAGCCGCATTATCAGAACCTCCCTCACGCGCCCTCACGCGCCCCCACGCGTCGCCTGACCTCCTGCGCGTGAGATCCATGCGCCGCCCACTGCCGCCGCGCGTGACGGCGCGTCCGGCAGCCGTTCACGGTGCCGTTTCTTCCACCGCACTCGCCTCGGCCCCCTGCTTCCATATCTGCCCTCAGTTTTCAATTTCGAGTTACGGGTATACGAGTTCCAGTTCAAACAGCCCCTGTTTTCCCGGTTCCGACGCGTTTTCTGACAATCTGTGCTGACCATGGCGTCCCAGTCTGAAACAAAGAGCATCTTCACCAACTATATCACCTCTCCTCTCTCTGTTGAAAAATTGAGTGGATCAAATTATGATAGTTGGGCTGCCGACATCAAACTATGGCTACGTGGTCAAGGTTACGAGGACCATCTCACCCAAAACCCTGATAAGGTGAGTGTGGCTGAAACATCCAAATGGAGTCAGATTGATGCTCAGTTGTGTAGTGTCATTAAGTCTACACTTCATCCAGATGTTAAACCGATCTTCCGTCCGCATCTCACGTGTGAATCGGTTTGGAGTCAAGCAAAGGCACTCTATACTAACGACACACAACGTCTCTATGGAGTGTGTCACCGCTTGTTGAATATCATTACTCCGAAGTCACTCGATGGCTCTATTTCTACATATCTTGGCACCGTTCATAGTGCACTTCATGACTTTAATGAGCTTCTCCCTCCTGCTGCAAGTAATCCAGCTGAACAGAAGAAGGAGTTGGATCAACGCAGCACCTTCTTCATGCTTCTTGCACTCTATGGCCTACCCCCGGAGTACTCTGCAACTCGTGATCAAATTTTGGGGTCTGTTACTGTTCTGGATATGTCTACTACTTCAGCGATCCTCCTTCGCGTACCAGCAAAACATCTAGTTGAGCAGTCTAGTACTTCAGTTCCGGGTGACACTGCTGCTCTTGCATCTCAGAGACATTAATCAGCAACGTTCTCGTGGAGGACCATCCAGCTCTAAGCCTCGTCCAAAATGTGAGCATTGTCATCGGCTTGGACACACTATTGATCGCTGTTGGAAGTTGCATGGCAAGCCTTCGCCTTCGATAAATGCAACTCAGCTTGATCCTTCTGCCACTATTTAGACTACA
>NC_021166.2:48279620-48280902 GCF_000331145.2 Cicer arietinum
TCTGATCATGTTACTGGTAATAAAGGTCTCTTTTCATCACTTTCTACATCTGGTTTTTTACCTACTATAACTTCTGCCAATGGTACTCAAACCCGGTCTCAAGGAGTTGGCACTGTTCACATTCTCCCTTCTATCTCAGTTGCATCTGTTCTCTATGTACCTGGATGCCCCTTTAATTTACTTTCAGTTAGTCGATTGACTCGATCTCATAACTGTATTATTACGTTCACTAATGATAATGTTACCTTGCAGGACCGGAATTCGGGACGGACGATTGGCGTCGGATGTGAGTCACAAGGCCTCTATTACCTTTCTACAACATCCAAGACGTGCTCTGCCACAGAGTCCCCACATACTATCCATGCTCAGCTAGGACACCCAAGTCTTCCCAAACTACAAAAACTGGTGCCTAGTTTGTCTAAGTTATCTACTTTACATTGTGAGTCGTGTCAGTTAGGGAAACACACCCGTAGTAACTTTCCCGATCGAGTCAATAAAAGAGTATCCTCTCCTTTTGCTTTAGTTCACTCTGATGTTTGGGGTCCCTCTCGTACTGTGTCTACTTTAGAGTCTAGGTATTTTGTTACTTTTATTGATGATTATTCTCGTTGTACGTGGTTATTTTTAATGAAAAATAGAACTGAATTGTTTTCCATCTTTGAGCAATTTTATAAAGAAATTAAAACCCAATTTGGAGTTTCCATTCGTACCTTAAGAAGTGATAATGCTCGAGAATATTTGTCTCATCAATTTCAAAATTTTATGGCTTCCCACGGTATTTTACACCAAACCTCATATCCTCATACACCTCAACAAAACGGGGTAGCCGAACGCAAAAATCGGCATCTCATTGAAACCACACGAACCTTGCTTCTCCATGGCAATGTTCCATTCCGTTTTTGGGGAGATGCAATCTTAATCCTGAACCTCCTCAAGTAGGTATCCCTCTCCCACTCACTCATATTCCTATCGAACATGCCGAGTCTGCCCCCCAACCTCCACGACCACTACAAACATATCAGCGTCGTCGCTTATCCTCTGTTGTGTCTGTTCCTGCTCCCATTACAGACTCTCATCCGACGCCACATCCGGATCCGGCCCTGCCACCTGAGCCTGATCTTCCCATTGCTCTTCGTAAGGATATTCGCACCACCCGTAATCCATCTCCTCATTATATTGATTTGTGTTATCATCGTCTTTCTCCTTTACATTACACTTGCTTGTCCTCCTTGTCTTCTGTTTCTATTCCTAAAACTACAGGTGAAGCATTATCCCACCCTGA
>NC_021166.2:48281110-48303170 GCF_000331145.2 Cicer arietinum
CAGCGACACCGTTTTGTTGAGGGGTATGAGCACACGAAGTTTGATGGAGGATGCCTTGTGAAGTCAGAAAAGATTGAAAAGACGTAGACAAATATTCGTGAGCGTTATCACTTTGCAATATTTTTATCTGAGTATCAAATTGTGTGTTTATTTCTAAGCAAAAGGTTTGAAAAATTGAGAAAACATCTGAGCGGTTTTTCATTAAAAATATCCAAGTGCATCAGGAAAAATCATCAATAAAAGTAACAAAATATTGAAAACCCAAACATGAAACAACACGACTCGGACCCCAAATATCATAATGAACTAAAGCATAAGGAGATGCAGCTCTTTTATTGACTCTGTCAGGAAATAAACTCCTAGTATGTTTCCCGAACTGACATGGCTCACACTCTAAGGTAAACACTTTTGACAGACTCGAAACCATAAGATGCAACTTTTGAAGGCTAGGATAACTGAAACATTGATGGATAATATGTGGAGACTCGACGACGGAACATGCAATAGGCGTTGTAGGTGCCGAAAGGTAATGTAGGCCTTGAGACTCATGCCCTACTCCAATCATCGTCCCAGTACTTCGATCCTACACAAGAACATAACCATTAGCAAATGTAACAAAGTAAGGTAGGGTACGAGTGAGTTTACTGATGGATATTAAGTTAAATGGACAACTAGGGACATAAGCTACACAGGTCCCTTTATGGTCTTAAACAGACTCCTAGAGCTTGGTTTGGCAGATTCAGCTCGGTAGTACAAGAATTTGGTATGATTCGCAGTGAAGCCGATCACTCTGTATTTTATCATCACTCAGCTCAATGGTGCATCTATCTTATTGTTTACGTGGATGACATTGTTATAACAAGTAGTGATCAGCAAGGAATACTCCAGTTAAAACAACATCTCTCAAATAAATTTCAGACTAAAGCGAAAAGCAACTTATTACCAGACATATGATCAGAGGCACCTGACTCAAGTATCCAAGGTCCAAGTGAAGAAGATTGTGTAACAAAGGCAATAGGATTACCGATCTGAGCAACAGAGGTAACTTGTGTGGTAGTTTGCATTTGCGCCTTTAGCTTGATGTACTCATTATATTCTGTGGTAGAAAGCGTGACTTGGTCACTTGTGTCAAGGGCCTCAATTTGAGCAACATTGGCGACTCTAGGCTGTAGTTGATTAGCTTTGGTGCGACATTGTGCTTCAACGTGGCCAAAACGGTTGCAATAGTTGCAGTGGTAAGTCAGTTCTTAAATTCTCCTTGCCAAGAACATATGGATGCTGTAATCCGGATTCTTAAATACATCAAAAGTGCACCTGGAAAAGGTCTCATTTATGAAGACAGAGGACATACTCAAATAATTGGCTACTCAGATGCTGATTGGGCAGGCTCACCCATAGATAGACGATCAACTTCCGGGTATTGTGTACTCATAGGAGGAAATTTAATATCTTGGAAGAGTAAGAAACAAAATGTTGTAGCAAGATCCAGCGCTGAGGCAGAATACAGGGCCATGGCACTAGTAACATGTGAACTCATCTGGCTGAAACAGTTACTGAAAGAACTTCAATTTGAAGAGACCAGCACAATGACATTAATATGTGATAATCAAGCTGCATTGCACATTGCCTCGAATCCGGTTTTTCATGAGAGGACCAAGCATATTGAGATTGATTGCCATTTTGTTAGAGAAAAGATTGAATCAGGTGACATCATCACCAGCTTTGTCAAATCCAATGATCAGTTAGCAGATGTGTTTACAAAGTCATTGCGAGGTCCTAGAATTAGTTATATATGTAACAAGCTAGGTGCATTTGATTTATATGCTCCAGCTTGAGGGGGAGTGTTAAATACTATATTAGAATGTAAATAATATATATGGGCTGTAAGTATGTAAGTATTCTGGCCTGTTAGCATTACTGTAAATTAGGGTTATTTAATACCATGTGTCTATATAAAGAGATTCCGCTGTGTAGTTGAAACACACGGGTTATTCACAATATGTCTCTCAATACTCTTTATATTCAACAGGCATGATGATCAACGTTAGGTGAAAGAGAAGAAAAGATGTTGAAAAATCACCAGAAGTTGAAAAATGACCTTGGAATGTGCCGTAAGGCCCTGAGCGACGGCTGACTTTGAAAAATTGGTGGTCAGATGTGTCACCGAGCTCGCTGGAGTTTGGCAGCGCAAAAAAAACAACAACAAAAAATGTCACCGTGTTTGCCTGAGGGTTGCGCGGCGGTCTGTGGTGGTGGGTTGCACTAGAATAGTATACGCACAGCTGGAACACAGAATTTTGAAGGAGAAAAAAAAAAAAAAAAGGTTATGGCATAGTTGGAAAAGGCAGAGCAGCCCTAGGATGAACATGCTCTAATACCATGTAAAATATGTGATTTGTTGTGTTTCTTGCGTGTCTCAAACAAAACCACACACATTCTATTTATAATGAGATTACAATAATTACATTCAAATACAATAATTACATTCAAATACTAAGGACTTGTATTTGACTAGAAGTTCTACCATTGAACCTAGGAAATTGTACAGTTAAAAAATAATAAATCATACTTTGAATTCTACCAATATTAATCAATTTAGGTGTAACTTGTGTTGCTGCTGCTTCTGTTTGCTAACTAGAGAGAGGAATACTTCATGTAAAAAATATTTCTAATATTATTACAGACACTAATATGTTTTACAGACTACTTTACACCTAATTGGCCTGATTAATGGACCGAAACACAATTATTACACATAGTTTTTAAATTCAATTTAAAATATATATATATATATATATATATATATATATGCAGATATGTTTGAGCCAGAGTAGGTACCTAATCAAAATGGTAGAGCACAAGAGAATTGGTGAATGCCTCATAGAGAATTTGATGTTCATGTTATAATATCACTGTCAATTATTATACATGGAATGTGACGAATCTTCTCCCAATCTTCACCATTTGATTTCCGAAAACGGGGCTTGAGCAACGAACAATCACCCCAAATTTGTAGAGTTGAAATGGATTTAGGCAGACCCTCTTCAGGTAAGCATTGGAGTAAGGGGCAACTTGAAAGATACAAAGTTGTAAGAGATGAGAGATGACAGAGACCATTGTAATTCAGTTTTTTAAGATTTGGACACCAAGTGATGGATAGAGCAGTAAGAGAATGTGGAAGCAAGCCTTGATCAGGAAAACACTCCACGTCGACTTCTCCAATATACAAACGAAATAGAGAGGTAGTGGTTGCCAAAACACGTTTCATTGATGCCAAAAGTTTTGAACAATTGCGAAGATGCAGCTGTTTTAAGTTTGATGGCAAACCTCCACCAGATAACAACTCCAGTTTTGGACAATGCCTTACAAATAGATGACACATAGATGGAAGTAGAATTTGCATGCATTCAGGTAATGATTTCAAATTCTCTAATTTATAAAATTCACAAACTACTAGCTCAGGTGCATTTAGTCCTCCTCTTGGAAATGATACAAATTTAGAGCAATTGGATATTTGCAAAAGTTTGAGATTGTGAGTTTGTGATTGTGAAATCATCTCAAGATTAATACAGTCTCTAAACTGGAGCTCCTTGAGCTTTGGAAACAAATCAAGAGGAAATGTAGTTAGAGAGTCACAGCTATTCCAAATGTACAATCCTACAAGGAAATTGTAGCAACAATGTAATGGAATATTCATATTAGGACAATCAGTAATTTTAATTCTTTCAAGGGAGATATTGGATATGATTGGCTCAATCCTCTCAAGCAATGACAGTTCCATGTTGTATCCACCAATTTTGATAATTTTCAAAGTAGCTGGATGATAATCAAATTGCAGCTTTCCACAATCATTTAGATCTAATTCACGGATGATTAGAGTCCTAGGAATAGAAGCTACAAGTTGTTCACAATGAGAAATTTCTAGCATTGTTAAAAAAGGAAGTTTCTCTGGCAAAAAGTATCTTAGATTTGGACAATTTTTTATAGAAAGTTTTTGAAGAAATGGAAATGCATTTGTCGCTGTTTTGCATTCCCATTCTTCCCATTCCACCATATCCTCAAATTGTAAGGTTTCCAAGGATGAAAATGGAACATTTGAAGAGCTACTGCCATAAAACTCTGAGCCAATAACCACTACACCAGAGAGTCCTATAATGCACAGTTTCTTGAGAGATGGTAAAGTTCCAAGTGGAGGCAACAAGAGAAATTTTTCACAGTTACTCAACTTCAAGGAGACTAAATTAGATAGTGAACTATCTCCAAACCAATCTGGAAATCTTGTTCCGCCATAGCTTATAACTGATAGCTCCTTCAAGTGTTTTGAAGGTTGTAGCTTCTCAAGCACTTCCCTTTCTTGTTGTGAGTTTTCATTGTTTGCATTCCATTCTAACTCTAGCTTCACAAGGTGTATTTTATTTTTCAAATTGGCTGCTAATGCATCAAAGGGATTCACAATATTCTGCAACTCTGAAATTGATAGTGTTCCATGAAGATTGAGTTCACCTAACTGTTGAATATTAGACTCATTGCCTTTTCCTACACAGAATGAATTCAGCACTTGAAGATTCTTCAATTTTCCAAAATGAATTGGCATATTTCTCACCTTGGTTCCACTAAAATCAAGATAACGCATATTAGTAAGTTGATGAAAATTCAAAGGCAGCTCATCCAAAAATCGGCAATTCTTCAACTTCAATATTTGCAAGTTAAAAAGAAAACATATTGAATCAGGTAGCTTTTTTATGTTGGTATCGGAAAGGTCAAGATAACGGAGATGTTTAAGATTACCTATAGTGTCAGGAACTTCAATCATATTGTAATAACCAGACAAAGATAAAACACGTAAGAGCTTAAACTTGGGGAGCAAGTCATTCACCAAAGGACCAGACATCCAAAATTCATTAAGAAAAGATGGTAGATTGCACTTCCTGCTATATGGTAGAAATGAACGCAATCTTTCAGCCTTGCACAAGGCCTCAAACCTTTTAGAAGAATCATATCTATTTCTCAAAAAAGAAAAATGACGTGTAACTTTTGATATGTTTTGTGCTTCTTCAACTTCCAACCTAAAACAAAAATCACCACAGATATATTTTGCCAAATCACTAAGAAGGTCGTGCATTACAAAACACGTTTTGTCTTCGCTTGATTGTTGAAAAAATGACCTCGACAACAAATCATCAAAGTATTGTTCGCCAACTTCTTCCATACTCTTATTCTGTTGAGGACATTGTAGAAAATTTTCAGCCATCCATAATAAAGTTAAATGCTTCTTTTCAAACACAAAACCTTTTGGGAATAAAGAACAATAAGCAAAACATCTCTTCAGATGAGAAGGAAGGTGGTGATAGCTAAGTCTTAAAGCAGGGATGACATTGCTAACCTCTTCAGGTAAGTCCCATATCTCGCTTGCCAATATTATTTCCCATTCCACCAAAGATGATTTGGTGTATAAGAGACTTCCAATTGTTTTCAAAGCTAGAGGTAATCCTTTGCATTTTCCAGTTATCTTTTTACCAATCTCCTTCAACTCAGGATTCAATTGAGGATTTTCATCTTGGAATGCATGTTTAGCAAATAATAACCAGCTATGTTCTTCTTTTAATTGCTCTAGCTGGTGTATATGAGTGGATCGAATAGTTGAAGCAACTTTCAAACTGCGTGTAGTAACGATTATTTTGCTTTCTTGAGCTCCATATTTAAAAGGAGTTTGTAAAGTTTCCCATTGGTCATGTTTTTCGTTCCAAACATCATCCAAAACAAGAAGAAATCTCTTTCCTGTCAATTTTTCCTTCAACCTTTCTTGAACCATGTTTAGGTCTCTACTATCATCAGTTGACCTATTGATACCCTCAAGAATAGCTCTTGTAACCATGAAAACATCAAAATCGTCGGAAATACAAACCCAAGCTTTGATATCAAATTCATCTTCCATCTTTGAGTCATTGTATAAATGTTGAGCAAGTAAGGTCTTACCCATACCACCCATACCAACTATAGAAACTATTGAAAAATGATTTTCATTTTCAGATATCATCCAATCAAATATAATTTCTCTGTCAATATCTCTGCCATATAAAACAGTTTCGCCAAGCAAAGATGTTGATGGCAATTTTCGTGACACTTGACTACTCAATTGAACACCAAAACCACTACTAGATTCTTTCAAACCTAATATATCCTTTTTGCTAGCAAGAAATTCTAGATTATCAAGTACTTCTTGCATCTTTGATTCAATTTCTTTGTCAAATGAACTGAAAGAAACATTGAAGAAATTCCATACCTTGCTAGGACTAGACTGAGACTCAACTTCCCGCTTGCATCTGGAAACTTCAATGTCAATTTCATCTAACAAATCCTCTGCATCAAACACAGCATCTTTAACAGCATCAAGCCATGCTTTCACATGACGATTTATGATCTGCTTTTGCTCTGCATCATCAACCACAACATTGATCGATAGTAGCATGATGTTGAGCCTATTAAGAAGCTTCTCATTGAATTTTCTGCTTTGAAAGTATTCCACAACTTCAGATGAAGCCAACCTGTCAAATGCAACCTGAAGGGAAGCAGAAAGAAGAGCACTGCCAACAAATTCAACCGCCATGGCACAAAAGGAAGGAGCCTAATGAAAAATAATTAGGAACTATTGCAAATATGAGTTGCAGCTTATGCTTGTTACTAATTAGCAATTTTCTGAATGATGACTTTACATCATGGTTAGTAAATATATCATTATCTTTATATGTTTCTTTTTTTGTTAATTAAAAGTTTAGGCAAGTTGGTCTTGGGTCTCAAGCCTCAAGGCTCAAATAGTGCATACACACAGAAGTAGAGCTAGAAGTAGAGCTGTGCAAAAAATCCAGTTACGAGACCCAAATTCAAAATCGAATTTAAATTCATTTTAAATATTCGGTTAAAATCATATGGTTATAATTCAGTTTATTTATAAACTCATTGGATAACTACTTATGTTTTATATTTGGTTTTTATCCCTTACCAATATTTTATTAATTTTGAGATTTTATTTTTTGAAAAAAATTTAAAACTTTTTTTTCAAAAAAATATTGGAAAAAAAATTAAAAAAAAAACTTTTTTTTCTCAAAAATAATTTATATCGAATTTTTTCTCGAAAAGTTTGGTGAGAATTTTTTTTTAAAAAAAAATATCAAAAAAATTGATTTTTTAAATAACCGATTTTTAAACTATGAATAAATAATTTTTAAAAAAATAATCAAATTTTAACCGATTTTGAAGAAAAAAAAATCAATTTTAAAATCGGTTATTTAACCATAACCAATTTTACAATTGATTTTATAACCGGTTTTAAACCAAATAATGAATTTAGTTATAAATCTAAATCCATATATTAATTTTAACATAAATATGGTTTGATTTTTTAAAAAAACTAACCATGAACGGCCCTAGACAGAAGTACTTACATGTTACTCATCAACGAAAAATTTGAGTTGAATTCTTACCGACCGAACCAACCTACGTTGGTGCCAACCAATGAGTGGAAACTTCCAAAAAAAGAAAATATATAGTAAAAAATGATGTATAAAGTCATGAATGGCAAATTGGCAATCAACGATGTAGGCTTAGAAATTTCATGGTGGGTTGTTGGGACATTTTCTAGCTTCAATTTCATTAAATCTGCCACTATTTTCTAAAATTTCAACAATTACATCATTTTAAATGTTTTATTTGTTTGTTTTCTTTGTCTCAAATTATGTCATATGATAATATCAATATAACACTAATTACTTTTTTCATTAAGATACTTTTATTTATTTTATTTTAATTCATTAAACTTATCCAATAACTACAATTGATAAGAGAAATTAAGTAAATAAAACTTATTTTATCATTTAAATCAACACAACTAATCATTTTATTAAGAATTGAGTGCAATTCAAATAAGACATTTAAAATAAGATTTATATAGATTTGATTTTGCTTTTGTATTGAGGAAACAAATTTTTAGTTTAAACTAATTTGGTGGAAAGAGAGGATTCAATGAGTTACCTTTGATCCAAGCGATGTTTCCTTCCCCTTTTATCTTCTCAATTCATTGACCTTTGTACTAAAGGTTTCTACTGCAACATGCACCAATAGCTACTACAATTATGAGAAACTTCCATAACAACTTCCCCTTTTCTCTTCTAGCTAATAATCTTACAATTTTAGAAACTAACCACTAAATTTATTAAAATTTTATGAAATATATTTCTTATAAGTTCCTAATTCATGAAAAAGTTTTTTAAGAAAATAAAATTACAATGTTAGAATATTTTTTAGTTAAAAATGCAACTTAGACGTATGGAAAATATATGGTTAATTTGAATCATATCTATTAATAGAACTACATTGCATTGAAAAAAAATCAAACCAATTAAATAATTTATAGAATAAATCAGATATGTAAAACAATTCAGTTAATTAATTTAAAAATCAGTTTAATAATTTTACAACTTTTTAAACTTCAATTAATTGTTTTTCTTTACTATTTATTTTTCTCAAAAAAAAAATATATAACTTGAAAAAATTTTAAAAAATCAAAATTATTTTTGATTTTTTTTCAAAAAATAATCGAAATTTATTTTTGAAAAAAAAGTTTTACCGATAAATTTTTTATATCTATTTTTCTCAAAAAAAATTAAAAATTCTTTTCTTGACAAAATTTTGCTAACAGAATTTCAAAAAAAAGTTTAAAAAATAATCGAATTTTTTATCTTGAAAAAATTTTTTATTGGGATATTGTTTATATCTATTTTGCTCGAAAAAATTTGATATTTTTTTTCAAAAGAATTTTAAAATTATTTCTTTCAAGAATTAGTTTGAAATCTATTTTAAATAAAAATTTATTTATATTTATAAATCAGATTTAAATCGATTCAGAAGTGGATCAGAATTTAATTTAAAAATGATTTTCAAAAACTAAATTAAACCATTGGTGTAATATTTTTATCCTATAAATACCCTACTAGTGGGTAGCTTTCAACAAATACACAAAGACTAAATAAATCCTTTAATTTTTTTTTCATTTCAACTAGTCCTTTAATTATTATTTGTAACAAGTTAGTAACTCTATAAACCCGGACCACATGATTAATCTTTTAAACACATTTTGTTACAAAAATGCTTTCATGCAATTTTAGTATGTATTTGGATTAATGTTTATAAATGTATTTTTGATTAAATTTTATTTTATAAAAATATTTTTAATTAAAGTTAAGTTTTCTTTAACATAATTTATTGTTAGATTTTTTTTCTTCTACGTCATTTTATAAAATGAAATTTGTTTGAATTATATAATTAAATATACTTTTAAATGTGTATTTATTAAAAAGGATATATATTTTATTATAATATAATGTACAGTTAATGACATAAGAAGTTATTTTTATACTTCTAAACGTGAAATAAATTCAAAAATATATATTATGTTACTTTTGTCTAAATGTAGATTTGGAACAAAATTAAGTTTATAAAATTAATTTTCAATAAAACTCAAACATGATGTCAATCGACTTTTCTATTACAAAATTATATTTAAAGTTACAAATAAAAAAGCAAACATGGTTTTAACCATCAACTACAAACAAAATTTTTGTTGTGTTCAAGAATAGAAGAGAGAAAGACGTGCCACTATATTGATTTTTCCACTTATGCCCTCTTCTCTTTTTGGATTACGTACTAGTTTAGAACATAACTATTAACCACACATCCCAAATAAACATAAACTTATAAAAGTCGATAGTTTTGAAAATTATAATTAAATTTTATTATACTAGTATTTTAAATTATCAAATCAAATAAACTGAAACTTATAATTTAATTAATTGAAAATAATTAAATTGGTTTAAGTAATTTAATTACTTAAATTATATTAATTGAAAATTGAAAATAAAATAAAATAATTGAGAGATTAATGATAATTTTTCTTTTAAAGAGGTATTTTTGTACTTTTAAAATAATCAATAATTTTATCTCTTTTGTTTCTCTTAAACTAAATAACACATCAAATTTACTCTATTTTTATTAATTTTTTTCTCTCCTTCTACACTGTTTCTTACATCTTTCTCTCTTTTCAATTTTTTATCTCAATCAATCACACCTTAGTGATCAACTATATAATCCGTTTGAATTATGTAAATGATCATTTTTGAACGTTCAATTTTGAATCTTTGAACAATAAGTAAGTTTTATTGCAATGGAAAATAACAAAGCAAGTTATTGTACCCAAAAAATAAATAGGGTAAGTTATCTCGTACAATTAACATTTTAAGAAAAACTAATTGATACAAATCAAAGATAAACAAAACACAAGAATTGTACTTTAATTAATTTGCATTTACCTTTTCAACCTTCTAATCATTTCTATATTAATATATTGCCCATGTTTGGTTAGTTTTAAAGACCTTTGTCAAAATTGTGTTTTCGGGGTCATAAGATACAACTGACTTCTTAACTTTTACTTCCATCCTCAACCATATTTAAGTCTACTAATACCCGTTCATCATTAGTTGCATCTAAAAATAATTATATTTTAGTGTTATAGCATCTCACACTGTAAATTCAATATAAATTAATTAAATAAAATTTAAAGTTTTATTTTTTATTATTTAACTTTTAAAGAATTATATTAAATTCTACGACTTTAATTTATAAATTAATATTTTATTTATATACAATTTATTACAATTTAAAATATTGATTTATATATTTTAAATAACATTATTATATATTATTTTAATTTTAATTTAAAATAAAATAAATTTTTATCATAATAATAAAAATTAAATATTAAATATATGACATGACATAGTTACTCTAGTCTACCCATCGATGCTTTTAAAATCTTACCAGCAAAATTTTAACATCAATACCTATACGAGGGACGGGTGCCTAGTTGGTATTTTATATTAAATTGTTTCGTTAGTTGGTATTTTATATTAGATTGTTTTGAAATTTAAACAAAAAAAAAAAATTTTATTTAGTATTGATAATATTTGTTCTGCATTTTTTATATTTATTAATTACAAAGATTTGTCTTATATTATTTAAAATTTATAAATGATAATATTTATTTTGTATTTTTTTATGTATCAATGGTAAATATTTATTCAGTGATTTTTTTAAATTTATCACTAATAAATATTTATTTTAGTTTTTTTAATACTTATCAATGACGGATATTTGGTCGGTATTTTTTAATATTTATTAATAACAAATATTTGTCATGTATTTTTATGTATTATTTGTCTCATGTTTTTTATATTCGTCGTAGGTAAATTGTGTCTCGTCTTTTTTTTATGCATCAGTTATAAATATTTATCTAGTGTGTTTTTAATATTTATCAATGACAAATATATGTTTCATTTTTATTTTTCTCCAATGGTTGAAATTGAAGGGGCAGTTTCGATTTTTTTAATATTGGTTTTTTGCAATTAGTTCCTGAGAAATTTTGAGTCACAATTAAGTCCTTCAAAAATTAATAACACATTTTAATCTTTAAGAAAAATAAATCAGAACAATTTAGTTATTTGCTTAATTTAGAGAAAAATAAATCCTAGTGTTATTTCATCTAGAGAAACCACATGTGTAAGATAGAAACTCTTTTGATTCTATAGTACTTTACGATTCTGAAGGTATGACTTTCGACGTCTCTGTCGTTTGTTTCAGAGAAACTGTATTTTCTTCTTCATTCTCATGTTTTTCTTCGTCCCCCTCGCGTTTATGAAGGTGCGTTATTATTCTTCTTGTTCGCGTTTTTGATTGTGCGATTTCATGTACTGTATATAAAGGATGCCGTTGTGGTTCAATTTAGATATTATTGACGTTGTTTTTTAAATTATATTATAATTTAGTGAATTTTTTGTTGCAGAGATTAAATTGTTCATTTAATTATTGTCAAGGACTAAATTGTCTTTTTTTAATTTTTGTCAAATACCTAATTGTCATTTTTTTTATATAAATTATACGTAAGAAAATGAAGCTAACGAGTCATCGGACAAGTTAATAAAAAAAATTCAATTTTTTAAATGTGGTTTACATAAAAACTAATTTGACTTAGTTTATTTTTTTGATTGACTAAAAGGTACTTTTATTTTTTAAAAAAACTAAAATGAATTTTTAAGAATTTCTCAAAGATCAAAATTGTTTGTACTCTTTTTTATTACAAGATAGTGATTTATTTGTGTTGAGACAAAATCTCTCAAATGATTTTAATGATAACAAAATTACTTAAGAGATTATGATTGTGGTTAATGACTAACATGTGCTCTTGAGTGTATTCATATAAGATAATAGGTTATTAATCATTAAGGCAAAAGGAAGGAAAATATGATTCTGGCCTGAGGATGGAAAACCACGTGAGGATGGCATATGATCAAGAAAACCACGTGAGGATGGGCTGCAAAGTGGAAAATCTCCAGATCTTCCCAAGTTATGACCTCACCAGTACAAATGCTTTTATTCATTAAAGAAATGAACAATAAAGTCAAAGAATGAATAAGTAAAAGTATTTGAAAATAAAGAAGTTGGAAGGCCAAAAAGAAAAGGACAAGAACAACTAGATCTAAGTCTAAAAAGATGATAGATTAGGCTAAGTTGAAAGCAACCCATCAAGCATGTGCAAACGCTAAAATCTAAACATTTATTGGGCTTGCACGTTTTAATACATGAAGAAGTCAAGTTAACAAAAGGAAACTTTAAACAAGCCAAAAATGGAAGATCACATGTGCTGCCAGATCTGATCATCAGACTGAGTATGACAGTCCTATGTCATAGGGTGGCTTTTTCTCTCTTGTCAACATCACCTCAAAAGTTTAAATCAACCTAGTCCTTAAAGTTTTCTGAAAAGGTTACAGCTCACATGGTCAAAGAAACAGCTTTGAACTCTTGATAGAAGAGAATAGGCAAAGACATCTCAAAATCAAGTTTCAATGAAGCTGGCCTGCATAACGTGAGGATGGGTTCTGCTTGGCCTAACAAGCTGAATGGCAGTTCTGTAATTATGATGGAAAACCTTGGATCCTTTGAAAAATGATTTCCAACGGTCATCAAAGAGCTTGGACCTCTATAAAATACAGCAAGCTTTTCATCATAAAACACACAACACAATTGCATAAAAAGATCAAGCATCTTAAAGCTATCAAGAGCAAATCACATCCTCACTTCTTACTTTCTTTGATCCAACACTATATCTTTGTATATCATTTGAGAAAGTATTAAGTATCAATCACTCTCATACTACTTTGTAATTTCCTAGTGAGTGAAGCTTGGAAATATTTGAAAATTGATTATAAGCTTGGTGAAGCTAAAGAATACACAGTTTGTAATCATCCTCAGAGTGAGGTTGATCTGTTTGAAAGTTAGTGAAATCTCACAAGGGTGTGAGGACTGGACGTAGCCATCTTTGGGTGAACCAGTATAAAATTGTGTGTGTCTCTCTCATATTCTTCTTTTACTCTTTTGCTTAAGTTAAAACTAAAGGGTTGAAAAAAGGTAAGATGAGGCTATTTCTCATATCACAAGACAACAACATGTGGTCTGTGGTGGAAAATGGAGATCATGTCATCAGGACCAACAACGCAGATGCAACCTCCGATGAGAAACCTCAAGCACAATGGACGGCTGATGAAAATGCAAAGGTACTCCTAAACTCTAAAGCTCATTTATTTCTAACGTGTGCTTTGTGCAGGGAAGAGTATGACAGAGTTGAAGAATGCAAAAACGCTAAAGAGCTATGGGATACTCTAAGAATTCATCATGAAGGATCAAGTCATGTAAAAGAAGCAAGGATAGATATGGGAGTAAGGGATTTCGAACTATTCGAAATGAAGGAGGATGAAACCATTGATGAAATGTTCTCAAGGTTAACCATCATATTGAATAACTTGAGATCTCTTGGGAAGGTATACTCCGTTCAAGAAAGGATAAGAAAAATTCTAAGGAGTTTACCAAAAGAATGGAGGCCGATGGTAACTGCCATTACAGAAGCAAGAGATTTGACCAACATGAAATTAGAAGATTTGGTTGGAACTCTAAGAGCTCATGAACCATTGTTGTTGGCTGATAAACCAAACAAAAAGGGAAGAATGATTGCTCTAAAAACCAACCAAACAGAAAGCTCATCCTCCAAGAAGAATGAAGATGTCATAACAAAGGAAAACGCAAAGTATCCTCTGTCAGAGGATGAGGATGACCTCGTTCTGATTTCCAGAAATATCCAGAGGATGTTAAACAAAAGAGGACAGAATAGATGACCCCCTCAAAAAGAAAAAATTGACAAAAGTCAAATAACTTCTTATGGATGCAATAAGATGGGACACTATAAAACTGAGTGTCCTCTCAACAAAAGGAACTCTAGAAAATTCCCATACAAAAACAAATCCATGATGATCACTTGGGATGATAGTGATGAGTCATCCTCGGAGCAAGAAAAGGAAGAAGAGGCCAACCTATGTCTCATGGCAAAATCAGAAAATGACAAGGTAAGTATTTCTGATCTATGTCCCAATTGTGAAAAATTAGAAGTTGAATTTGATAGCCTTTTAAATGACTCATACACTTTATCTCAAAAATGCATGTTTCAAAAAAATCAACTTGTTGAGATAAAGAAACAAAATGATGAGCTACAGAAAAAGAATGATGAATATGTTAAAATCATTCAAGATTTGCAGCAATCTCACTTTCAAAATTCTGAGAAACAAAAAATTCTTGAAACGCATCCTCCTGACGAGGATACAGAAAAGGAAATTTTGAAAACTGAGGTTAGGGAACTAAAAAATGATATTTCCATCTTTGTCAAATCTACAGAAACATTTCAAAAGATAATGGGGTCTCAATCTGGAATATTTGACAAGGCTGGAATTGGTTTTAAAAGCTCTCAAAAACAAAAATTATATGAAAAATTTTTCTTGCCTAAAAAACGAGAGGATAGGCCTAAATGCACCTTTTGCAAAAAACTTGGGCATACTTCCAAAATTTGTCATGTTAAGAAGAAAGCTAACAATGTAAAGTCAGCATGCTCATTCTGTGGTAAACATGGGAACCATGATTCTATTTGCCATCATAAAAGGAATATCCTCAAAAGAGGAAAAACTAACCAACAAGGACCCAAAGCTATATGGGTACCTAAGTCTCTTTTAAACTCTAAAACAGGTTCATCCTCTAATCAACAAAAGAAAGCCTTGGTACTTGGACAGTGGTTGCTCAAGGCATATGACGGGAGATAAGCACTGCTTCATGTCTTTGGAGATAAAGGATGGAGGATCAGTCACATTTGGTAATAATGATAAAGCTCAAATAAAAGGAACAGGTATTATTGGTAAGAATAATTCTGCAAAAATTGAAAATGTTCAATATGTGGATGGCTTGAAACATAACTTGCTAAGTATTAGTCAATTGTGCGATAGTGGTTTTGAAGTTATTTTTAAGCCAACTCTATGTGAGGTTAAACACTCATCCTCGGGTAGAGTTTTCTTTTCCGGTTTTAGAAAAAAGAATTTATATGAACTTTATCTTGATGATTTACCTACTGAATCTTGTTTTGTTTCCATTGAAAAAGATAAATGGATTTGGCACAAACGAGCCGGTCACACAAGCTTAAACACTATTTCTAAATTAGCAAATTTAGAATTAGTAAAAGGTCTTCCAAAAATTAATTTTGAAAAAGACAAAGTTTGTGAAGCTTGTGTGAAAGGAAAACAAGTTAAAAGTAGTTTTCACTCTAAAAACTTTGTTTCAACAAATCATCCTCTTGAACTCATTCACATTGATCTCTTTGGTCCTATCAAAACTCCAAGTCTTAGTGGAAAAAGATATGGCTTTGTACTTGTTGATGATTTTTCCCGTTTTACTTGGGTTCTATTTTTAAAACACAAAGATGAAGCCTTTGAGGCATTCCACCATTTTTGCAAAAAGATTCAAAATGAAAAAGGTTCAAAAATTGTCTCGGTGAGAAGTGACCATGGAGGTGAATTTGAAAATGAATCTTTTAAAAATCTTTGTGAAGAAAATGGTATTTCTCACAACTTTTCTTGTCCAAGAACTCCCCAACAAAATGGGGTTGTTGAAAGGAAAAATAGGACTTTACAAGAAATGGCTAGAACTATTTTAAATGAAGCCAACATTGAAAAATATTTTTGGGCCGAAGCCATTAATACCGCTTGTTATATTTCAAATCGTACATCCATTAGAAAAATTTTGAACAAAACTCCATATGAATTATGGAAAGGGAGAAAACCAAATATTTCCTATTTTCACATATTTGGGTGTTATTGCTACATTCTAAATAATAAAGAAAATTTGGGAAAGTTTGATCCAAAATCTGATAAAGGAATTTTTCTAGGATACTCCACAACGTCAAAAGGTTATAGAATATATAATCTTAGGACTCAAACTGTGGAGGAATCCATGCATGTTATTTTTGATGAGTTTGATGACTTGTGTTTAGAGAAAAAGGATAAAAAATCATCCTCTCAAGTACCTGGTCCTCACGCAGAGGATGAGTCTGACCCAACCTCTCAGCAACTTCCAAGAGGATGGAAAACAGTCACGCATCATCCTCTAGATCTAGTCATTGGAAATACTGAAGATGGTGTGAGAACCAGAAACTCTCTAAGGGAAAATACTACCAACATGGCCATGATATCACAAGTTTGATGTAGCTAAATATCACTAGAAGGGGGGGTTGAATAGGGTTTTGCTGTTTAAAAATAAATTCTAAGTGTTTTAAAAACTATCCTCTCGTTGAGGATGGCTAGCTCGAGGATGGGATTTTTCAAATCGTTAGATCAAAGTTGAGCAATAGAGTAGGAGCAGAATATGAGGGACACACACACAATTTTATACTGGTTCACCCAAAGATGGCTACGTCCAGTCCTCACACCCTTGTGAGTTTTCACTAACTTTCAAACAGATCGATCCTCAACCCGAGGATGATTACAAATTGTGTATTATCAAGCTTCACCAAGCTTACAATCAGATTTCAAATATTTTCCAGTGTACCCCACTTGGAAATTACAGTGTGATAAGAGAGTGATTGATTCTAAATACTTTCTCAAAAGATAAACAAAGATCTAATGTAGGATTTGTAGAAAGTATGAAGATATAAAGTGTTGCTTCTTGAAAGCTTTAAGATCAATGATCTTTTTTAATGCAATGTGTTGTGTTGTTGATGAAGATCAACTTGCTGCCATTTATAGAGTTCTTTAGGTTGCTTTCACTTTTGTTGGCATATCCTCTACATACTAGATCTAGCCATATTCACCTTTTTCTTTTGACCTTTTGACTCTTACTTTTGAATGCTTTGTTTATTCATGTTTAACATTGTTATGCATTTGAATAAACACATTTGTTCTGGTGAGAGATCAGATTGTCCAAATCTGGAGTTTTTCAACTTGCAGCCCATCCTCCTCACGTTTGCAGCAATTTCCATCCTCACGTTTGCAGCAATTTTCATCCTCACGTTTGCAGCAATTTCCATCCTCACGTTTGCAGCAATTTCCATCCTCACGTGGGTTTTCCATCCTTAGGCCAAAATCACTTTTTCTTTCTTTTTGCCTTAATGATTAATAACCTATTATCTTATATGAATACAGTCAAGAGCACATGTTAGTCATTAACCACAATCATAATCTCTTAAGTAATTTTGTTATCATTAAAATCATTTGAGAGATTTTGTCTCAACAAAGTTGAACAACCCAAGACAATTGATCAAGCTATTGGTGACAAATCATGGGTTGAAGCTATGATGGAAGAACTCTCACAATTTGAAAGAAACAAGGTATGGAATCTTGTACCCCATCCTCTGGACAAATCTATTATTAGAACTAAATGGATATTTAGAAACAAACTAAATGAGGATGGAGAAGTCATTAGAAATAAAGCAAGACTAGTGGCACAAGGGTACAATCAACAAGAAGGAATAGATTATGATGAAACGTTTGCACCCGTAGCAAGACTTGAAGCAATAAGAATCCTCTTAGCTTATGCTACTCATAAAGGTATAAAACTATTTCAAATGGATGTGAAAAGTGCCTTTTTGAATGGGTTCTAAAATGAAGAAGTGTATGTTCGTCAACCTCCTGGGTTTGAGGATGAGAAGTGGCCAAACCATGTGTTCAAACTCTCTAAAGCTCTTTATGGTGTAAAGCAAGCTCCTAGAGCTTGGTATGAGAGGTTAAGCTCTTTTTTAAAAGAAAATGGATTTATTAGAGGACAGATTGATACTACTCTTTTCAAAAAGACACTTGAAAATGATTTATTAATTGTTCAAATTTATGTCGATGACATAATCTTTGGATCCACAAATGAAAAGATGTGTAAAGATTTCTCAAATCTCATGCAAAGTGAGTTTGAGATGAGTATGATGGGAGAATTAAAATTCTTCCTTGGTTTGCAAATCAAACAAAGAGATGATGGCATCTTCATATCTCAAGAAAAATACACCAAGGATCTACTCAACAAATACAAAATGAGTTCAGCCAAAAGTATGGGAACCCCTATGCATCCTTCCTCCATACTTCACAAAGATGATGAAGGAACTCCAATATCTGAAAAAGAGTATAGAGGGATGATTGGATCCTTGCTATATTATTTTTATATCACAAGAAAAATACACCAAGGATTTGCTCAAAAAATATAACATGAGTTCAGCCAAGAGTATGGGAACTCCTATGCACCCATCCTCCATACTCCACAAAGATGATGAAGGAACTCCAATATCTTAAAAGGAGTACACAGGAACGATAGGATCATTGTTATATTTAACAGCCAGCAAACCGGACATAGTCTTTGTAGTCGGTCTTTGTGCAAGATTTCAATCATCTCCTAAAGAATCCCATCTCACTGCAATCAAAAGGATTTTTAGATACCTTTTTGGCACTATAAATCTGGGAATTTGGTACAAGAAATGTTCCAATCTTGACCTCATAGCTTATTGTGATGCCGACTACGCGGGTGACAAAGTTGAAAGAAAAAGCACAAGTGGTGCTTGCCAATTTTTGGGTAAATCCCTAATAAGTTGGTCATGCAAAAAACAAAGTACCATTGCTCTTTCAACTACTAAAGCAAAGTATGTATCATCCGCTCAATGTTGCTCACAACTGCTCTGGATAAAAAATCAGCTTGAGGATTACTCGCTAAGGTACGCAAAAATTCCCATCCTCTGTGAAGTTGGTCCTGCAAAAAATAAAGTACTATTGCTCTTTCAACTACTGAAGCAGAATATGTATCAGCCGCTCAATGTTGCTCACAACTACTGTGAATAAAAAATCAGCTTGAGGATTACTCGCTAAGGTACGCAAAAATTATCATCCTCTGTGATAATACAAGTGCAATAAATCTTTCTAAAAATCCCATTCAACAGTCAAGATCTAAGCACATTGAAATTAAACATCATTTTATAAGAGATCATGTGCAAAAAGGGGATTTAGAACTGATTTTTAATGACACTGAAAATCAATTAGCAGATATTTTTACCAAACCTCTCCAAGAGGATAAGTTCAAAAAGATCTTGGATGAACTTTCAATTCTTAATTTGTCTAAAATTAATTGATTTATCTTGGTTATGTTCCTTTATTATATTATTATAATTTCTATTAAATAATAATTCAAAAATATTTGTTGTTCTATTTAAAAAAGTATATGCATTTTTAGTTAAACCTGTGAGGATAGCAAAACCACCAGAGGATGGAATGTCCTTATTGGTGTAACTTCACGTGACATGTCAACCTAGGAAGAGAGCACGCGCCCTTCTCTCTCATTGGGCAGTACGCGTGGCGCATGCCTCCGTACTTCACGCCATGCATTTAATGCAGAACGGCTACATGTCTCATCCATCATCACGCTAGTTTTCTAGGCTACGACGCATTTAATTTTTTTTTTCTTTCTCTCACACGTTTCCTCCCACGCTCATCTGCACATCTTCCTTCCTCTTCCTTAATCTTCCATCCTCTATCATTCTCACTCATCTCCCAACTATTCTAAAAACACCTCTTTACCCATAAATTGTTTCCCACACCAGTTTTTTCAATGGCTCGAACCAAAGTCAGTGCTAAATGAAAAATCAACCATCAAGAACCAGAAGAGAATCAAGAGGTTTATTCTAGCACTGATTTAGATTATCATGAAGAAACCCAATCTGAAGGAACCTTTTTGAACACCATCCCTTCTTCTCAACCTTCCAAAAGTTCCTCTTCTCCCTCTTTCACTAAAAAACCTGCTAAAAACTCATCCTCATCAACTCCAATCAGGCGTTCCTCCAGAATCATATCTGGAGCCGTTTCATCAAAAAAAGGCGATCCCTCAAGATAATATTGTTCATATCATCCACTCTGATGATTCAGAGACAACTCTCTCTGTTGAACCTCCACAACAGCCTCCTCCTAAGAAATCCATATCCAAAGCCTCAACTCCCAAAAAGGTTAAACCATTTTCTCCAAAACCCCCATCCTCATCGCTCAAAATTTCTGATATTACCTCATTGTTTGATTCGGCTGATATAGAAAACAATTATGTTTTGAAGTGGCAAAACAAATCTGTTATAAATGGTAAAATCATTGATCTTACTGACATCAAACAAGGTGGATTTAATGTGGAAGAAATGATTGAACAACTCGGATGGACTTCATTCTTCAAAATCGATGAGCCTCAATATCCTCGCCTAGTACGGGCATTTTATGCTGCTGCAAATGGCTCAAAGTACTCCACTAGTTTTAGTATGGTATTGAAAGGAGTTCATATGGAAATAAATCCCATCATACTGTGTCAAATTCTTGACATACGTGATGAAGGAGCCGACCACTTACCGGAAAGGTGGCATTCTCGAGCTTTAATCACCAGGACCTCTGTTCTTGAAGAATTACTCATCAAACCACCAAAACCATTAGTGGCCTCAAATCTATGTCCAATATGTCGTATACTCCACAACATATGTGTTCACTCAATTGCACCCCGGGCTGGCAGCTTTGAGAAAGTCACAGAACTTGATATCATGATCATCCATTATTTAGTGACTGTCTCCCCTCTTCACTTAGGTAATGTGATTTTTTGGTTTATGCTGAATGTTGTTTTGATGGGAAGATTTTCTCCCTATGGAATTCTACTCACTAAGGTTTTCAAATTCTTCAAAATCCCACTCGAAGATGAACCTTCCATCAAATTCAATAACACATTTCCACTCAAGAATATTAAACAAATGAAGTTTAAGCATGAAAATCTCCCTGCCTCCAAGAAAAGGAAAGTACGAGAGTCCTTTACTCCCTCTCAGAAATCTGAAAAAAACACCATTCAACCACCACCTAAGGAAACACTATCACCACTCATTCAAGAACCTACCTCTCCATTGCGTCACTCTCCTGATCTTACTCCGAACGCACTTGTCCAACCATCTCCTCCTCATGAAGCCGATCCACTCCCTAAGGATACCTTTACACCAACTCCTCTTCAAAATATGGAAGAAGGCGAGGAGTTATATTTGTTGAGACAAACTCTCTATTTTAAAGTTTTGATGAAAATAAACAAAGGTTAATTAAGAATGTTAATTATGATTCTAAATGTTATGTTAATTTAACTTGTGTTTTTGAGTGGATTTAATTAAGAGCAGAATCAAGCAAATACAAGAAAAGACAACAACAAGATCATTCTGCATCATAACAGAGAATGATCTTCAGCTTCAACAAATTATCCATCACAGCAAGTTGGTCAAATCTTTTCTATCCCCGTGATAAAAAATCTGCTCTGGAAATCATTCATATCTAACAAGTACATGGCAAGGAACAAGTACAAATAATCCAGACTCAAAAAGGATATTTGATCGCAAAGATCAAAGAGTTCAAAGATGGACAAAAGTCATGACGGCTTAAGAACTCCAAAATTCAAATGTCAAGAAAACTTGATCAAACTGGGTATATGACAAGACAAGAACAAAAGAAATACAGAACGTTTAAAACGGGAACTCCAGAATGATTATTGAAGCTCAAGAAAGTTCAAACTGATAAAACCAAGAACGTTAATCATTCTCCGTTTTTCTGCAATCAACAGCAGC
>NC_021166.2:48304043-48304792 GCF_000331145.2 Cicer arietinum
TATGGCCTTTTCTCCTACAGTACCAATGGAAGAGGATGTGCTCCCACAACCAGATCTTACGCAACAACTTCCTATTCCTCCTGCTGCTGCTCATGAAGAACCTACCCAACCTCTCCCCGAGGTCACAGGATAGTTCGGTTCCCTTGACTCCTTTACTGCCACGACTCATAACCATTCAAAGGACAAGGCTGGGATCTCTCAAAATAAGAGTTCCAGTGTAAATGATCAGCCTAAGGGCTCGGTTCCTAGCACTAGGATTGGGGAAAGCAAGAATACGAAGCAGATGAAACTTCTAAAGTTAATTAGGAAAGACCAGAAGAAAATCCTTCAGCGCTTCACTCACTTTCAGAACTCTTTGGTTCAGTTTGATCTTATTCTTGAATGGGTTACCAAACACTTAGTCCCTACTATTGCTCCTGGAGATCATCCTCCTGAGCTACCAGCCTAGCCAACCTCTAATGTTCCATCTCCTTCATCCTCATCAGATGAACCATCCTCATCAGACTAATTTAGTTGATGTTTCTTTTTGTTGCTGCCAAATTCAGGGGGAGAATGATTATGCTTTTATGATTATGTTTTTTGTTTAGTTGATTATGTTTTTTGATTATCCAGTTGTTTTGGGTTCAAGCTGTTAAAACTGTTTAATTATTGTGTTGTTAAGTTGAATTGTTGTGTTGCTTATGAACCCATGTTTATGCTTTGTTGAACAAATCTTTAAATTATTATCTAATTATCATGATGTCATATGT
>NC_021166.2:48305348-48305992 GCF_000331145.2 Cicer arietinum
AGCTAAGTTGAAAGCAACCCATCAAGCATGTGCAAAGGCTAAAATCAGAACATTTATTGGGCTTGCACGTTTTAATACATGAAGAAGTCAAGTTAACAAAAGGCAACTTTAAACAAGCCAAAAATGGAAGATCACATGTGATGCCAGATCTGATCCTCGGACTGAGTATGACAGTCCTATGTCATAGGGTGGCTTTTTCTCTCTTGTCAACATCACCTCAAAAGTTGAAATCAACCTAGTCCTTAAAGTTTTCTGAAAATGTTACAGCTCTCATGGTCAAAGAAACAGGTTTGCACTCTTGATAGAAGAGAATAGACAAAGACATCCCAAGATCAAGTTTCAATGAAGTTGGCCTGCATAACGTGAGGATGGGTTCTGCCTGGCCTAACAAGCTGAGTGGCAGTTCTGTAATTATGATGGAAAACCTTGGATCCTTTGAAAAATGATTTCCAACGGTCATCAAAGAGCTTGGACCTCTATAAAATGCAGCAAGCTCTTCATCATAAAACACACAACACAATTGCATAAAAAGATCAAGCATCTTAAAGCTATCAAGAGCAAATTCACATCCTCACTTCATACTTTCTTTGATCCTACACTATATCTTTGTATATCCTTTGAGAAAGTATTAAGTATCAATCACT
>NC_021166.2:48306373-48319388 GCF_000331145.2 Cicer arietinum
TCTAGTGATATTTAGCTACATCAATTTGTTATTAAGGTAGTTATACTTCTCTAAACCAAAAAAAATTACTTATATTTCTTTTGTTAAAAAAAATGTAGTTATACTTTTTCTTTTAGTTATTTATGTATTTCTTTTCTTAAATTTACTTGTTTACCTCCAAATAATAATATGATAAAAAAATTAAATGAAAATAAATATAAATTTTAATAACTATTTATTTTTTTTATATTGATAAATTGAAGATCTAATGGATAACACCATGGTGCATAAAATGCATAAAAGACAAAAATTAATTGAATCTACTGCAGTTCAATGCAATCGAATTTTAAATAAATTGCTACCAATTGAGAGGTTTTTCTTCTTCGTCAATACCAGTGGCAAGAGGAAAAGAATGACTTTTTCGATTCCAATTTGGAATGAATTTTTAATTTATAAAAGGATAATTAATTTATTATTTTTTTGTCAAAGAAATGGTTCATCATTAGTGTCAGCAATTTTAATTTGATTGGCACCATCAGTCCTAACAATTCTCTACAATATTGAATATTATTAAAAAATAAAGATAAAATACAAAAGAAGATGGTTTAATAATCAAACTCGAATACATTAAGAGAATCTAAAATTAAGAAGTTTGATCATATTTTTAAAAAGTCATCCAAAATAAAAATGAGAAACAATATTACATTAAACAAATCTCTAGTTGAAAATACCAAAATTAACAAATAAATTTCAAAAGTATTCCTTCCTAAATATATGAGAACATTACAATCTGTTTAGGAGGTAAGATAAATACAATTAATTTATTAAATGTAATTTAGTGCAAAAAAACTCTATTAAAAGGGTAGAATTGAACCAGAACTGAGAATTTGAAAAGGGTGAGACATTTTTAGAGGACCAAATTGTTTTCCCAAAAAATAAAATATTTTTGTAACAAAATATTTTAAATGGAAATAAGCGTCAATAGAAATCCATCATTGAATTGAATCTCCATATAAACTAGGTTGTATATGAGTCAGTTTATACTAAATTTAGTCAAAACTAAAACTCAAAGCGCATAAAAAATACTAGATTAGATTGGATCAAACAACTCATTATTTTTAAAAAAATAACACAACCTTAATTTTTTCCAATACCCAATTTTATTGAACAGATTGCTATTTTAATGAACTAGAATCGCTCATTCAAACATATTTACCTAACCAAAACTATTTTTTTTAGATTGATCCAAATTGAGATAACCGTGTTGGTGGAATTGGCTCAATCCATATACAGCTCTAGCATAAACTGTAGAGTAAGCTAGTACTCTCCAAAGCTTACGACATAGAAAGTTTCTAACAATTAACAAAAGGTTATGGAAATATTAAATAACTATCTATTATGTAATTCTTTTTAGAAAAAAAACACTCGTGAATATAGACTTAGACTTTCAAGCTATCCTCCAACAGCACCCATCCAAATTAAGAGTATATATGGGAAAAAATACTGACTTTCAAGTGATCAATTATGAATTTGTTGGTCCTTCAATTTTAAAGAGTGAATATTATAATTATAATATACTTCAAATTACATAAATAACAAAAATAGACCTTTACTTTTCTTATTTTAAAAACCAGTTTTTCATTGAATACGGAATTTAATGGAAATTATCTGATTTGGCAAAAACGGAAACTTGTTTTTACAAAAGCAGATACAGAATCAAGCAATCGAATTAAAACAATGGAAGTATAAATTTCGTCTTGATCACTATGAACCTGAACTAAATTACAAAACCTCTTCCATCCAAAGGGAAATAATAGAAATAATTGGCATCACAAGAAGAAAATTTTCTATGACAAATTTCCGCAGCAGATTAAAACTTGAAAAATATATAAAAAGAGAGGGAAATTACACGAGCTTAAATGGCAAATACAAACAAAGAAAACAATTTTTTTCTTTATTGAGGCATTTGAGAGTGTGATCCCCCTGGTTGTGCGTTTGGAGGCATCCCAGGTTGATTTCCAGACTGCAGTAAGTAAAACGGAATTAGTTCCCTTCAAAATTGAAACTTCAACTTCCAACAATATATCAATTAATCTTGAATTGGGAAATATGATCATGCAATAGAGTTGACATAACACATCTCACAAATTGATCTATTTATGTATTAGTCAGCAGTCAGCAGTACATTACCAATGAGGAAAACATAGTAATATAGTCCTATTCGATATAAAGCAATGATACTTACTTAGGAAACCATATGAAAGTAAACTTAGACCCCGTAATCAGTCAACCAACTGTAAGTAGGTATGTCAATTTGCATCTGTAAGTAGGGATCCCCAAGGGTACTCGCCCATTTGGGGACCACGGGGTCAGGTATGGGGAGGAAGTCCTCTCCGGATAGTTCAGGGACAGAGACGAAGATCATATACAAATAGTTTGTTATATTTATTTGTCTTTTCATTGTTGTCACAAGAGTCAAGACTTACAATAATGTCTTAATATTTTATTTGTTTTATGGTTAAAATTTAATCTTTTTACTCATTTGATTAAAAATAATAGAAATTTATACTTTTTACGCCGATGGGGTCCCTGCGCAGACTGTGGGATCTACAGAAACAGGGACAAGGGAAAAAAACTCCCCGAGGCATGAAACAGGGATGACAGTGGGGATCATTTTGGGTGGTGGAAACAAGGAGCGGGGGAGTACTCTCTGCCCCGTTGACATGCCTAACAGTGAGAAAATGATAAAAGTTGTCCAGATTAGAAAAATGTATTTAAGAGATGTTTGCCCTATGTTTCCACCCCGTTACTAAACCTATTTTTTGGAGCTTTGTTCCGGGTTTTAGAAGTGGAGATAGTGTTGTTTGAAGACCTTGCCTGTTGGTTTCAGAGATTCTATAAAGGTCATAAAATATTGCAAGTTCAAAATTGATCGATAAAGTTGATATGCAGTAACAAAGTGGTGAACAGTGAAATAGAGCAACAAGAGAATCAAAACCAAAATAAGTTCCATTAACTTTCAAACAACTAAACTTAATTACAAGCATGATGTGAAAATAAGCTGTTTAGGAAGCGACCTATTATCTTATACCTGGTAGGGATTATACCCTTGCATCATGGGCATTGGTCCACCTTGTGGTCTGTTAAATGAAGCACCTTGAGGATAACTGGTATTTGGTGGCCCTTGCATATTGTTTGGGAAACCTCCCAGAGGTGGTCCTCCACTTGTAGGCAAGGGTCCTGAATGCATTTGATTCATGCCCACATAATGACCTTGTGGCATTGGAGGACCCATCTGATTCATTGGACCTTGCATCCCCTGAAGGAAAAAAATTAAATTGGTTCTATTAAATGTGCATTTGTTAATTAGAGATACCTTATAAACCACTATCTACTAAGTTAGAGAGAGCACATTTATTTGAGTCGTTTGCTTTCTCATTGTACTCTCCCTCAAAGAACATTTGTCGGGTTTAGCGTTTTTCAGTTAAGAATGACATCTGTCATTCTTGACTTCGATTTGTCATGAGCTTTAATTTTAAAAATAATGAGTTCAGATTTGGTTTCAACTAATTATGCTTCTATATTTAGTTAAAAACGTACATCACAATTATTTTACCCGTGCATGACAAGTGCTTGCAGCACATATACAAAAAACATGGGACAACAATTACAGAAACAGATGGCTGTCATTTATAAATTGTGTGAAGAACTTTAAGAGCATGCATCTGTTCAATATGTAAGATATATAATTCCACTTAAATTTTAAAGAAAGTCCGAAAATAAATAGTTTGATAAGAGCCTAAGAAAAGCCGAAAAACATAAAAGAGTTGCCAAAAAAAAAAAAGGAGCAATTAAAAGCATCTTAATTCTTAACAGTGGCCTAGCACGTGGATACTCTCCAGCTTCCTTCCAAAAGATTTCCAGTTACATCTATCAGATACTATTATAAAATGCTAATCCAGCAAGTATAGCTCGAGTTTGGATATCCCCTCAAGTACTTGAGGGTCCATTTATGAGAGAGAAAGAAAGAAATGATTTAGTAATTAAAATAATAAATGCACTTTTTCTTTTGTCTCTCTTTCTCTCTCATAAATGAACCTTTAAGTACTTGAGGGGATCTCAACTCATATAGATCAACCAAAACACCCAACATCTAAACCCCAGAAACCCCCACCAATACAAGACACAAACAAAAACTTGAGGTACGAACTACCTCCCGGTAATTTTACTATGTTAAATATACAAATCAGACTAAGAGAAATGATCTTTTACCATAGGTCCTGGGATTGACATTGGATGAGATGTAGGCACTGGCATAGATCCTGGCATTCCAAGTGGCATTTGGGGGGGAGGGCGGGGCAAATGTTGGTGAGGGACCATAGGAGAATGGGAAGGGTGCTGTAGCTGTGGCATATTTGGAGGCATAGGCAAAGGACCCATCTGCTGTGGTAGTGCCTGGTGCTGATGTTGTGGAATTTGCTGTGGATTTTGTTGGAATGGTTGTTGTTGTTGGTTGGCAGTAAGAAGAGAAGGATGTGGACCTGGGGGAAGAGGAGGAGCACCCATTGAACCAGGATGGGGCTGCTTCTGCTCCCCTTGGGGACCATCAAGAGAAGGAATAGACAAGGGCATTGCAACTCCAACACCTGGAATGGTACCCTCATTTCGATTCAGCCCAGGGGCAAATGGTCCTGGAGTTGTTGGTCCTTCAGGTATTGCAAAATTACCACCCACACGACCAGCAACAGGATTTTGCTCAGCATATCCTGACAGAAGAACATATTCAAACTAAAGTCAAATAATCTATAAATTGCTTTCATTGTAGGCAATGTTTCTAACTAAAGAATTACCATCCGCAACCTGTGCAGCCTACAACAAAGAAACTTCAAATGTTACAAATTCTAGCTCATGTTTAAGAATAATTTAATATTGAAAGAGTGCACTTATATGGATGTGCATGAATAATGGAGTATAGTATCGAGTAGCATAGATACTACTACATACTTACGAAAACAGAATGAACGGTTGGGAGTTAGCTTAACTGTTACATAATGCAAAGTGAATGTGCAGCTGGTAATTATCTTAACTTTTGGGAAGCTTTATAGCTAAATGTATCATATCTGCAGGTTCTGTTCACCCAGGACTCACCTATATATATTAGGTGTTGTATTCTTCTTAAATTTAGCTAATCATAATCATACATTAAGATTCAGTTCAATATCTCTCTCTCTCTCTCTCATTCTCTATTACCATATAAGGCTAATAATCCAGAAATGTTGAACAAGAATAGCAACCTTAGCACACTGACTATAGAGTCCAATAATTAGATGACAAATATTGACAGCATTCGATTTAGATTTTAAACTGATGACAGGAGGGAGTATACTGCATATTCTTTTATGAGAATAAACCAGACCTTGCATGCCAGTGTTATATCTATCACGGGCACTGTCTCCCGGCCTGTTTCTGCACCAAAACTTTGTTGTATGATCACTGCTACCACTGCATGAGAAAATATTAATGTCATGACATGTAACTTGAAGTTGGTTATCACTTTCTTCATATATCTACAGATAAATTAACTGGGCTACCAAGGTTATCAAATCATGAATTGCCAAGCTGACTTTTAATTACAAATCATCAAATTGGAAGAATCAAAGACACAATTAAAGTTAGTTTGAAATGTACCATTAAAAATATATAGTTTACAACGTAATAGTTTTGAACTAGAAATTGACAACTTAAATTGGTAAACTGTGTATCCTACATCAAGTTATTCATGAAAACATGAGGTCATGTTTTAATCTCCACCATTCATCTTATGTCTTAAATGAGAGAGAAAATAGATTTAAAAATAAAAATAGAGAAATGGATGGTGGAGATTAAAACATGACCCCCTCATGAGGGAATCCATTCCGGTATTAAGTGGGGTAAGTCTCCAAGTTTGGTTGATCTATGTCCATGTTTCATAGAGAACAAATAAACATATAATATAGAAACTACGGTACACACACCGTGTATGCAAGTGACTAGGTGAAGCCATTATTTAAATAATTAAAACATAGAAATGGAACAACCAAATAGGATGCATAAAGTGATTGTATCCTACCATTTCGTTTCATTTAAGCTTATTTCACTGCCAATTTCTTCTATAACAATTGATAAAAAAAGTAAAGAGAGATAAACTACACAGTATACACTTGACAGAAAGGCAGATATGTGAAACAGTAACCTCAGAACATTGAGCAAGCAAAGCTAAGAAGAGACTCAGAGAGAAAATAAACAAGCATAGGACTATGCATTGAGCAGTAAAATTTTGTTCACCTGCACAGAAGGTATCCAATAGGATGCCATGCAAGATCCCACACATTATTATCATGAGCATTGCAAATTTCAATTTGTGGAGTATCATGCCTGAAAAATACACAAAAATGTAATGATCACAAAATGCAACAGGTACCAAATAAGATAACTAAATGTCAGGAAAAATCATTTAATCAAGTACCTACAAAGTATAAATACAACTACAAGTAAGCAAATTTATAAATATAGCTCAAATCCAATGAAAAAACTCAGAATATTTGTCTAATTTAATATCTACACGATAAACCTAAGTGAAAAGGGGATGAGCTTCCTTTTAAGCCTACACTGCCTATGGAAGCATTCTCTTATCATACATACAGGCAAAAAGATAATAAAAATTAAAAATAACCATATATTTTGGAAAATCTTCTAATTAAGAAAATTGAACTCTGGTGCTAAAATTAAAGATCTTTTGGAAATTAAAAAAAGGCTGAAACTTTTCATATCATCCCAATTAGCTCAAATTCAGCAGAGATTTTTAAAGGAGTGGAAAGAAACATTGTTTAGTTCTTTGGCAGAGTCACAGATAGTTTATCCAATTTGTTTATGGAGAAAATGTAATTAATTTCAAAATTTGTAATAATGTGTTCATTCTCAATGTATTTCTGGATTAAGACTGATTTGACTAACTCCATAATTTAAGACAGGGGCTTATTGGTTTCTAAAAACTTTTTTTTTCAGTTTTAATTACAAAAAATGTCACTTTGTTTTCATTTTGTTTCTTGTTTTCAAAGTTATACAAGAAATAGCGAAAACAATCTCACTCTCAGTTTTTTCAAGAAAATAGTGAAACTACTTTTTATCATTGTCAATGTTTCCTGCACAACTTTGAAAACAAGAAACAAAGTTAAATCTAATGCCCCGTTTACTTTGGGAAAACATAGTGTTTTCATTTTTCTAAAATTTGTATTAATTTTACTTATTGACAAAAAAAAATTATTTGGTTGTTTTAGATAGAACTAATTAAAACATCACCTTATTTTTAATTTTTGTTATCAAATATTTGTATTGGAAATGGTGAAAATACTGTGGCAATTTAATGATTATTGATAACCAAAAAGAAAATCTCAAATGAAACATCTCTAATAAAAACAGGCATTTTTTCAAAAAATAAAATACAAGCATGATCAGAAAAGGACATTCAAATAACATAATGTAAGAAATAAGAACTAGGAAGAGAAAAAGGAAGATTGCAATGCAATGCAATGCAAGTAAGGAAACAAATTTACCCAACAAGCCAATGGAAGATGGAACCATCATAACTCCCACTGACAAAGTACTCTTCATGGAATGGATGCCAAGCCAAAGCTAACAAGAGAGTCAAAGTAAGTCATAAAATTCATTATCCACTCATACGTGCAGAAGGATTAAAGAAAATGGAAATTTGCCCTACAAATACTAGTTCTAGCAATGTTAAACCCAATAGCCCAATAAAACATAGTCCCTGAAATTGTAGTGTCATTACCAATTTAGTTCCTAAAATTAATGAAACATCAAAATGATCCTTGAATTTGAAAATCATTATTCTTCAATCATATCGGTCCTATTGGATTGGTAAATATAACCTTTGAAATTGCCTATGGACTAATATGAGTGAGAATTTCGAAATTCAAGGATCATTTTGAAATTCCATTGATTTCAAGGACTAAGTTGACACCACCCTAAAATTTCGGAGACTAAATTAGTGATTCACTCATTAACTATGTTACGGAGTTTTTTGCATGCATGCAGAATATGGCCTTGTGCTAATGCCGCGGAGAAAATTACACGAACTACCATAACAAACTTCACCATTTGCCTACTTACAAATAGTGTCATCAATACACATCACTCTGCCAAACAGCCTATACTTTAAAAGCTAAGAAAAGATGAGAAGTTTATTACAGTATAATTAATATGTAATCAAAAGACAGAAGTGAGTTTCCAAATTGTAAGGGCTACAAAACAATATAAAGTAGCAACATCACAACTTCACAAGTACTCAAATAATGGATTACAACATGAACAAGACTCAATTGTGACACCGCGTAACAATTTTAACTCTTTTAGATCAAGTACTAACAAAGTGGCTTTTTATAGTACTTTAATACTGGTGGTAATAATCTCAAACGATGTTAGGCCTTGTCAAGCAAAGATGCAATTATGCAAAGGATAATAGCTGATGAAACACCTATTTAGTTCTAGAGAATCGTGACAAAACTACAAGTAAAAAATAAATTATATTAACTCATTAACTAAATAGATGGAAGTTATGACTTCCTAAGAAATTAAGTACAAAAAAAAAGGTGATACAATTAAGATGAATCTAACGTTGAATTGAAATCACACTGTCCACATATAAATGGGAACACCAATTCATCGCACTGCAGGTTGAATTGAAGTTTCCAGCAAATAAAAGCTTTCAAACTAGTCAACTCCTTTAAATTATAACTTAACCAAGCTTCGAGTAAATTGTAAGTCAGAACATCATAAGACACAATTTCAGTTTTACTAGAACGTGCTCATAGCATTCAATCACCAGTAATATAGCAAAAATCCAGATTTACAAACCTATTTGAAAAATTCAGGAATATGCTTTCTTGTTACAACGAAATTTTTCTTATCCAGGTAAAAATACATCAAAGCAGGGGTGCAGAGTCACTGTCGGATTTTTTTTTGAGTTTATATATCTTATCAATATATAATATTTATTGCAGAATATATTAATATCAAGGAACTGTCCTATTCAAAGAAAAATACATTTCACTTACTAGTAACATCCTTCCGGTGTCCTCGGAATGATTCAAGCTCCTTCATTGCCCTTATGTCATAAAGCTGCAAATCCACATTACCTTTTACAATTAGTAACTCTGGGAGAGAGAAATGCATAATAAATCCAAATAAAAGTAACAAGATTAAGTAAAAGAACAAAATGGAGAAAGGGAGTTTAGACAAAAAACTGAAATAAACAAGGCAGTAATAAAATCAAAGGACAGCAATACAGAAAAATGACAGAGACTAATTGGGAGATAAAACTCAACTCAGATCACTAAAAGGTTAGATAATCATCCAAAATAAAAAAGGCAGACACAAATGTCAAAGAACAAGGCAGGGAGTGAGAATGATGAGCAAAAAACTGATGGTGGCAAAGCAGGAAGAAACCAAAGAACAGAGCAATATGGAGCCATGACACAGTAAGATTAATTGGTAGATAAAAGTGAACTCAAATCCTTAAAAAGTTAGATAATCATCCAAACTACAAAAGACAGATGCAAATGCCTATTAAGGATCCAATTAGTACCATGATGAGATAGTTACCAACCTTTATTATTTGATCTTTTGAAGCTGTTAACACCCAGTTTCCATTTTGATTCCATTTCACACAAAGCACAGTGTTTTTGTGGCCATGACTGCATGACACAAATATGAATAAATAAACACAGACAAGTTACACAGTAGACACTAGCGCTTAAGTTAACACTTACAACGAGCAAAGCTCTTTCCCCGTTTTAGCATCCCAAAGTTTCACAAGATTATCTTTCCCGCCTGTATGGCAAAAATCTCATTGGATAATTATCTTACATTATTGAATTTCACAACCACAAGAAATTTCATAAAAAAAATATTTAACACACCTGATACTAATAGAGATTTGGTTGGATGCCAGTCAACACTCTTCACATCCCAACCATGGCCTGGCTGAGTTCAAATGCCACAACAATAACATTAAGGTTAGTTCAAAAACGGGAAAAATAAAATAAAATAAAACCTAAACACAATATATAAATACTAGGACTTCAAAAAGTTAAGTTTGAGAACTAAGCTTACAAGAAATTGGCATAGTCACATCAAATTGATTGGCTTTAAAATAAAAGTAAAAGTATAAAATTCAAGAGGAATGATGAATGATTTAGGAAATAAAAAGATGTAAAACTTTTGCACAACACTCTAGCTCTTTACAAGAAACAAGTAACATCTGGCCTGTCCAGATTAGAGAGAGAAAACTCTTCTCATATTTGGTCCATCCAAAGCACATTACCGGTTAATGAACACTCTTCCTGACAGCGTGCAAAATCCCAAACTTTAACTGTGGTATCATCAGAACACGAACAGAACTTCAGATCTGTCCTACAGAAACTGTTTATAAAAGGGTTACAGCACCTTTCCTCCACGCCATGCTATAAATTTTATTTTTACAAATAATATCTTAAAATAAAAAGTCTACCTTAAGTCACGGACTGATTCTTTATGAGCAGATTTGTTGGCTTTAACATTGTTCATGTTGTTCTGCCAATACCTAGAAAATTGAGCCACAGATATAAATACTTCTAATAAGATACATGCCTTTAAAGTTTAAACACGAAAGTCTACTTAAATATATGCAATATGAAGCTTATAAGAAACCGCACAACATATTAAAAAACTAAATATTTACTTTATTGCGCCCCCATCATCACCAGAGACCATCCAGTTGTCATTGTGACTCCAGACCATGGATCTGATTGCTTGATCATGAGCCTGCATATGTTTCAAATTCTAACGTTTACTTCTTATCTTCTTAAGCTACTGGTGATTACAGTAGTAACATCAAGAAAAAATTAAAGTTATGTACCTGAAGTATCATTTCAAAATTAAAAGACTGTCCATTCCAAAGAGTAAATTCCCCGGTCTGTGAGCCAGTAATAAGACGCCGACCTGTAGGAGTCCACTTTTTTGAAATATAAACAGTGGGATAGAATCACAAAGTCAGTCAAATGCAATTCAGTGGCACATTGAATAAATTAACAATACATAACTGCTGTCTTCCTAAACTAACACTCTAACAGGATTACATTATAGAAGCACATGGTCCTGAAACTCTATAATAATAGCATATAGGATTTTGTACAGAGATCTTATAATAAAAAGATCCAATAAAACAGCACAACCATATTTTTATTTATAATATATATTGTATATCAAATAATTCGCTAAACGAAGCATTGCATGATAGGTTCTTGAATCGGTTAGATATAAGGTGCCTGACAAGGCCGTAGTGATCAACATATGTGGGCAGATTCCCAGATATGGTGGAAAGATTAGCTTTTAAACAGAAGATGGTTAGGAAAGTTGATTAGAGAGGAGAGAGAAAGAAAGAGAGAGAGAGAGAGAGAGAGAGAGAGAGAGAGAGAGAGAACAAATCTGTTATACAGGTTCAGAGGGAAAGAAGGAGCGTTATGTATGTTAGATAGGAGTTGTTTCTATCATTGCAACTTGTAATAATAGCCTAAAGCCCCATACCATCCAATTTTAAGGGTAAACAGTTGTTATACAACAAGTGTACAAGACAGTCCGAGAGCTGAACTGAATGGCAAAATGTCAGGGGTAACTATTTGACTAGAACATAGAACATGACCCACATTTAACACATAATTGACATTTGCTAAGAGACATTAATCAAACAAAACTTACAAGAACGCGATTAATAGGACAGCGATTTTTATTTAGAGATGTATGAACAAATTTAGCAGCAAAGCTTGTGGATGGATTGTCTGAATAGCCAGCTGCTGGCAACATCTGCATGAAAAATAGCATAAGATTATAATATATAAAGAAATAGGTTGATCATTACAACAAAAAGTTCACAAAAAACTACCAAGTTGTGTTTCTGGAATAAAGGAAAATAGCATTTTCAAATTTAACCATAAAGATACAATGTAAAAAATCATTCATGAATCAGTTACCTATATGCTTGAACTTTTGGGACACTTAGTTATTAACATGGTATCAGAGCCTCATTGACTACCGGTCTACTGTTCAACCCTTGCCACCACCAATTCTTTTAAAAAGTTAAATTTCAGTGCTTTATTGTGTTAAAGGCGTAATATAAAAATCATTCATGTGTACTTGTGTTGAAGTTTAAGGTTTTGGGATAGCTGTTTCATGACACTTAATAAATAGAAAGCACAACATAAAAAAGAAGCTCACTCACATCAATTGCTGCTGCCGCTGTAGGTTGCAGTACTGTCCTGTCTCTTGAATCATGCTGCCACGTACGAATCTGAAGGAAGATTCAGATTACCCATGAAGCTAAAAAGATTTCCAACTTAACTGTGATTCTATTCTATGATTAATAAAGCAGTAATCATTACCTGCATATAGCGCACAACTGTACTCGTATAATCAACTGCCTTCCTTTGAGTGAGCTTTCTCATTCGTTTTGCACCATGGTTATCATTATGAACTGTAAAACCATTCATTGTTGAATTAGAAGTCACAATATCACAAACCATAAAATTCAACAAATTTAGCTAAGCTTATAGGCAATGAAGAAGATATATAAATATTAATGCCTTGAACTAAATGAGAGGCTAGAGAAACTTTTCTAAGATACCAAGATCTAATAGAGTAACTATTCTTTAGTTCTAAAATGTTATTATTGTACACTTTAGATATACTCTTGTAACTAACCCTGCTAGCGAGGCAGATTCAGTTATGCTGAGCCGGAAGCACTGTAACTGAACAGTATCCCAATAAATAAGGGAATGCTGCATTGTAATCATTTGAACCGAAAATCAATAACAGAATTTGCATTTCAGTTTTAGTTTCTCTCAAATTCAGTGATAAACACTGAAACTCAATAAGATCAATCTCATACATGGAGTAGAAGATAATTTCGTTCTGAATAAATAAAATAACAATTAATGAATTGGAA
>NC_021166.2:48319470-48368160 GCF_000331145.2 Cicer arietinum
AAAATCAAACTATGGCCTATCCTCCCAAAGAGAGGAAACAAAATATGTATTCAAAAGCAAGAATTCATCAAATGAGCCTGTCATGTCCATTGCACTCAATGCCTAATGAAAATATCCTCATAACCATATATGCAGAGCATGACTCTTGCTAACCACGCATATTAAATTATGGCAACCATTCGACACACTGCATGTTCAACAGGTTCAAATGAGATATAAAAGTTGAAACCTCTCACTCTTAGCAGTCATCTTCTCTGACAAAAACCAGATAAGGGGTTGTTTCAGCAACGTGAAAACGAAACTGTTTTCGTTCTTGCTCTGTTGTTTTTGTTATGATATTGTTCCATTATTGCATCGTTTTATTTTTGCTCTGTTGTTTTCGTTCTTTCTGTAACTTTGTTTTGTCGGCTTTGTGTCGCTTACTATGGTAAAAATTGATTTTGATTACTATTAGAACTTGATTTTGATGTTGGATTTTGGTTATTAAGTATGATTACCCCATTAATTGTGTATTTTTCTATTTTTTAGTATTTTTGTATACTGTTTGTAATTTATGTTTAGTTTATATACTATTTTTTGGCCTTCGCAATTGCGGTCATCCCCCAATCTGCAATCCCACTATCCCATTTTTAGGCATTGGCGCTCTGCGTGCTATTTGAGACTGACAACATAGGCATGTATTACTCTTATTTTCTCCCAAACACTTGACTGTTCCTTATCTTCTCTTTCCCAACAAGCATACACCTCAGCATTCCCATCACTGCCATACTTAACGTTTGCTCTTGCAATATTCTGTCCCAGTATAATCAATTGCCCTTTGTTCAGCTAAGCAACTTGTTACCACAAATTGCACAAAGCATTTCTCTAGTTCATTCACCCAAATTGTATCATAAGCATAAATAACAGCCCTTTAATTGCCCCCATCATTTTGTTAGTTAAATCCATCATACCCTACACCTCCAACTTGTGGGATAGTGTGATTGTGATACCATTATCCAAAGCAAATCTCGTCTCTAAAATATTGCTGACCCAAATCTATCTATACTCGCATCTCATATCCATCTTACTAACCAAATTAACAGGAAACTGTTTAACCGCAAACTTTCTATCCACAAATCAAATCCTTATTAAATTCACTACTTCACCCCACTCATCAACAAGGACAATGTCATCCAAAAAATTACAAAAAAATAGAGACACTGCTTGTGGAGTATCAAGTATGTTCATTAAACCAATCAAACATTTATTTTAAAATAAATAATAATAAAAATAGTAAACCACAGACACGTATACACAAGAGAGCACCGTATAAGCAATCACAATAACCTAACGTACCAACTAAAAATCAATAGGAAACAAATGTATGTGCTCCCAATCAATTCAATTTCATTGGTTTGTTAATAATAAAAAATAATAAGAAGAAGAAGAAAATCGAACCGTCGTAATGAGGAGGGGGGCCACCAGGTCCGGGATGGTGAAACTCGGGGGCGAGGTTCGTGGACGAAGCGGAAGGCTGCCGCATCATAGGAGGAGGCGGCTGAGGCAACGGCGGCGGAGGTCCACGGTGGAATTCTGGACCTGGTTGCGGATGGTGAAAATGCTGCTGTTGTTGTTGCTGTTGCTGTTGCTGTTGCTGCTGATACTGGTGCTGGTGTTGATGCTGAGGGTTATGAGGGTCATTGTACATCATTGCGAGTAGGGTGTGGAGATAGAATGAGAAGTGTGGGAGTGAGGGAAGAATGAAGATTTGTAATTGCAGAGAGGAGGGAGAAAAACCCTAAACCCCAAATTTTGGTTGGGACTGAGTCAGAACGAAGAATGCGATTGCGGAGCGGGAAGGAGAGAGAGAAACTGAAGCAGCAAACGACAACGTTTTAACCTGAAATGAAATGAAAAAAAATAGTTGATTTTAAAAAAATGAATATGATAAATTTACCCAATAGTGTTCTCGGTTGAGAATTGAGATACATGAGTTCATTTCAATTTACCCAGATTTGGGACTGAACTTCCATTTTAAAAAGTCACTAGCGTTAATTGCAGTCCTATTCGATTTGAATTATTAATTTCTACAGTTACGTGTGAAAAAAATTACAATTTACAACAAACAAAATATCATAATTAATTTATTAAATAATTTGTTTTAATAAAAAATAATGAACTAATTTTACATTATTTATAAAATTAAGTTTCTATATTTTTATTAGTGATTTTTTAATGAATCTAAATATAAAATTAATATGCACTAACAAAGATCATTAAACTAAACAAATATCTTATAACTAAAAAAATGTAAACAAAAAAAAAAAAAACTAAACAAATAACTATAAATTCATTTATATATACATATAAATTCATAAATTACACTTATTCAATCACACTTCATAAATTATATATTTTAAAAACTAAAAGCCAAAGTGGTATCATGATATAATTTGATTGAAAGCATAAATATTTTACAACATTAGTGTGTAACAATTAATATCGTCTCTTTATCTATTTGTCCTCTTTTTTTATTATGTTAACATGTGTATATATTTTACTATGTTTTGTTTGTGTCTTTTCAATATGATTTATAATTTATTTTTGTTGTATATTTTGTGTAGATAAATGGAATTGTTAACATGTTGTATGCATAGATAATTTTTAGAAACTGAAAATTTGAAAAAATGAGCTAGAGTGCCAATTGTATTATGTTGTTGTTATGACCATTTTAAAACGTTAAATTAAGTGCAAGGAATGATACTTGAAAAAAACTACAAAGAAATAGTAGTTTTGTCCATAACAAAAGTCACACGAATGAATATCTCATTTATATGCAATTATAGAAATGTAGATCTCTCATGTTTTTTCTAAGTCGAAAGACATCATTTACCTTAAAAAAAATTAATTATAAATATTATAAAAGTAGGTGTAAAGTTAGTCTAAAATAAAATATTATCAAGTATGTAAATATTACAATTCAAAAAATGAAAAAATTAAATATAAAAAAATCATAAAATTGTCAAACTAATCAAAGTTGATTCTATATAAATTATAAATTATTGATTGGCTAATATGTTAGCAACTAAGAGAAATAAACAATTATCTACTACATTGGTGTGATGTCAATTACTTTGCTTCTTCTTGGATTGCGATTGTTTCGTTTGTTGCATCTCATCATCTACCCACACATGTAGTGTGCAAATAGCCACATAGGAAACAAATGTATGTGAGTCATCATTCTAAATATACAATCAAGAGGAGGAAGGTAAACTAAATGCACATTTAACAACAAAGTATATATAACACATAACAATATCAACAAAAATATTTTTTGAAGACAATCTAAAATAAGTCTTGATTCAGATTTATGGTTAAAGAAAATCTTTGACCAAGTTGAAAAGAATAAATTGTCAAGATTTGAAGAAGATACGATCAACATCTTATCTGAATGTGCAAGCACGAGAATGGTAGTTGAATTGTATTTGACTAAGTTGATAACTTTTCCATTATTTGATTAAACTAGTTCAAGCTTGATGATTTGCTTGGAATAGAAGTAATAATAAAATTAAGGAGTGTTGGAATAAAGTAACACAAGTAATTAATAATAGTTCACCACTAACTTGGCTACATCTAATTCTTTCACTCAAAATGATTTAATCCACTAGTTCAATAATTTGAATTACAAAGCATCAGACCATCCAAGCTAGTCTTCTCAAAGAGCCTAACAACCTCAAACTTTTGAGAAACACACACACCTTGACTCTACCAACCAAGTCTTTTCCACACAATCTGACAACCTCAAATTGTTGAAGGCACACTAACTAGTTTGAATCCAAAGATTTGAAACTTGAGTAGTTGTTTCTAACAAGCTGATTATAACAATGATTATAGTGGTATCGTTTAGTGATGAATTGATCCTCAAATGATCATCTGCACTTCTAGTTATTAGAGTTTCAGGATGAGATGACATCTACTTCCATCCATATCTTCCTTATGACTATTTCTAACTTGATTAGACTCATCCTCTAAAGATTTGTCATGTTCTTATTTTTTTGTATCCTCTAATTTTTCAGGTTCTTTTGATTTGTCTGCATTTGCTTTCTCTGGTTCCAATAAACCTACATTATCATCATCTTGCTTTGAATTTTCAAGGTCAAGCAATTTGTCATCAAATTTAACTTGTATGGATTATTCCAGTATGAGTTTCCCAATTACACATTATATAAGTCTTAGATCCTTCAGAGTATCCAATAAAAGTACCCTCTTGAGATTTATAATCAAATTTACCAATGTTATCTTTAGTGTTCAACATATACCAAGTAAGAGATGTTAGGTTTTTTACCTTTTCACAATTCATATGGTGTTTTATTCAATATAGACCTAATTAAGACTCTATTTTAAATATAACATGCAATATTACTTACTTCAGCTCAGAAATATTTTGCAACATGCATCTCATTTTACATGGTTCTGACCATTTCTTATAGTGATCTATTCTTTTTTTTTTTTTCTACAACTCTATTTTGTTAGGGTATTGTAGGAGAGGAGAGGTTGTGAGAAATTTCATTCTCATCACAAAAAATTTCAAATAACTTGTTTTCAAATTCTCCTCCGTGATCACTTCTAATTATTACAATCTTAAGACATTTTTTATTCAATAGTTGTTTGAAAAATATGATAAATATTTTGTAGGATCCATCCTTACTTCTTAAGAATATTACCCAAGTCCACCTAGTGTAATTGTCTACTATATAAAAGCCATATTTATTTCCACTTAAAGAGGTTGTTTTCACTAGCCCAAAGATATCTATATGTTGAGCTTTGAGGTAGAGACTGAGTTTTTAAGGGTAAATGAGTTATTTTTTTGTTTTCCCTTTTGACAAGCTTTACACATAATTTAAGTTTTGTAACTAAGCTTAGTTAGACTTATGACTAGTCAAAGTTTATTTAGTTTTTAAATTAATCTAAAGCTTGCATCACCTAATCTTGTGTGCCAAATTAGTTTTTCTTTATTTATTGACATAAGACACTTAACCTATTATTTCTCTAGACTAAACAGATTTATCTTATAAATGTTGTTTTGCCTATGACCTGTAAACAATATAGATCCATCCTGCTAAATAATTGTCTTGCATGTTTTTTGATTAAATATAATATCACAATTATTATCACTTAACTACCTAATATTTAATAAATTATGTTTAAGACCTTTAACAAATAACATATCTTTCATAGAAGGAGAAGTATCATTACCAACTGTATTTTGACTAATGATCTGACCTTTTTGCTTTCCTCCGAAAGTCATTGTGCCTCATTTGCTCAATATTAGTTCTTAGAACATAAACTCTTGTTCGGTCATGTGCCGCGAGCATTTATTGTCCAAGTACCATGATTGGTGTTTTAACTTGATTGTAGAGGACATCTGCAACATAGAAAATTTTGTTCTTATGTACCCAAATTTAGTTGGGTTCTGGTTTGTTAGTCTTGAAAGGTTTCTTGCCTTTTTGTATTTTGACATTTCTTAGAGCAAACAATACACAAGATATCAGAGGGAAAAGATATAAGTTCAGTTACAATTTCTTCAAATGCTATACATTTTTTACCATTTCTACTAACTCCATAAATCATAGAAACATACTTGCTTCTTTCTATACCATTAGCAAAAAAATGTTGAAAAACTTATTCATGCTTATCAGAGTTACATGTGGTATTTTTAATTCATGTTGAATTATGATTACTTTTCAGAGTTTAAGTTTCAAGCATAAGTTCAGCAATATCAATTTTGTTGTTGAGAACATTTGCAACATAGAAAATTTTATCTTTAGGTACCGAAATTTAGTTGGATCTTGGTCCGTTAGTTTTGAAAGGTTTCTTGTTTTTCCATGTTGTTAACATATGACAAGATATTTTATTGTGACCTTTCTTGGAGCAAACAATACACATTTCATTAGAAGGAGTAAATTTAGATTTAATCATTGTTTCTTTAAATCCTATTCCTCTCTTACTATTTATGCTAAAACCATAAACCATAGATGCAAGCTTTCTTCTATCCATGCTATTTACAAGGAAGTCCTAAAATACTACTTCATATTTGACAAAATTGCAAATGGTTTCCTTTGAAGGTTTTGAAATACTTTTATTATAATGAGTCATATTTTCTCTCTTAAGTTCTTCAAAATCATTTTTGAGAGAATTGTATTGTTTAGTCAGATTCGAATAAATTTTTTCGAGAGTTTTCAATTTTAAAGAAATATTGTGATGTTTGTTTAAAAAATAATTGATAAAAGTAACTAATTCATAACATATTAAATCAGAGAGTACCTCAATTTCTTCATTCACAAACTCACTTCCAAAGTCAAAGCTAGAGTCAAACTCAACATCAGCCATCAGATCCATATCAGCTTGCTTTTCATCATTAGAGGATTCATCATAGTCATTCCATGTAGCCATCAAAACCTTCTTCTTAGACTTTGAATCTTTCCTCCGGAACTTCTCTTTCTCCAGATTCAGACATTTTGACTTAATATGACCAGGTTCATTGCACCCATATCAGATGATACTTTTCTTGTCAGATTTATCATCATTTCCTCTCCTATATTCTTTTGACCTTTTTGAGGGAAATACTTCTTTTTGTGCCATATTCTATAATCTTTCTGGATATGAGAGAAATGTCTTTATCCTTTGAGTCTTAATTCTAATAATTTGAATCACTATCCTCTAATTATGTCGCATCTTTTCGAGCTTTCTTATTCTTGGATCTGAGAGCCATCGTCTTTTGCTTCTTCTTGGGCTCATCCCCTGCAAACTCAATATTGCAATACCTGAGAGAACTGATTAACTCTTCCAAACGAAGATTGTTCATGTCCTTTGTTTCTTGATAGTTGTGATCTTGGGTCTCCACTTGCTGGACAGACTCTAGAATAATTATGTGGGAGAATGTCCATATAGCGCTTGAGAGTAGTTCTCCTTGATTTTTCTTTCATACGTTTGTTTAAGAACAATGTGAACATATTAGAATATGTTCTTGAACCTTTAGAATCATGAAAAACTCAATCACCATCATAGCATTGACTCTCTATCAGAGTTGTTGACTTTCTTTATTAGAACATAACTTGATCATTAGTCAGATGTTTGTTGCTTGAATTAGGTAGTTAGAGGCAGATGCAAAACTGCATTACTTATAATTAGTGTCATGGGCAACATCACCTTGTTGCATCTTCAGAGTATGCTACGTACCAAAGGCAACATCTTGGAACAAGTTGCAATCTTTAGAATGAGTGAAACATGAGCTTTAGAGGCAACTCAAATAGAAGCTTCAGAGTTACTATAGTAGACGCTTCAAACTTCAGAGGAATGCTTCATTCTTCAGAGGCAATAAATTGTTCTTACATAGTACATTTGTTATCATCAGCACATGATAAAGGAATTCTTCTTAGGACTAACCCGGTTCCAACACCGATAAGTGAAAATATTTTTCAAGCCATGACAACACAAGAACAATTCATAAATTGAATATTTACGACTATGCAATTACAAAATGAACCTTGAGTTTGGAGGTTTTTATTTGAACAAACTACAAACATACACAAACAAACTTCATGGTGCTCATTGTTGTCTAGCAAACTATAATAAGAAGAAGCTAAAAACACAATAATATAAATTCAAACAATATAGAAGTAAGCAACAAATAAACACACAAAAAGAGATAAAAAATTAATATAAAAATTGTATACTGTTGTAAAATTAAAATGGTTAAAATAAAATACATAGAAAAACTAGATTATAATCGAACATTTCATGATAATTTCCCATGTATGAATAGAAAAAGTGAAAAAGCCTTACACACGGAGAGAAGACGACAAAGTGAAGATGACGCTAGGAAAATAAGTTGGACATGAGCCGCACAAAGAATATGAGCACACATGAAGAAAAAATTGATTGAAATGAAAATTGAATGAGAAAATCCTAGAATGACAATTTATAATTTTCTAAATAAGGTAAATGTTATTTCGTCAATTTTTCTCATAAGTGAGTTAAATTTTGTGATTTTTATCTTTTTTAATTTTTGACTATTTTCTCTCTCATCTATCATATAATTTTTTTTTTAAAACTGTGAATAACTTCGAATGGTAGAATAATTTATTTAAAGTTGACCGTAGAAAAACTTCAAGTTCGAGCAAAAGAAATGCGGATCCGCGGATGTCCTACAAAGCAAAATCTCACCGTTAAATATTTATTTATCAACAGTCCCTAATATCTCATTTAGCTATCCACGGATCGCGAATCTAAACCGTCGATTACTCCGAGTTAAACGACTGAGATCAAATCAAATTCTCACAAGCCTCTTCTTCCTCCCGCTCCAATAGATTCATACATAAATAGCGCGACATCACATTCATAATTTCCATCTCAAATCTCATATTCAAATCAAATCCCTAAATCCCCAAATTTCATTTCGCCCCCCAAATTTTCCACCAAAAAAATGTCTGGTCGTGGCAAGGGAGGTAAGGGACTCGGAAAGGGAGGTGCAAAGAGACACAGGAAGGTTCTTCGGGACAACATCCAAGGTATCACGAAGCCAGCAATTAGGAGATTAGCGAGAAGAGGAGGTGTGAAGAGAATCAGCGGTTTGATCTATGAAGAAACACGTGGAGTCTTGAAGATCTTCTTGGAGAACGTGATTCGTGATGCTGTTACATACACAGAGCACGCAAGGAGGAAGACTGTTACTGCTATGGATGTTGTTTATGCTCTCAAGAGACAGGGAAGAACCTTGTATGGATTTGGAGGGTGAAGAAGAAGTGTTCTTATGCTTTTTCTTATAAACTATGTGTAATTTGAATGTTTGAATTTTCCTTAGATGTTTGTGATATGATTAGGTTTATTTTGTAAGCTGTAAATTGGATATGAGATTGAAACATGTTCAACTTTACTCAAACTTTGAATTGAAATCAAATGAAGGAGCAGTGTTTGTTCGGATTTAATTATTCTAATCACGGTAAATTAAAAGCTACACGTTAGAGCTTTTCAAAATCACAATGAGAGTTTTAGTATTTTCTGTATTAGCGGTGGCTGCCAATTTCTCGCATCTTCAAGCTTTTTAATGGGAAAAGATTGAAGTTTGGAATTTAGCGTCCAAGGGATGTAACCTTGCTTTGTTTTCAACGTGAAAGCAAACGGATGTTTAAACTCACGATCGAAGTCGTCTACCGTTCAGCAACACATTAAAGTCTACGGGGTTAGAAGCATGGATAAGTGTAACTGTATAACACGCTCAATTTTTTTAATTAATTGATTTTAGTTATTTTAATGGATCGATTTAGTGTGGCTATAATAGGTTAATAATTTCTTAATTGATTTATTTTGTTCTAATCATTTAATAATTTATTTTCACTGTCTAATGATTTGTTTATGTTGATTATTGGATGAAGCTTTTGTAAAAATAAAAAGCTTAAATAAAAAGAAAAGTTATTTAAATATAGAATGATTTTCATATGAGAGTATAAAATATGATATTGATTTATCATAACTAGTAAAAAATCTGTATTTCCACATGAGTACCGTGTCGTTGGTATACTTCTCTTCCAAATAATAGTTAAAGATAATGTATAAAAAAGACATTCTTTTATTTTTATTTAGACTTAAATACATTTTTGATCATCTTATTTATTCAATTTGTAATTTTGGTTTTATAATTTTTTTATTTATAATTTTGGTCTCTTATTTTTAAAATTATGACATTTTGTCCAACTACAATCTTGATTTTTGAATTTGATGACATGACAATTAATGAGGTTGATGTGTCATCCATGTCATATTTAATTTACAATTTTATTAATTAATAAATAGATAATATCATTATAATACTTTTATAGGTTTTAAAAATAAAACAAAATGCTTAAAAATAAATAGTTATCGATGTTGATGAATACAAGCTTGAGGGTGATGGTGGTGGTGAATGTGACAGTGAACCTGAAGTTGAAGTTGAAAGTGAAGATGGACCTAAAGTTGTAGTTGAATAAGCCGAACTTGAAATTCAAGATGGACATGAATTTGAAGATGAAGTGGGTAGTGAAGATAATGACTATGTTTGGAGTAGTGAAGATGATGTCAGTGAAGATAATGAGAGTTTTGATGAAAGTGAAGAAGATATTAATTGGACTACTGTACTTCCCTCTCAACCCGATATAGGAAATTCACTCAATGTGTATTAAAAAAAGAAAGATGATTTTGAAGATGAGAATGAGGATTTTGATCAATTAGAAACATCTTTAAGGAGTGATGAAGATGAGGACTCAAGGCCAAAGTTCCCAAACTTTAAGATGCCTATAGGTAATGATTGTGTTCGGTTTGAGTTGGAAATGAAGTTTAACACAAAGTCCAATGTGAAAGAGGCTATAAAACAATATGCTATGAAAAACAACAAAAAATTATACTTTAAGAAAAGTGATAAAAAGATGATGATTGTAAATTGCACGAAGGAGTGTCCTTTTTATATGAAGTTTAGTAACAGAACTGGAAGTCAATATTGGTTGGTTGCAAGTTTCGTTGATGAACATACATGTCATATGATGTAAATATTGGTTGGTTGCCCCCGATAATGGTCTTGTATTTGAGAGAATTTATGTTTGCATTGAAGCATGTAAAGCTGCATTTGCCTATACATGTAGGCCTTTAATTGGATTAGATGCGTGTTTCTTGAAGGGTGAGTATGGTGGTCAATTAATGATAGTAGTGGGTAAGGATGAGAATAATCAAATGATACCAATTGCATATGTAGTGGTAGAGGTGGAGACAAGAGAACCGTGGCAATGTTTTCTAGATCTACTATTGGAAGACTTACATAACATACAACCAAAGCAGTGGACATTCATCTCAGATCAACATAAGATAATTTTATTGGTTTGTTCATGTATTTTCATCACTATTTAGAAGTTTATTTCTAATTAATTTCTTATTTAATTGTGGTTACATTGCTTGCAGGGATTGGTACTTGCAATTCAGAATATTAGAGCTGGTATTGAGCATAGGCTATGTGTAAAACATCTTTATGGAAATTGGAAGAAGAAATACCCTAGAGCAGAGATGAAAGAAGTATTTGGTTGGCAGCTAGGGCAACAATTGTTCCAGCATGGCAAAGAGCAATGAACAAAATGAAAGACATGAATGAGGCTGCTTGAAAGATATGATGAAACTTCCTCCTAAAACATGGACTAGGTCTACATTTTTCACTAATACACAATGTGACCTAAGTCAACAATATGTGTGAGACATTCAACAATGCATTATTAGATCATAGAGACAAACTAATAAACCCCAAACCCTAAACATTGCTGGAGGGTTTAAGGCACTATATTTCAGATAAGATTGTCACCAAACGGGAACATATGTCCAAATATAAGGGCAACATATGTCCTAAGATACAATAATTGATGGAAAAGAAAAAGAGGGTTGCTGAAGGTTGGAGTCCACGTTGGATGGCTGATGATCCTCAGGAAATGTTTGAAGTGTCCAACGAATCTGAGACATATAAGGTTAACTTAGGCGTTAAGACATATGCATGTAGGAAATGAGACTTAACGGGTATACCATGTTACCACAACATTTCTGGCATGTGGCATAACCATGTTGCCCCAGAGGGTTTTGTTTCATCATATTACAGGTAATAAAATGGTATTGTTGTTATTTGTTAATTAAATATGATAAACCATATTCTGACTATAGTTTTAATGTTACAGGAAAAACACATTTATGTCTACATATGGATACACATTGAAACCATCAAATGGTCCTACTATGTGGCCTATATCAGAGAGTGGACCAATAAATCCCCCTATAATGAGGAGAACACCAGACAAACCCAAGAAACAGAGAAATAAAAGTAATGATGAACCCAAAATGCCAAACATACTACCAAGAACACTTCCAACCGTGAAATGAAAAAAATGTGGCAAGCTTGGGCACAACAAAAGGACATGCACAGGTAAAACTGCTGCTGATCGTGAAATTCCGAAAGGTGGAAATAAGGTAAAATTGCTAATGCTCAATAATTGATGGTGATGTTCTTATAAAATGTTAGTTAAGGAATTGCTAAACCGCAACTTGTTCAATAACAGATGTCGTTGTTTTTATGTAGAGGACAAAGAGAAAAAGAACAGAAGCAGGTCAAGGTGCACAAGTAGGTCTACAAGCACCTCAAGGATCACAAGCTTCACAAGTTGTATTAACTCAGAGATCACAAGCACCTCAAGGATCACAAGCACCAAGTGAAAATATTTAGGGTCAAATAGCCTTATATATAGCTTTAATGATGTAATTTTTTGTTTAAGCATAATATGTAATGTGTAAGGGCACTGACTTCTAATGTGTAATTGCACTTTTAAAATGACCCTGTTATTTTGTATGATAACTAAATTAGCCCTCTTATTTTGTATGACTTGGTTTGTATACATTACTATTTTAATTGTTGGTTTAATACCAAACTGGTTTAATTTGTGTTTATTCTAGTTCAATTTATTTATTTTCTATTTTAATTTGGGACTAGTTTATATTGGTATTGGTTTAATTGAGATTGATTTGTATTGAAACTAGTTTAATTAAGACTGATTTGAGACTAGTTATATTGGGATTATTTAATTAGGACTGGTTTATATTGATACTGATTTAGGATTGATTTGTATACTGATTTGGGACTGATTTAGGATTGATTTGAGATTGATTTAGGACTGATTTAGTTATACTGATTTGGGGCTGATTTGAGACTGATTTAGGATTGATTTAGTTATACTGATTTGAGACAGATTTAGGACTGAAACTGGTTTAATTTGTGTTTATTCTAGTTTCAATTCATTTTCATTGTTTACTTATTCTTCAAATAATTATGAAAAGTAGCTTTGCAAAAAATTAGCAACATAACTTGGTAAAAACATAGTTTCATTGCATATATCATCAATATTGCCTATTTTTAGTTTCAACTCTTCATATTTCATTCTAAATCCATAAAAACAGGCACTGATACCACATTGATATCAATATGCGCAGAAGAATAATACATTACATTCATCCTAATTGTGTTTTGATCCCATTTCTATCAATTTCGTAATTTAGGATAACAAGGTTAATTAAAAATGAAATCTTAATTATTGCACATGTTTCATAGCCTGGAATTATAAATATTTGAGCAACAGGCACACAACTTGACAATTTAACACACTAATTTGACACATTAATTTTTTGAGTTATTGACACTGGTTTCATTATAGCAATTAGAACATTTGACACAATTACAACATTTCATTAAAAAGGAAATCATTTGATTATATGAACATAGTCATTACATCTTCAAACAATTACAACATCTCGACAAAAATAACAAACTATACAAGAACCTAAACAAGCTAAACAATAACCTATTTCAAAGCATGTGCTGCAACTAATGCAAACACAAGTATTACAACAAACACCTAGGAAAAATCGGAAAGAAAAAAACCCATATGAAAAGAATCTATAAGTCAGTTCATGTGTGATTCCAGATCAAATAATGAAATGGGTTCTGGCAGGTCCAACAGAGATAGAGCTTCCTTCAATTTGCATAATTCAAGGAAGGCACTCTTCAGTTTATTTCTGTCATCCACAAGCCATCTTAGTCTCTCTGAAAAATCAAGCATTTTGGGCTGATACCATTCAACATGAGTCAAGATTTCTTCTACTTGCTCAAAAATTGTATAATTTTGTTGCAATGAACTATGCACGATTCAATCATATTTTTATTTCGGGCCAACTCATCTTTCGTAAGTTCAACAACTTCTAGTGAGTTGACTTCTTCTGCAATTCACTTAAACATTTCTCAACCTCACTGGATTTATCAGCAAGAGACATCTTTAGTGAATCTCTTTGATGTACCAATGCCTTTCCTTTTGTCGCAAGGTCCTTCTTTTAAGGTCCTTTGTCTAATTGAGGATCTGACAAAGTATAAAGCAAATTACATACAATTCAGAAAGTATATAAATCAAATCATAATTATTGACCGAAAATGTGCAACTCCAAAATGGAAAATATTTTCTCAAATAAGAAATATCTAATCCCCATTCAAAACTACCACTCAAAACATTAAACCATTCACGAAAACCCTAAACCCCATTCAAAATATTAAACCATTCACAAAAACTCTAAACCCAATTCAAACTAACGTTATTTGATAGCAACCAATCTAAACACACATGACAAACCACAAAAATCAAATACCTGGAAATCATACAAAAAACATACGAATTTCTTGGGGTTCTGTTTTGTTTTATTTTTAAAACCTATCAAAGTATTATAATGATATTACCTATTTATTAATTAATAAAATTGCAAATTAAATATGACATGGATGACATATCAACTTCGTTAATTGCCACATCATCAAATTCAAGAATTAAGATTAGTGTTGGACAAAATGTCATAATTTTAAAAAGTAGGGGAACCAAAATTATGAATAAAAAAATAGGGGGACCTAAATTGCGGATTGAGTAAAATAGAAGGACCAAAACTGTATTTAAGTATTTTATTTATATGTGGGATAGAAAAAAGCTCTTCTAATTTATTATAATTAATAATGACTAAATTAAATTGAAATCAATAATGAGTGGAGTTTTTTTGATAATGACTTAATTATATTGTGTATTTTGGTATATGTCATTGATAAATATTTATCCCTTAATTTTGAATATGTATTAATAATAAATATCGATTTTTTTTAATATTTATTATTGTCAAATATTTCTTATGTGTTTATTTTATGTATTAGTTGAAAATATTTATCTCATAGTTTTTTATATTTATCGCTTTCAAATAGTTGTTTGGTATTTTTCATGCATCAATTATAAATTTGTATCAAATGTTATTAATATTTATCAATATAAAATATTTGTCCTGTGTTTTTATATATATCATAAATATTATCACATAGTTTTTTAGATTTTTTACCAACACATATTTATTCTACGTTTTTATATGTATTATTGAAAAAAAATTATCCCGCAATTTTTTATATTTATAATTGATAGATATTTCGAAGTAAACTTTTCTTGTGCATCTTTTAGTTTATTGATATCCCATTTTCACTTATTATTGTTAGAGATTAACACTACAAAAAAAAGATATATTGTAATACTCAATATTTAGTGATATATATTTGTTTGTCACTATAGTTACTTTAAACTACAGAGATAGTGTCACATATGCTAATTTAATATCAATTTATAATAACTTAAAAAAGAATGAAATATTCACATAAAAAATCAACTCACCTTCACCAGAAAATAAAATCGTTTCACGCAACAAAAATGAACTTCTTCTATAGCAACTCTCCTTATAAAATTTTCTTCACCAAAAATCATGCAATTTTCGTCTCAGAAATTGTCAAAGTAATTTTCGTTCTTCAATGCAATGCCTTCATTCCCATTTCTCTGAAATTATTTTTCCCTATTTCTTCTCTTCTCAATTTGTTTCCCTATTTCATTTCAGAAATTGTCAAAGTTGATTTTCGTTTTTCAGTTGAAGAAGCTTTTCCCGATTTCTTCATCATTTATTCGATTTTATCTTGAATCAACTCCTTCAATTTCATCTTCAATCGATTTCCTCTTCAATAAGTGTTCATCTTCAATCGGATTTATCCTACGGTTCAACGGTTTACGATTTTGTTATTCAAACTCATCGATTCAGATTCAACGATTTAGGGATTCACGAGTAAGTGAAAATTGTTTTTCATTCGTTAGCAATTTGTATAGGTTGAATGATTTGATTGATTTTAGTATTTTATATTTTAAAATGGATTTGAGGCTCTTCTATTTTCATTTTTAGAGAAAGGATAATGAAAAAACAAATATGGAGTTTCTCATCTTCAAGCTCAGGTACAATTATATCATGTATTACAACTTCCTAACTCTTGATCTTTGAGTCGATTGTCTATTTACTAATATTCTGATCATCATATGCAAACACATTAATTATTCTGCCATCATTCATGTTTCAATTGTTGCAATTTCATTCTGAAAAATAAATGAAAGTTGTTTCATTTACTATCCCTGAATCTGAATTTTGAGATTGCTGGTCTTTTGCCAGATATTAGTGCCTTTGTCAGAAAGTCGGTTTCAGAGCGGTTTACGGTCACCGCTACTACTGGTATTTCATGTATTTAATACAAAATAAGGGTAGAATTTAGGTTATAATAATTATATGTTTGAATCTTCTATAGCATGAGAAGCAATAGATTTAACGGATATAGTTTATTTCTCTTTTAATTTAACAGTTATCAGAACTATGTATCACACACTCCAAGATTCAAGTCTTGATAATATTAGAGTACTCTTCAATCTCAAAATATAAATATAAATGAGGACAAAAATAGATATGTTTGATTTAATTTCAAATTATGTATATTAATTTTGATTAAATCCTATCCTGTTCTTTTGACCATGTGATGATTGATTTGATTGAAGGAGGCTAAATTAACTCTTTTTTAATTGTGAAATTTGAAGTCAAAAGCATATGAGCTCAAGAAAAGGGGCATAAAATGACTTGTTCCTTTGTTGCAGTGTTGCTGAAAAATGAGTTGTTTATCCTTCCCTAACTAAATATTATGTAGCCCTCCTCAAACCCACCAAATTATGTTACCTTTTTGTTTTCCACCTTTTCTGATATTTTGAATGGAGTTTTTCCATTGGATTTTACAGTCACGTCACAAGAACAATGACTTTTCAAACACGCGTTATTAACATTCAAACAAGAGACCGACAAATGATGCTGCTTATACATGTGGATGGTATACTAGAGTTGTTTTGTTACTAATGCCAAATGTATCATGCTTTCTTTGTCTTGATGAAGTTTTCATGGGATAAATTGTTAGTCCTAGAAAAGTTATCAGCCTTTTGAAAATTTTGATACTACCTTTGTGGTTATTCTTTTGAATTGAATTATATTGCATTCTTCCTATTAGTTTAACTATACTTAGTGTGGTTGTACTGATCTAAGACAATTGATATTGAGTGTTTTATGGTTTGCTAATATGAATATATGATTTAGGTGAAAAGAGAATAAGAGGTTATACACATATGCTAGATGTGTGGGACATGCCAGATGGAGAGTTTATATTGGTGGATGTAGATTCTTTTGGTTAGGAAGGAAAAACTCTATTAAATGCAATAGGAAGTTTGGTAAGGAGATCTCAATGTGCTCCAATCAATTACATTAGCTGGAGTAAGATGCCTGAGTCCTATATTACTGATATGATTGAACTAATTCAGGTGTTGTATAAATTTTTAAAAGTTCTATTTCATTTCAAGCTTTGTAAATACTCTTTTTTTTTGCAAAAATGTCTAACAAAATTTGTGTTTTGTTAATTATTCATATGATAGACAAAGTTTAGATTTTTTCCTGAATTCACCGAGCAAACTGAGAAGATACTATAGGATAACATGAAGGTTAAGTGGAGGCAATTCAAGTATCATTTGAAATCAAAGAGATATGACAATAGTAAGACAGAAGCATAAATGGCTGTCTACATCCCGGACACAAGGATTGATCCTTCTCAGTATGGTGCTTTAGTACATCACTGGTGTTCCAAAAATGGATAGGTATATGTACAATGTCAATAATATTTTGTTCATATAACAATATTTATCATGTGCTTGTTTTGATTGTTGACTTTACTTATTAATTGGATATAGAAAATAAGTAACATGAACAAAAAACATCGCACAAAATATGATGACATACACTGCATGGGAACCAAGAATCTTCGACAACTGATTCATGAGATGGTTTGTCTCTTTCGGTATTTTTTTAATTAATTTATCAATACAATTATGATGGTTGACATTCTTGTTACTAATGTTAGACAACAAAAGCTAGAGGAAAGCAACCATCACCAGCACAAATTTATATTAATACTCGAACTCGAAAAGATGGAAGTATTGTTAATGAAAAAGGCAACTGATGTAATTGTAATAATTTTAAACTTTGAAGATAGATTGTGTGCCTAATTTTATATTCTAGCTCATGTTATTAGATTTCATGAATTGGTCTTAATGTGCCTAACTTTAAGAACTTGAATGTGTTATGTAACTTTCTTTTGATGTATAATAACAAAAGTCTTATTGTGACAAACATGCATGATCTTTCTTTTTTTATTCTAAAGTTGTCCGTTAAAGAATGCAAAGTTTCATGTTGTTAAATGTTGTAATTGGCTATGAAACTATGTTAAATGTAGGAAGAACTAAAGAAGCATATGGTAGAGGAGGCAGAAAGTTCAAATAATTCTCAAACCACTCAAGATTCTACAAACTGGAAGAATGATATTTACTCAAAAGTTAAAGGATCCGAAAAAAGAGGACGTGTGCGTTGTCTTGGCAAGATTGCTCGACACACAAGTTCTAGCTCTAACTCTCATGCTAACCATAAAGTTAAAACATTAGAGAATTTGCTTGGAAATCTTGTTTCCGTTCTCCAAGTACGGTTTTCTGAAGATCCACACATTAATGAGGTTTTACAAGCTGTAACTGAACAAGTATAATTTATGTCAAATGATAACTATTTTAATTATGTCACAAACATTTTGATTTTTGGTGGTTCTATTGAACAGGTGAATGTAGACAACATTGGGTAGGGTTTCCGGAGAAAAGGTTATACCCAAGTGGCAAATTCTTTGATCCTCTTGGTTTAGCCAGTGATCCTGAAAAGAAAGAAAGACTTCAATTGGTAGAGATTAAACATTCTCGCTTGGCTATGGTTGTTTTCCTCATCTTTGCAATCCAAGCTGCTGTTACTGGAAAATGTCCTATTGCTTTCATTGCTACCTTCAACCAGTGAGACATATAATCTACACTTAATAATACAATTCTATGATCCCCAACCACATTATCTTAATAATATTTATGAGTTTGTTCTTTCAAAACTTGCAAATTAGTGCAATTTGCAAATTAGTGCAATTTGCTTTTACACAGAACTGAGAATATAACCACTATTCCTTACAAACTTCAAAAGATTGAACCCTCAAAGCTTATGACCTTATGATTGTTTGGTTTTTATAATTTTTGTTAATTATATATATATTTTATTGTGTGACAGAGCTTTAGAAGCTAGTTTATCAAATCTGAAATATTTCTCAAAAGCAAGTGTTGCAGGACAAAGAATAATGGAATGATAAAGTTCCAAAGATAGATTCTAAAAACATGGAAGGAGAGATTTTAGAGAAAATGTTAGGATAAGTTGAAATTAAAAATGTATTCACAAGTGGAGAAATATATCATTTTGTAAAGATTTTATGATCTACTTAGTGGAGAAATATTTTTTTTAATGATCTAATTTCATTACAATATTGTCACAAAGATATGATACTCATGTTAGTGCTATAATTAAAATGCTATGCATGCAAGTAACATTCATTTAATAGAATTAGTAAAATTATTTTATATTTTATTGTATGTTTCAATGACATTAATTAATAAAAATAAATTAAAATTTTGAATTTAATTTATTGGTATTAATAATTTAGAATTACAATTAGAAGGGAGATAAAATAAATTTAATTTAATAAATAACAATAAGTTTTAGTGACAAACAATACCTTAGGAATAAACCAATTCTTTATTTATATTTATCTAGTTTTTAGTGACAATCATTATTGTAGGTAAAAATCAAAAACTTGTAGTGAAAATCCTCAGGACATGTAGGGACAATCCTCAAAGTGTAGCAGCCTTAAAGTTGACACTAGATTGGGTGTCACTCAAAGTATTATTGACATTTACCTACAGTTTTTAACTTTTAGCGACATATTTTGTATGTCACGATAAGTCAATTTTTTTATAGTGTAAAAACTATATACTTTCAGTGTAAAAACATTGACAATCAATCCTAAGTTGCCAAAAAATTCAATAAAAAATTGAAAACGAAATTATGCACATAGTTGATGTCAATGACGTGCACGAGCGCCCATTTTACAGCGCTTGCTAAACAAAAGCGCTGTTGTAATTATATTTTAAAAATAACGGAACCTATTACAGCGCTTTTGATGCAAAGCGCTGTAAAACAAGCGCTGTAGTAGGTCATATAACGTTTGCGCATCACGTTATAAGGCTTTTACATCGCTTGTCAAAAAAGCGCTGTAAAAGGAAGCGCTTTCGCGAATCAGTTACAGCGCTTTTTTAACATGCGCTGTAAAACACATGCGCTTTCATTGAATTTAACTACCTATTACAGCGCTTTTTTCACAAGCGCTGTAAAACACATGCGCTTTCATTGAATTTAACTACCTATTACAGCGCTTTTTCACAAGCGCTGTAAAACACATGCGCTTTCATTGAATTTAACTACCTATTACAGCGCTTTTTTCACAAGCGCTGTAAAACACATGCGCTTTCATTGAATTTAACTACCTATTACAACGCTTTTTTCACAAGCGCTGTAAAACACATCCGCTTTCATTGAATTTAACTACCTATTACAACGCTTTTTTCACAAGCGCTGTAAAACACATCCGCTTTCATTGAATTTAACTACTTATTACAGCGCTTTTTTCACAAGCGCTGTAAAACACATGCGCTTACATTGAATTTAACTACCTATTACAACGCTTTTTTCACAAGCGCTGTAAAACACATCCGCTTTCATTGAATTTAACTACTTATTACAGCGCTTTTTTCACAAGCGCTGTAAAACACATCCGCTTTCATTGAATTTAACTACTTATTACAGCGCTTTTTTCACAAGCGCTGTAAAACACATCCGCTTTCATTGAATTTAACTACTTATTACAGCGCTTTTTTCACAAGCGCTGTAAAACACATGCGCTTTCATTGAATTTAACTACCTATTACAGCGCGTTTTTCACAAGCGCTGTAAAATACATCTTTCAAATAATTATATACGTTGCGAACCCTAATATCCTCTACGTACTGTGCGGCCATCTACGTTGTCTAAGGTATTTTTTACACATGATCTGTTATGTTTTGAAATTGTCAAAAATTGTCAAAAACTCATACCACATGATCTGTTCTGTTTTGAAATTGTTAGTTGATATTGGTTTCTTTTTGAAACTTGTTGATATGTTTTGAAAGCTTATTATTTTTGTTACTGCATTTATATAGGTGGTATAATATGGATAGGAAATGGATTTCAGCCAATCGATTGTCAAAAGAGTATGAAATTGGAGTGAAGGAGTTTGTTGAGTTTGCAGTGAAGAATGCAAAAGATCCAAATAGAGTAGTTTGTCCTTGTTTAAAATGTTGTTTTGGAAAACGTGTTAGAGAAGATGAATTAGAAGGACATCTAGTATGTAATGGAATTGATCAAAGCTACACATGTTGGATAAGACATGGTGAGAAAAAAAAAGGAAACATTAATTTTGAGAATAGTTCTACATATGCTTCAACTGATTTCGATACAGATACATATGAGCCGGACCGAGTTGATGAGATTGCAAAAGCAGTTGAAGAAGATCTTCGAGATTGTCCTAAAATGTTTGAAAGTTTGTTGAGTGATGCAGAGAAAGAATTATATAATGGTTGTACTAAATTCACAAGACTGTCAGCGATATTAAAGTTGTACAACTTAAAAGCGAGTAATGGATGGTCTGATAAAAGCTTTACGGAATTATTAACACTCATAAAAGATATGTTGCCAGATGATAATGAACTTCCCAGTCGGACCTACGAGGCTAAACGGATTTTGTGTTCTATTGGAATGAGTTACGAAAGGATTCATGCGTGTCCTAACGATTGCATTTTATTTCGAAACGAATATGAACTACTTAAGGCGTGTCCGAAATGCAATGTCTCTCGATATAAGAAGAAAGAATCTACTCCAGCAAAAGTCGTGTGGTATTTTCCTATAATACCAAGATTTAGGCGCATGTATCGCAGTGAAGAAGATTCAAAACACTTGACATGGCATGCAGATGAAAGAATTAGAGATGGAATGTTTCGACACCCTGCAGATTCCCCACAATGGGCAAAAATTGATCACGAGTATCCTGAATTCGGGATAGAGTCAAGAAATCTAAGACTTGCACTTTCTACTGATGGAATGAATCCACATGGTCTTCAAAGCATCTCACATAGCACGTGGCCTGTGATTTTGGTAATATATAACCTACCTCCATGGTTATGTATGAAGCGTAAGTTTATGATGTTGTCTCTGTTAATTTCTGGACCCAAACAACCGGGGAATGATATCGACGTATACTTGACTCCTCTAATCGAAAATTTAAAAAGTATGTGGGAGACAGGTGTGGAAGTTTATGATGGGTATAAGAAAGAATGTTTCAATTTAAGGGTTATGTTGTTCGGCATAATTAATGATTTTCCAGCATATGGTAATTTATCAGGATATAGCATTAAAGGTCAGTGTGCATGTCCTATATGTGAAGAGAGTACAAATTGGATGCGGTTGAAACATTGTAAGAAGAATGTGTTTCTTGGACATCGTAGATTTTTACCTTATAGTCATCAGTATCGTGGGTGGAGAAATGCATTCAATGGAAAATCAGAGGAAGGTAAAGCTCCTTTAGCACCGACTGGATATCAAATACTTGAAAAAGTACAAGGTTTGACCAATAAATTTGGCAAACCTTTTGCGGGAGAGCTGGTGAAAACTGGGTGGAAGAAAAAGTCAATTTTCTTTGAATTGCCATATTGGAAGTCATTGTATGTAAGACATTTCCTCGATGTGATGCATATTGAAAAAAATGTATTTGAAAGTGTTATTGGTACGTTACTCAATGTTCCAGGAAAGTCTAAAGATGGCGTCAATGCAAGATTGGACTTGGTCGATATGGGAATAAGAAATGAACTGGCTCCAGTAAAGAAAGGAAATCGCACATATCTACCTCCAGCCGCTCATACTCTATCTAGAAAGGAAAAAATTGTTTTATGTAAATTTCTACACGAAGTTAAAGTTCCAGAAGGATACTCTTCGAACATTAAAAATTTGGTTTGTATGAAAGACCTCAAGTTAAAAGGTTTGAAGACCCATGATTGTCATATTATAATGGAGCATTTGCTACCAATAGGTATACGTTCCATTTTACCTGAAAAAGTTCGACTAGCCTTAACTAGATTATGTTTCTTCTTCAGGGAAATTTGTAGTAAAGTGATCGACCCTCAGAAATTACCGACATTGCAGAGGGAAATTGTTGTTACTTTGTGTGAGCTTGAAATGTATTTCCCACCATCGTTTTTTGATATAATGGTTCACCTTACTGTTCATCTGGTTAAGGAGACACAACTTTGTGGGCCAGCTTATATGAGATGGATGTATCCGATAGAACGATATATGAAAATATTAAAAGGGTACGTAAAAAGTAGAAGTCGACCAGAAGGTTGTATTGCTGAACGATACATTGTTGAAGAGGCTGCTGAATTTTGTACTGAATATCTGTCCAATGTTGAATCCATAGGGCTTCCCATGTCTCGTCATTCGGGAAGACTATCAGGAGAAGGGATAACTGGAAGGAGACTACTGACTATATCAAGGACAGAATGGGAGCAGGCACAATTGTATGTTCTGCACAATGATGATGAGGTTCAACCGTATGTTACAATACACATTGATCAGTTATCTCGTTTGAACATGAATAGGAATCAAAATTGGATAACTCGAGAGCACAATCGAAGTTTTGTAACATGGTTAAAAAATCACATAATGTCAAAATTTGATATAGACCCCGGATCAATTTCAAATAGATTGAGGTGGCTAGCAAATGGTCCGAGCTTACATGTCTTTTCTTACACTGGTTATGTTATTAACGGCTACACATTTTATACCAAAGAACAAGATGATCAGACCACTATGCAAAATAGTGGAGTCACTCTCGTAGCTGAAGCGATGCATGTCTCAAGTGCAAAAGACAAAAACCCAATATATGCAAATCTATCATATTTTGGGGTTATCGAGCGCATATGGGAGTTAGACTACACAATGTTTCGTGTTCCCATATTTGGTTGCAAGTGGGTCGATAATAATAATGGCGTTCGGATTGATGAGTCAGGATTCTTGCTTGTCGATTTTAATAGGGTGGGATACAAAGACGAGCCTTTTATTTTAGCGTCGCAAGCTCAACAAGTGTTTTATGTCACTGATCCTTCTAATGATAAATGGTCTGTTGTCCTATCGACCAATAAAATAAGTGATGATAACAATAATGATGAAGATGTTGGTAATGATCTTTTATTTGCAACATCACAACAACCACATGAAATTGATTCAACTGATGATGGTTTATATCTTAGAGATGATCATGATGAGGGAATTTGGATTAATCCATCGTTTCGTATTGTAAATGGACAAACAAATGTGAATGTCACCAGGAAAAGAAGAAGGGCATCTTAATGTATATATATGTTTAATTGTTTTATATAAGCTATGCATGTAATCTGAACTGTGTTATTGTAAATATGCATGTAATCTGAATTGAGTGTTTTATACTAAGTTCTGATTAATTTATTTTCTGATTAATTTATTTTCTGCTTATATTTAGCTTGATTTGAGTGTTTTATACCAAGTTCATGTAACAATGAGTGTTTTATATTTAGCTTGATTTACATGAACTGAACTGAATATAAATTAGTAATTTACATGAACTGAACTGAACTGAATAGAGAGATTCTCTTTTGCTCAGTGCATATATATATATAGATTCTTCAGAATACTCATTTCTAATAATTCATCATCTCCTAAAGTATTGTGATAAAGACAATGATAACAATATTTTTAATCCAATAAACAATGATAAAAATGTTTTTAATGTCATCCCAACCCAAATAAACCAAACACAAAAATAAAATAAAGAGACATTTTACAGCGCTTATCTTAAAAAGCGCTGTAAAAGATCCTTTTAAAAATAAAATAATGAGTGTTTTATACCTTTTACAGCGCTTTTCACACAAAGCGCTGTAAACGACTCTTTTGAAAGTGAGTAAAAAAGACATTTTACAGCGCTTATTTGACAAAGCGCTGTAAAAAAGCTTTAAAAATAATATTCATCAGACACCTAATTTCTTCAAACACCTTGTACGCATCATGGGAATCCAAAAAACATCAGACACAAACCCATTTCTTCAAACACCTTGTACGCATCATGGGAATCCAAAAAACATCAGACACAAACCCATTTCTTCAAACACCTTGTACGCATCATGGGAATCCCCAAAAACACCAGACACAAACCCATTTTTCGCAACATGGCAATGATCCTGAATACCAATTAAGTTTCGATTTAAGAAGGAAAGAGAATGTAAAGAGATAAAAAGGGTGTTGAGGTGGAGATTGAATTGTGAAAGAGTAAGCTTTGATGTTTGTGAAGAAGATGCATAAAAGGAGAAGAGTTTGGTGAAGAGGAAGGGATTTTTGTGGTGACCAGTTACTACTATGTGGGTTTTGCATGCATGTTGAGCTTGTTTAAAAAATAACATAACATAACAAAACACAAAAACAATAAGGCCTTTTACAGCGCTTATTTGGAAAAAGCGCTGTAAAAGAGCCTTTTAAAATTAACATAAAGAGACATTTTAGAGCGCTTATGTGGAAAAGCGCTGTAAAAGGCTTTAAAAAACATTCATATAACATAATAACACACGGAGGTCTTTTACAGCGCTTATTTGGGAAAAGCGCTGTAAAAGAGCCTCTTAAAATTAACATAAAGAGACATTTTAGAGCGCTTATGTGTAAAAGCGCTGTAAAAGGCATTCAAATAACATAATAACACACGGAGGTCTTTTACAGCGCTTATTTGAAAAAAGCGCTGTAAAAGAGCCTTTTAAAAATTTAACTAAAGAAGCCTTTTAGAGCGCTTATGTGTGAAAGCGCTGTAAAAGGCATTCATATAACATAATAACACACGGAGGTCTTTTACAGCGCTTATTTGAAAAAAGCGCTGTAAAAGAGCCTTTTAAAAATTTAACTAAAGAAGCCTTTTAGAGCGCTTATGTGTGAAAGCGCTGTAAAAGGCATTCATATAACATAATAACACACGGAGGTCTTTTACAGCGCTTATTTGAAAAAAGCGCTGTAAAAGGCATTCAAATAACATAATAACACACGGAGGTCTTTTACAGCGCTTATTTGAAAAAAGCGCTGTAAAAGGCATTCAAATAACATAATAACACACGGAGGTCTTTTACAGCGCTTATTTGAAAAAAGCGCTGTAAAAGAGCCTTTTAAAAATTTAACTAAAGAAGCCTTTTAGAGCGCTTTACAAAATAAGCGCTGTAAAAGGCTTATAAAAAGCGCTGTAAAAGTGTTACGTATATATAACAGTTACCTCTTCAGTTTCCTCTTCATTACGTAACCTTCATCTCAACCTTCATTTCTTCTCTTCTTTTGCAAACCCTATCATCCCGTCCTTTACGAACCTTATTTCCACGATCATCTCCTTCATTTCGAACCTTATTTCCATCCAAGATCATCTCTCCCATTTCACACAATATATTTTCATTGAAATACGTAACCCTCATTACGTATTTCTTCAAACCGTATTTCTGTGAACCATATTTCTGTGAACTTTCTGCAAACCCTCTTTTCTTTGCATTTCGTCTTTCTTCGAACCATCATTATTCAGGTATTGATGTTATTAAATTTTTGTAATCATTAGAATGCATGTTGAGCTTTTTTAAGATATACTGATACATGTTGAGTTTGTTTATAATAATGCATGATCCATGTTGAGCTTGTTGATGTTATACTAAAGTGCATGTTGAACTTGTTGTAGTTAAATGGATACAAACAAAGATTTAGAAGTTCAAAATGAAGAAGTTGGCACCTCTAAGACTTACGAAAAAGAAGTCAAACGTGGTGCAACTATCATGCAAAGGGTGATTAAAGCACGGAGCAGTGGCATTAAATTTGAGGTATACTATATATACTCTGTTTGCTGTGTGTTTTTTTATCTTTTTTTAGGGTTTAGGGCATGTACTTACTATATGAGTTTATTAGGTTGGCTGGAACGAGAGTGGTCAGCCAGTTGACCCCAACAGCTCCATGTTTGTAAGCTACATTGGGGCTGTTGTTCGTCAAAATGTCCCAATAACAATAGACAACTGGAGAGATAAGGCGTTGAAGGATGCCAAAGATATCATCTGGAATGACATTCAAGTAAATATTTTGATCTACTCTTTTGTCATTTATAATTTTTTTTCTGTAAAATACATTACTTATAATTGTTTTCATTGCAGACCACTTTTGTTCTTGATGAGGAACGAAAGTCATATGTTTTGAGAGTTGCTGGGAAAATCCATCGTGGATTTAGATCCCATCTCTCAAATTTCTATCTAAAAGATAGAGAAGGAAACACAAATGCTGAACCTCCAAAGATATATCAACATTATATATCAAAGGATGAATGGAGTGCATTTGTTTCCAAACGTTCTGACCCGGCGTTTGTCGTAAGTGATTAATTTATTAGCATTTGTGTTTTATTATTCATATTCGTAGCGTATTTTAAATTTTTACACAATTGCTATTTTTTTTTTATATAGAATATTAGTAAGGCAAATCGCGAACGGGCAAGCAACCCAAAACACCCATACAAGAAATCACGTATGGGATATGCACGCCTTGAACAAAAAATTGTAAGTAATTAAACATCACTTGTAATTTGTATTATAAACTATAGTGTGTAACTAATTTGTATTATTTTGTTTATGATTTTAACGAATAGAGAAAAGACACCCAAGCCGATCAACCCTTGGGTCGTCATATCTTATGGAAGGAAGCGCGTGTTAACAAAGAAGGAGTGGTTGATAATGAAAATGTCAAGAAAGTTGTAGAACTTTGTGTAAGTATATTATCACTTTAATATTTTTTAATATTGTATTTTAAAAATGCTATTGAACTTATCTTTTTAATGTTACATGTATTTTAGGAAACTATTGAACAAAGTTCTGAAACTCAAGAGGGCAACAAGGATACGTGCAGGGACATTCTTGGGAAAGTGTTTAATGTCCCTGAGTATTCCGGTCGAGTGAGGGGGAAAGGATTTGGCGTAACTCCCAAAAGCTTTTTTCCTCAAGAGAAGCGCCAAAAACCTTCCAACGAGGAAGTATTAGAGAAGCTCAGAATCTTATCGGAGCAAGTGGCACTCTTGGTGAATACGAATAAAGACAAGCAACTTCCGGTTCAGCTCCAACCTGAAATACAAATGGAGAGTGAAACCGGGAGTTGCAACGTCGGTTTGAAGAGTATTCCCGAGGTAATTAATTACTTACTACTTACTTGCTTATGTAATTACTTATGTATTAAACAAACTTATATATTAACTGTACTTATGTTTTAACTATTGATGTAGGGTGTCACTACATGTGTCCTATACTTGTCCTCGCCGACTCAACGGAAGGTGGGAAAAGGAATATTGCACAATACTTCGGGAGAAGTATTGCACAATATTCCGATCCCCGCGGGCCATGTCAAAGTATCGCCTACGGTTGCTTTCGAACCAACTGCACCGTTGCCCATACCGGACAACGATGGAGATATGAAGTTCTTAAGCGACGCTATTGGCAGTTACGTGGCATGGCCCACACACCTTGTTGCCCTCGAAAAAAAGATTCCCAAGGACAAATCAGTTACATCTCCCGAAAAGGTTTGTCACATTTATTGCCTAAGGTTTTTTATTTTTTCAGATTCAATAAACTAACATTTTACCTCATTTTTGTAGGTCCAAATAAATAAACCACCCCTACAGCCAAAAAAAGGCAGCAGACCTCAAAAATTGGAGGTTAATAGGGCTGCCAAACTACAAAGGCTGGAGGGTAATAAAGCTGCAAAACTTGCAGCAACAAAAAATCTGGATCGGGGAAAATCGGTCGCTGCTGCTGCTGCTCCTAATAAAAGTCAGCCACGCCTTGGTAAATACGGGGCGTGTCTTGACATCCAAATAAAAAGGAACATGGGCAGCAGCAACGATTCGCCCATTGTACAAATGAATCAAGACATCTTTGGAGATGAGTATATTGAATACCTCGAAAAGGAGCAAATGTACGATCTTCTCGAACATAAGGAGCTGAGTGTTACTGTAATCAGCTTGTACATAAGGTAAAAAATACTTTTAATTGCATTTATTTGTAATTAATTAAATGTATTGGTAATTAATCTAGTTTAAAATTTTCATTGAAGGTTTTTGTACGAGAAGGTCGTGTGCACGAGGAAACTGTCAAATAAATACTCATTCTTGTCTCCGCATAAGATGTCGATGTTCAAACTCGATCCAGACAATGTAAAACACTACATTGTAGATATGTTTTTAAGAAATAAAGAAAGTGATAAATTGTTCTTGGCACCATATAATTCAGGGTACGTAATTTTATCTTTTTTAATTGATGAGAATTTAATTTATTAGTTGTCTATAAACAAAATTGCTTAACCAATTTTTTGTTGTTGTAGGGCACATTGGGTGCTATTTGCAATCAATGCGGTCTCTGAAGTGATATACTATTTGGATCCCGTGCACGGCGATTACACCAATCACCCCGGAATAAAGAATATGCTCGACACGTAAGTAATATTCATTTATTTCTTACATATATATATTTATATATATATATATAAATATTCATGCTCTAATAATCACATTTATTCATTCGATAGTGCCTTAAAAGTTTATCGAGCTCAAAGAGGTGCTAAAGTGTCGAAGCAGAAGTCGAATAACATTACATGGATCTCAATAAAGTGCCCTCGTCAAACAAATAACATCGACTGTGGGTACTACATATTGAGATTCATGAAGGAGATTGTTGAGAAGAATAAAACTATTATCCCAGAAACGGTACGGTATTTGCATTATATGATTTTCATATATAAATTATCTATATATTTGATACTAACTTAATATAATATGTTCAATTTTTATATTGCAGTACTTTGCCAATTCCAGTCCATCATATTCTGAGGAAGATCTGATGGAATTAAAGGAAGAATGGTGTCAGTACGTGCTTGACATGAAAATTATTTGATTTTCTGGGAAATCGCTTGTTTGAGAAAGCGCTGTAAAATGCACACCCATAACTCATATAATGGGGTGCATATTACAGCGCTTTTTGTGAAGAAGCGCTGTAAAATGTGCATAACAAGCGCGCGTTGTATTTACATGTTTTATAGCGCTTTTTTAAAAGCGCTGTTGTATCATTTACAGCGCTCGTTTCCACAGCGCTTATTTTTTTGAAAAAACGCTGTAAATGGCTTAAAAAAAGCGCTGTAAAATCCGTTTTTTCGCGTAGTGGTGTTTGCAAGTTCCGAATAGTTGTTAGTGTACAATAATTATAAAAATTTGACTCTATTATATTTATTATTATTTTAGAATTTTTTTTACTATGTTATTTTTATTATCACTAAACTTTCTCTTTAAAGAAAAGTAAAAAGAAAAAAAAGTTCCTAAAAGAAGCGCCTCCATCTCCTTTCATCTCTGAAGACATCAATAGCAAAAACAAAATTTAGTTAGTTGCACAAAAGATAGAAAACGGGAGAAGGTTTTGGAAAAACATTGTTGTAGATAAGAGAGAAAGTGGAAGGAGTTTTTTGGAAAAACATATTTTTTTTATAAATTTAAATAGTTGCACAAGAGATAGAAAATGGAAGAAGGTTTTGGAAAATATTGCACTACATAAGAGAGAAAGTGGAAGGATCATTTTTGGAAAAATTCATCTTTTTGTTGTTGAGACTAATCTAACCATTGCAAAAATCTCAAAATCTTTTAACAATCCCTTCCATTATTAACAATTGTGTGTGTGTTTTTTTGTCAACAACCAATGGTGATATTATATCAAGGAGAATGAGAATTTTATATCTTTATATTTCATTACTAATAAGGGTATAATGTATAATAGTTATTTTAAAATTATTTTGTGTATGATAATTCAATTTCTTAAGTGATAAATTATTTTGTGTATAATAATTTAATTTTTTAGGCGACAAATTATTTTGTGTAAAATAATTATTTTAATTTTTTTTTAATGAAAACTTATCTCATGTTTAATAGAAAGTTACATATCCAAAATCCTGAATTATGAATATAATTTTGAAAAAATATTATCGTTTTATCATACATATAAAAATAAAGATTTAAGTTTAAAAATAACACCATCAACAACCATATGTTATAAATTTTATTAAGTAATGATTTGGATGTAGATAATTTAATTGGGATAGACTTAAACATAAAATAAATTAAATTAATTTGAGTACATATGAACAAAGGTTTATGAAGCAACAAATAAGAAGAAAAAAAGGAAGAAAAATATGAATAGAGGGTAGACAAAATGAAGAAAATAGAAGTGAAATTTACCAAATAGAAGAAAAATAGAATTAAAAATTTCTAAAATATCGTTTTCCCATTAATGTGTATGATAGAAAGTATGAGCTTCTGAGAAAAGTTTAGAGAGGGTGAATTTTTTCAAAGGTTTAGTGTAGCAATAAGTTTGGTTTGACAAAACAAATTGATTAAGTTGAAGCAAAGTAAATAATATGACAACGAGTGACTTGACACATGACTTGGTATTTGGAGACAAAAACTAAAGTTGCTTTGGAGAATCAAAAAGTAAAAACTAAAATGTAAGCAATATAAGCAATGGGTAAAATGATAACTTATACAACACCAACCTTTTATAGATTACATATAGATATCATGTATCGTATAGAATACATGGTAGGGCTTTGTGTGTGTCTTCTTGGTGGTAATAGTTTTGTGCGTATCTTCTTTGTGGTAAGGGTTTTGTGTGAGTTTTTTCTATTATTATGAGTGAAATTATATTCAGATCATTTGAGTTCTGTATGAGTATATATAATGTGCATATACACTTCCATTTCAAAAGGAATATATGTGTATTTTATGGTTATTATTTTAATTTTTAGATTTTTTAAATAAATGTTTAATTTCTTTTGATGCAATAAGATTTTTATACTTTTATTTTATAACATTTAATCATTTGTTTTTAGCTTGTATGATTTGCCATAGATTTAATTTTTACAAACATTTTTAATATTACTGATGTCACATTTTAATTTTATAGTACTTTTGATTTATATTGTAGAATTTAATTAAATATTTTAAATGGTTTATTTCCGTTTAATAAAAAAATTAAACTATTATCATTTTTGATTAATTTAACTTTGCAAATATCATTATATTTTTTTTTTATAAAAGATAATTAACCTGCTGGCGTGAAATTTAATTTACAGTTTTTTTTTTTAAACATCCACATTTTTCATAATTAGAAGGCTTAACAAGAAGCAAACCGCCTATTTGCAAAATGACAAGATGAAAATTGATCGTTCAGGGTGAGAGTTACATAAAGAGACAACTTTGACCAATATCCAACCATTTTTCTTTGAGCGTCACATAAATAAACAACTTTAATCAATATCCAACTTTTTTTTCTTAGAGTTGTCTTTAGTAAGTAAAACACTTTTTTAATATTCGACTTATATAAATAGTTTTCCTTTTTCTTTAGAAGAAAACATTTTTCTTTTAAAAATATACTTCCTCCCGTCATATTATATAAAAGAAAAACTACTTTTATGGTTATTGAAAAATATATTGAAGTACAATTAATTTTTTTAATTTTATATAAAATGTACGTTAAATTTATTATTTTTTAATATAAAATACTTAATTATCAACATTAAATATTTGAAATTAAATGAACGGTGTATTGAGAATAATAATATTAAATGAAATAAAAATAGTTAACTTTACTGATCAAAATTTAAGATTTGTGTGTGTGTTTATAATAGTAATTCAATAGAATATTTATATAAATATTTCTATAATACTATTATAGAAAAAGTTTTATAAAAATTTTTTTATCAGTATACGCTTTTAATGTAAAAAAAAGTTACATATTCATCCGAGCTATTTATGTTACAAAATTGAATAAATAATTGTTGAAATATATATTACAAAAAATATTGTATCACACATCGCCACAACTAAACTATCTTTGCAACAATGATATCACAATCTCTTATAATATATTAAAAGAGACTCTTAAATCGTTCATTGACACCTAATCATATTTTATGCCACATAACTTTATTTGTGTATTTACTTATTTGTTTAGTTATCATAGATAAAATCTCTTTTGTTTCTATTATTCATATAATACAAAATTTCATTTCATCTATTACATTTCATTTCATCAACAAAAAAGTTTCAACATTAAACAAACATTAGTAACAACTCACAATGCAATAAACATTTTTCTATTATCTATTTATCATTTATTAAGTGTGAATTTATTTCGTAACCATTATTAATGTAAGTCCAAATATCTATATTTTTTTATTGACTGAACCAAGATTTAAGAAGACACGATACCACAACCTCGAGACATGAATCCTTGTTTATGCTAACCTCCTCTCCAATTTGAGTATAACAAAATTGTTTTTGTGGTGTTTGATGAAATGCAACTGTTGTTATATCCAATTGAATAACTGACTTTGATATATTTTTCTCCTTCAGAATCATCTTCTTCTTCCACATGGGATTGTTAGTAACTGGAAATGCGTGTTCCATTTTATGCCTAATATTTAATTACATAATTTTTATGTTATCTTTCATTTACAATATAACTATTGAAGTTGTGGAATTTTAGAGAAAATAAGCAGAGAGAACAATAAGGGTTCAAATATTATTGATAATAGCTTAGTGTTGATTTGATTACAAAATACTCAATATTAATATCTATTTATAGAGAAATATAAACTCAATCATAAATCAGGAACAAGTTATAATAATAATGAGAGATATTCTAAGATATCTCTACGATTATAAATTGATCATAAAACATAATTCAAGATATTATGATATAATATAAAAGATATTATAAGATATCTTCTAATATTCTAACACTCACCCTCAAGCTAAAGCTTACTAAGTTTTAGATTGTTACAAGAAAACAATGTTTTGATCCGCAATATAAAAATAAAAAAATGGAAAGGCAACTCAAGGATGCAGGTGAAGTCGGAGAAAATTGCTATAAATACAGCCTAGCCAGATAGTCGGAATGATCATCAGCATGAGAGAAATTTATGGCAAGCAATTGAACAAAGCAAGATGTTACATAAAAACAATATTATGCTCCGTAAAAAATGATGGAAAAGCAACTCAGGAATGCAAGTAACGTTGGAGAGAATTGCTAAAAATATATCCTAGTCATATAGTCGGAATGATCATTATCATGAGAGAAACTCATGGAAAACAATTAAATAAAGCAAGACCGTTCTTCTAAAACTGCAACTGGAAGCTTCAAACTAATAATACTGGATACCCAAAATTTTTAAACTTGAATCTGCTTCAGAGAAAGAGAGACGTGCTTCAGGGAGAGAGAAACAAGACCAGTACATGTGGGACAAAGATGAGGCCAGTGCATTTGTGACAAATTTTCAAGCTAGAGTGAGTCATAAAAATAAAAGACACTGTAAGAACAACCATCAAGAGAAGAAGAAGTCATCACTATTATGATTCATATGTGGGAAAAGGAACACACTAGAATGATCTCGATGTGAATAGAAGCCACTGTTATAATCCATTAGTAAAAATTAAATTGCATGACAAACTTCGAAGAAGAAACAACACAACTCTAATGAAATGAAGCCATGATCGATCAACATAGTGAGAAAATGCGTCTAAAATAGGAGAAATAATTATTGTTTGAACGAGAACCCTTATTTTCATTGATCAAAATTGGAAAGTAAAGGTAGATATGAAACCCTGAGGACCGACCAAGCATTAACCAGAGCGACGTCGGGTCGCGCCATCACACGTTGTGGATACATAAACGTGTGAGATCTAGTTGCAAGAGAGAGTAATGGCGCGTGAGAGTGCGTGTGACGACTATTGGTGACACATTTTCGGGTGTGGGCTGATCTAGATAGAACGAAGCTGATGGAGAGATTGTTCTTTGGAAAAGTTGTGAAAAAGCAAGGGTGACGACAATGACAACAATGAATCTGGGTGGAAAATGCTGAAATGAGTGTCGGAGAAGGGTCGACAAAAACAAATAACAGTTGTTTAGGAGGCTCGCTGAAAAGAGTTGGAAAAGTATGAAAACTCACCAAGAGATCACATCGAAAAGGAGAAAACTATGATTACATTCCCAAACTTTTGAGAACTCAGAGCGGAGTAATGGCGAGACAACTTAAGGAGGATCAATATAAGCTCTAAATACCATGTTGAAATTGTGGGATTTTAGAAAAAATGAGGAGAGAATATAATAAGACAGTTTGAATAATATTGATAATAGCTTAATGCTGACTTGAGTACGAAAGACTCAATATTAATCTCTATTCATAGAGAAACATAAACTCAATCCTAAATCATAAATAAATGATAATAATAATGAGAGATATTCTAAGATATCTCTATAATTAAAAATGGATCATAGAACATAACTGAATATACTCTAATATAATATAAAAGATATATAAAAAAACCTAATTTATTTAATTTATATTGATGCCAATTATTGCTGTTCCATTCAACAAACCGCATGTTTTGACTCCTTTTAGTCACTTCTTATTATGCCATTTGCTCTTCTAATTTCCATCGTTCAAAGTAGATTCATTGCTACAATGTATTTTCTTTAGCACAATAAGTCAACTGGACAATTGTTAAAATTTACACAATTCTTGAAAAATTAAAGTCCTTATAGTAATTAAGAAACAATAGTAACACTACATTTGTCTAAAGGATAATTTGAAACCTCTAATCTATGTTTTTAACTTTATGTCATCCAAATCAAATTTTAATATTTTCGTTTGAGTTATAATTGTATTATGAGTGACATTATATTTGTTGTTTTTGGCTCATATAACTCAACAAAATAGACTAGACACAAGAGACATGTGAGCTAAACATGAACGGATGGATGATACAAATTAGGTTTTAACCAAATATTTTAGATTTGTCATAAATTTTAAATTGTTATTCCATTATGGCAAATCAAGTTCACGAAGAAACAATTATTTCATCCATATCATTTTAAATAAAGTTTCTTCTGGATTCCAGAATTCTTTTATTCTAAATGCACATATTTTCATAATTGAATTTAATTAATGTCTTTGTTAAGTTGCACTTATGTTATACAATTTATTTTAGTTCAAAATTTTCCTTTAAGATAACCTATTATCGTAGAAAAAAAAGTAATTACTACTATCAATTCAAGTCATTCAATAATTTTTTAATTTCTTTTAGTTCCTTGTGAATTTTATATATTCTAATGTTACTTTTAATATTTTATCAAATTATTCTTTTGTAATGTGACTAACGCCTTAGTATCCACTTCATTTTCTATATTTTATACATTTAATTAACTATTATTATTTTGAGATGATATTTATAAATAAAATAGTGTAAAATAAAATTGTAAATATAACTATTGTATATGACTTAATATCTAGGTCAATGTATTTATGCTACTAAATTACATGATTTGTTTAATAAAATTGTTAATGCACGAAGAAAAATGAAAAATGAAACTTAAAATGTTAGTGCTAAAGGAGATTTATAAATTATGTATACTGCATAATTTTTAAGATTTTCTAATTTTTTAAAAATAAATCTCAATTTTTTTTAATTTTTTAAAAATAAATCTCAAAATACCCGTGTAACGATTGAAATCTATTCTTATATTAATTTTGATGAATTAAATAATGTAAGAATCAAAGTAACGTAATTTAAACTTATTTTAATAATTTTGAAATTTCATATAAGAAATTTGATAAAAAAATATATAACAAAAGAAATAGAGTTATACAGAAAGTTGATTTTTTAAAAATGATATTTTAATTTATATGTTTGTTTTATAATTCAAAAATTAACTTGACTAAATTTTATTTATTGTAGTTTTATTGCATCATTATTAATTTTTTATAATAATTATATTAATTATTTTACACTTATATTAATTAAAAAGTAAATCAGTGAAGAATAATAATAAAAATATTATTTAATTTTTAATCAATATTATTTTTGAATTTATTCTTTAAAAAGCATGCATATAAAAATTGATTGATATGGTTTGAAAAAAAAAAAAAAAAGATTAGATTGATACAGCTAGCTATGGAAAAAAAATTTCTCAATACAAAATTATAAATTCTTGGCTACGTCTCTCTCTTTCTCTCACTCAGGCAGAGTCTGAACAAAATAAAAGCAACAAAACAGAACAAAAACCTCTCTCTTCCTTTCCTCCACAAACACGCTTCATTTTCCTCAACCCCAATAACCTCTCTCTCTATCTCTCTCTAACAACAACAAACCACAAAAACACTATCCTCAAAAACGACAACACACCCCATACATAAAAAAACACCACCGCCCAACTATCATCCACCATCCTCCGCCGCCCTACCCAATCCCTCTTTCTCAAGGTAACCGACACATATATATATAAATATAAATATAAACTCTTATTTATTATTATTATTAACCGATTCAAATTTTGATAATTTTCATTGTAAACAACAGAGTCGATGGAAGAATTCAGAAACATCAACAACAACAATACGGCGTCGTCTAGGTTTTCATTCTTCAACCGTTCTTTAACAACGCTTAATAACACAAACAACGACGAAAAACAACCGCCACCACAAAAACCCCAAAGCATCGATCGCACCGTTTCGCTTCGCGGCAGGGTCGTTAAAAAGCTATGTAGTTTATTCGAACCAACAAAACTACCTTCTCAAGAAGAATCAACACTTTTCATCACCAAATCAAAATCCCTAAAATCAACCGAATCAACGATAACATCATCAAAATCGCTCGATTCTTCTCATATTATTCGATTACCCGGAACAGAAGACCGAATCGTGTTGTATTTCACGAGTTTGCGTGGGATTAGAAGAACATACGAGGATTGTTATTCGGTTAGGATGATATTGAGAGGATTTAGGGTTTGGGTTGATGAGAGAGATGTTTCAATGGATTGTTGTTACAGGAAGGAATTGATGAGTGTTTTGGGTGAGAAGAGTATGAAGAACGTTACACTTCCTCAGATTTTTATTCGAGGGAATTACGTCGGTGGTGCTGAAGTGATTAAGCAACTTTGTGAGGTTGGTGAATTGGGGAAGATTTTGGAAGGTTTTCCTAAGACTAAACCTGGGTTTGTTTGTGAGAGTTGTGGTGATGTTAGGTTTATGCCTTGTGGGAATTGTAGTGGAAGTAGGAAGGTTTTTGATGAGGATGAAGGGTTATTGAAGAGGTGTTTGGAGTGTAATGAAAATGGATTGGTTAGGTGTCCGAATTGTTGCACCACTTGAGATTTGATTTGATTCAATTTGTGTAATGTGTATTATTAGTAGTTGTTGGTATTTTTGCAATTGCAACTTGTTTATTGGTTGCATGATTGCGAGTTTTTAGGTGTTGATAAATAATTTGATCAAGATTGAAGAATTTGTGTTGTTGTTGTTGTTATTGGTGGTGGTGGAGATGGTGGTGATATATGTCTTTGGTTAAGGTTATATTGAGGGTTTTAATTTTAAATAAAGGTCTGCGATTTGGAAAGTTGTGGCTGCACCGTGACTGCAATTGAGACTGCATTGCAGCTGCAACATGACTGCAATTGAGACTGCATCAGACACATGGTGATTCTTTGTATTATGAAGCAAGGATTGCGACGTGGCTGGAATTTGAAACCTTGGTTATATCATGATTCAAAGCTCTCTTTGAATTTTATGTGGTTGGTTTATTTATTTGTGGCAATAGTGTGATGAGCTGAAGCTGATGATGTTTTCAGCTTCTTGAACAGGGTTTTGTTCAAGAGTGTGCTTTTATCACCTAAAGGAAAAAAAAAGTTGTTAAATGGGTTTTTGAGTATGTATGTATGTATGTAAGTTGTAGTTCATTCCAGGTGAGGAGGGTTTCTCATCAAGGGGATGTTAATATATTTAGTGTTATGATTTGATTGATCCCTTCAAGGGATTTGCAAATATTAACCATTGAAATTTATATGAGAGTGGTTTGTTGTGTTAGTGCCTTATTTTTATATTTGATTTCTCTTATGTCTTCTTATAGCACTTGATATCTTATAGCACACAGGGCCTGAATATTGTGGGTGATCTGTGGATCAATGATCTAAAAATCTAATTGGTACTTGGTCGGCGTTAGGGCGTGACTACATTGAACTTTGACATCTGGACGTGACTAAATTGAACTTTGACATCTGTTGGGTAACTTATTTTGTTGGCTTTTTTTTATGGGTCCTAGAAACTAGTTATGCTTAGATCAGTTGTTCTCAGAGTCACGACCCAGTGACCCTGATTCGAAAGCACGTGCCCCTCACCCAATGCATTAATGGCATATGTGTGTAAGAAAGGTATTCCTCATTATTGTGCTGTTACACACAATTGGTGAAATTATTGAGTTTGTTTTCCATATCTTTAATTCCTTAATTTTGAATCCTTACAAATTGCAGCTTAAACTTGAGTATTTTTGGCTTTCCACCATGGTCCATCATCTACCATCGATGACAATGGTTGATAATGATACTTTGTGAATTTAATGCTTATTTATGTTCACAAATGTCCCTTTATCCTCTCTTATGTTTCCATGTACTGGAATCTAATTTGTGCTGATGAACTAATATAAAATGTCCTTCATGATGGAGGGATTTTATCAGTGATTGTTTGTGCTGCTATAACTGAACATCATATTCAGTTCATGTCATGTTGACCTGAAGCGGACTGTGTTGTTATTTGCTAACACCTTAGTCTGTGTTTGGGGGTAGACTGACAAAATTATAGAGAATAATCACAATTTTGACTTGGTCAAAAGAATCACAATTTTTATATAATAGCTATACTTTGAAGTTTTAACAAAGTCAGAATGTGACCATGATTTTGCCAAACTAACTGCAAATTCAAACACATGTTTAACCTTTCCAATCATATTGAATTTCTACTCTAGTGATCTAGCCAAGACAAAATAGAATCATTTTAAAAAGCTAGTGAACAAACTCAAATTATTTCACTTTATAAATTTTGGATTAGAATAGTTATTATCTTCAGCTTCAAATATTATGTATGATGCACACTCTGCAATTCACGAGTCATTGCTGAATTTCTAGGATAAATAATTATTCAAAAGCATAATCAGTTAAAATTTCATAGTCAAATAGTGAAGTTTGGATCCTGATTGCTCAACCATTTTTTTGGCTTTTTCATCCTAAGAGAAGTCCAATCATATCATGTTGAATATAATTTTGTATCGTAGCTTTCTATTTCAATTTTGTACCGCAGCTTTCAATTTCAGCAACTACTAGGAAACTGGGAAGGGAACATTTCTCTAGCATTACATTGATTAGAATTGAGTGCCGTTTGATTGGATGCAATCATCTTATTTGGATCGTTTGCCCAAATTTAAAACTGTGATTTTTAAAATTAAAATTTTGACATTGAAATTTGAATTGTTCGACAGACAAGTGAAATAGTGTGATTGTATACAGTCACAAGAGTTGTGACATTAATAACTCGAATCTTATTTTTTCATACGACACAATTATTTTTTTCTAACAACCGTGATATTTTGAAAGTTTATTTTAGGGGGACTAACACTTTGTAATCCTCTAAGAGAAAAAAACACTTTCTAATACCCCTCAAATCTAAGATTATTGAAAGTTTATTTTAGGGGGACTAACACTTTGTAATCCTCTAAGAGAAAAAAACACTTTCTAATACCCCTCAAATCTAAGATTATTTAAGGCATTTGCACATGGATTAAAAAATGGCTTTTGAGCTTTTTGCTCATTTAGTTTTCAAATAGCTTATTGACAAAGCTCTTACTTCTCAATTAGCGTTCAAACTAGCTCAGAATTTTGAAATACTCAAATACAACACACGAGCCAAGACAAAATAGAATCATTTTGAAAAGCTAGTCCACAAACTCAAATTACTTTATTATTTATTTGAAAGTTTATCACTAACATTGTATATATACTAAAAATATCTTTGAAATTTGAAATGTAGCATAATGATGGATGTAACTTAAAAAATTTGATTGTATTAAGTCATATTTGAGAAGGCTAAAGTATGATGAGGTTGAGAGAAATATACTTTGATAATGTAAATTAGTCGATTTAGTGACCTAATATAAACATATGTTGTGTTCATCTCTTTTGCATGAACTTTTATTTTACAATGATTTTTGTCATATATTTTTTAAAAAAGGTTTATTATTTTTATTGTTTAATTCATGTGGTGTTAGCAGGAAGCAATTAACTTTATAAATTTGAAGGGTATCGTTCAAATTCCACCTAAAAATTTGTTTATTAATCTCCGTTTAGAAAAAACATGTATTGTTTTGAAAAAGTTTTTAGAACTTTGTTTTGTAATTTTTTTTTTAAAAACACAATTCAAACTTAAAAAAAAAATATTGTTTTTCACTAAGTTGACTTTTAGGATCTTATAATCGTTTAGTATTTCTATACCTTGTAATAAAACAACATTAATCAGCTTGACAATGGATTCTCTAGATAACAATTGAAGCAAGAGCCAATATAAATACATCAAATTGGACTAATAATTTTTGTTAATTAATGTGTCTATCACATGGTAATAAATTCTCTTATGTGTAATTTATACATAATAGAATAAAGCATGATCTTCACTATAAAAAAAAAATAGAAGAAGATTATCTCCCATAGAGAAAACTTATAAAAAAAAAGAGTAAAGTGTAATCTTCACGTTAAAAATTATGGTAATTATCTTTTATAGATTTTGTACATATGTATCCAATAGGTAGACTTTGCATGCAGCATTTATGATAATTTGATGTTTGTGATAATAAGTTGTGATTGTTATGTCTTTCTCTATAGAATCAATGTGTACGTGGAGAGACAGAGGCCATCGGATTTGGATGATTCAACAATGAAATCGGTTATGTCAGAAGTAGGGTTCAAATCGAAAGTGTTGTACTTTCACTTTGCCCTTTGTTAGTACTACTGGTTGTCCGGTTGAGGCTCTTGAGTTTTTAAATTTTAAGTTTCGATGTATAGTTGGTTTTGATATTTTAACTGATTTATAATTTTACTTCTTTTATTTTAATTAGTTCTTAATTTTAATTATTTTATTTTTAATTTTGTAATTTTAATTTTTTATTTTAATTAATTCGTAATTTTAGTCTTTATATTTTTAATTTTAAATTTTTTGTCCCTTTATTTTTTAAAATTGAAATATTTTATAAATCTAATAGATCATATATTTTATTTAATAAAATCTAATGAATTATATTTAAAAAATATATAATATTAAAAAAATATTAGATATTTATTTAAAAAGTAATTTTTATTATAAAAAGTTATTAAGAAAGTAGTTTTTAATTATTTTAGAAGTAATTAATTCTAAAAATAGTTTTATTCATTATTTTTTAAAAAGTGATTTCAAAATTTATTATTTTAAAAACTGTTTTTAGAAGAATTTTTAATTATTATTTTTTTTACTAATATTTTTGTCATATTTAAAAGAAAACTGATGTAAATAAAAATTTATTTATTTTTTATCATAAAACATAATTTTACTAAAAATAAGATATTTTTTTAAGAAAAAAACATACTTTTTTAAAATAAAAAATAGAACTTAATTTTTTTTCATTATTTTAAAAAATCATAAATTATTAATATTAAAAATTAACCACACAAAATATCTAGTTCAGAAACCGGTGAACAATATTTCTCTAGTGTTACAAATCTTGTGAATAAGATGAGAGTGTATGGAGAGGATATTTCAGATAGTAAGGTGGTGGAGCAAATTTTACGCACCATGTCAATGAATTTGATCATGTGGTGACTACGATGATTGAGTCCCACGTTACCGACACTTTGCAGTAGTAGAGTTGCAAGGAAGTATTGAAAGTCATGTGAATATAATATTGGAGAAAACATAAAAAGTAAAAGAAGAAGCTTTGAAGAGTCAAGTGAATTTCAATAATGTTTTTGAATCAAGTCAAATGAGAGAAAACAGAGGCCGTGACAATTTCAATAATGATGGAAGAGGAAATTTTAGAGAAAGAGGTCGAGGAAAATTTATAGGAAGAGGACGTGGTAGTTTCAACTAATGGAGAGATAACAATTTCCATCCGCCAAATCAAGGAAGAGGCGAAAATAATTTCAGTCATACCAATTGTGGCAGAGGAAGAGACAACTACAATCAAGAAATGACAAATTATACTTGTTATCACTGTGGAAAATTTGGACACAAAGCTGTTGATTGCATATGTCGTTGTTGAGACAAAATTCCACATTAATGTTTTGATGATAATCAAACAAAAATTAATTAAAATTTCTAATTATTATTCTAAGTATTTTGTTGTTTAACATGTGTGTTTGAGTGTATTAATCAAAGAGAGGTATTAATCATTTTAAGCAATGATCATATTAGAAGAAACAAGCTCATTCAAATAAAACGAAGAACATTTTGACATATTCTGGAAAAACGGAGATCGTTCTTCACAATTCTAAATTACCAAGAATGTTCAATGTTCTTAAAGAGAAATATTATTCCTGGTATATTAAATCTTTTACCAAAATGTTACCAAGTATATATAAGGATCACATCAGTAAGAGAATCATTCCGAAGAACAAAGAAAAAGGCTATGCATTATAATCAAACAAGCAAGATCATTCTCCAAGTTTGAGCAAGTAACAAGTACAAATGTGACATGCTTGATTGGACACTACAGCTGCATCTGTGAGCAGCCTACACACGTTACATAGTTCAGGAAAACACTTCAAGACAACTGTCAAAGAAGCTTAACCTCAACACCCATTAAAATAGCAACAAAGATCGTTCTTCTCCTGCTTGAACAATCTTGCTTTAAGAAAATCACTTATCCATTCTTACTGACACAAGACAGCTGGACCATCTTCAATAGATAAATGAGCAGTCATAAACTTTCTATATAAAAGAAGCCTCAAGATGAAGGATAAGACAAAGCTTCAAGTGCAAATCAATACATCACTTATACAATCATACTTGAAATCTCTTAAGCTTCTCAATCATTTCAAAAGATTTACTTCTTTTCTCATCTAGATATCATAATCACTCTATTGAGTCCTAAGCCAATAATCTAAACTTAAACAAGGGTTGAGTACACTCAGATTCTACCAAACGCTTAAACCATCACTTTGTAACTCAAAACTACTGTGTTAAAAATAGTTTGAGTAAATTGTAAAAATCCTTTTATGATTAAAAGATAATATGTATAAAATCCTCTATAAAGATTGATAGGTAACATGTGGAAATACTTTATAGGTTGAAAGGTAGTGTATTGTAATAAATCAAGTTTGATCTGAAAAGGTTGTGTGAAAACCAAGAATGATCTTGCTTTGAGCACTTAATGAAAAATCTCACAATTGAGAGGACTAGACGTAACCCACCTTGAATAAACCATGATATATCTCTGTGTGATATCTATTCTTTTATCTCTATTTATTTATAATCAACTAACCATATATTATATAGATAAGTTAAATTTTGTTATTTTACTAACCAAGAACGTTCTGCATTTTTGTAACCACGATCAATCTTGAGTTAACTACTTTGAGTTTTAACATGAATTTTAAAAAAGGGGAAATTACAATTTAAACCCCTGTTCCTTGTAATTGACATTGTTACGTCAATCGTTACAAGAAAACATGGCAAAAAAATCAATATCAAAATACCAGTGAAAGTTTTGAAAATCCGCAAAATTTATTTTTAGCAAGCAATAATTTTTTCGAAGATGAAGATATCTGGTATTTGGATACTAGGTGTAGTAACTATATGTGTGGGAAAAATGAATAATTTTCTTCTCTGAATGAAATGGTAAGATCTACCGTAAAATTTAGAAACAATTCAAATATGGTATTGGGGAAAAGACCAAATTGCTATAAGGTTGAAAGATGGATCTCATAATTTTATTGGGGATGTTTTCTATGCTCCTAGTCTACATCACAATCTATTGAGTATGAGATAACTGTTAGAGAAAGATTACAACATGCAAATTCATAATTGTTATTGTACATTGATCGATGAAAATGCGAAATTTATCACAATGATAAAAATGACACCTAACCACATATTCCATTTGAAAATTCAACATGGAAGATTTCCTTGCTTGAGTTCTATAATTCCTAATGATGATTGATTGTGGCATATGAGATTTGGTCACTTTCATTTTTCTGTCTTGAATTACTTGTCACGAAAATAATATGTTTCTGGTTTAGTTGTTGTAAATATTCTGAATGGTATATGTGAGAATTGGAAATTTGGAAATAAGAACAGAGAATCACTTCCAACTGAAAGATATCGGAGGGAGAAGAAAATACTAGAGATAGTTCATTTAGATTTGTGTTTAGTTGAAATACCAACACCTGATGGTTGTAGGTATTTTATTACTTTTATTGATGATTTTAGCCGAAAGACTTGGATACATTTTTGAAGCAGAAATCAGAAGCTTGTATGCCTTCAAGACATTTAAGTCATTTATAGAGAAATAGAGTGGTTGTAGAATCAAAGCACTTCAAATCTATAGAGGCCAAGAATACCTTGTTAGTACAAATTTCATTGAACAACATGGAATTGAGCATCAACTAACAACAAGATATACACCTCAATAAAATGGAGTAGCTAAATGAAAGAACAAAATAATTATGGACATGGTGAGATGCATGCTGAAAGCAAAATAAATTCCTAAAGAATTTTGGGCAGAAGTAGTTGTTGGTGGAATTTATATTTTGAAAAGTTGCCAACAAAGAGTGTTCAAGAAAAGACTCTTGAATGAGCTTGGAGTGGAATGAGACCCTCAATTTGACATCTCAAAGTATTTGGATGTATTGCATATACTCAAGTACGAGACCAACTTAGAAAGAAGTTGGATGATAGACGTGAAATATGTATCTTTTTGGGCTACAGTTTAAACTCAAAGGCCTACAAACTTTATAACCCGTAGACAAATAAGGTGATTATCAATCGAGATATGACATTTGATGAAGGAGGAATGTGGGATTGGCCATCAAAATCCCAAAAAGAGTCGATTAAGATTTCAAACAACTATGACGAGGAGAATATGCATGTAGATTCAACTCATGATGAGCCAAAAACATCCAATAGACAATAGAGGTAGCGCACGTTACCAGCCATATTGGAGGATTGTGTTTTGAGTAATGATAGTGACCCATCAAATGAAGAAATTATCAATTTTTCTTTATTTGTAGATTGTGAGATAATTACTTTTGGAGAAGCCTTAAATGATGAGAACTAGAGAAAAACCATGAACGAAGAAATCAATACAACTGAGAAGAACAAAACGTGGAAGCTGACAAAATTATCAGCAAACAAGAAGCCTATAGGAGCGAAGTTAGTGTACAAGACAAAGTACAAACCCAATGGTGAAGTTGATCGCTTTAAAGCGAGATTGGTGGCCAAAGGATACAAGCAAAAACCAGATATTCATTATTTTGAGGTATTTTCTCCTGTTGCAAGATTAGATACAATTAGAATGATAATCTCTTGACTTTAAATAATTGAAATATACATCAAATGGATGTTAAGTCAATATTTCTTAATGGTACTTTGGAAGAAGAAATATATGTTGAGCAACCTGTAGGATATATAGTTAGAGGAAAAGAAGATATAGTCTACAGATTGAAGAAAGTACTGTATGGTTTAAAGCATACACCAATAGCGTGGTACAAGAAGATTTATTCTTATTTTATGCAGAATGGTTTTCAGAGATGTCCATTTGAGCACACACTATATATCAAGTTCATTGATCCAGAAGATGTTCTTATTGTAGGTCTATATGTTGATGATTTGATCTTCACTAGCAATAATTCAAAGATGATGGCAGAGTTCAAGGAAGCTTTGATTAGTCATTTTGAAATGACAAATTTGGGCCTAATGTCCTATTTCCTTGGCATTGAGGTCACTCAACAAAATGTTGAAATTTTCATTTCTTAGAGGAAATATGTAGATGATATTTTGAAGAAATTCAAGATGCAAAATTCAAAACCAGTTTTCACGCCAGTTGAAGAAAAGTTGAAGTCGATAAGAGAAAGTGACGACAAAAGGGTAGACTAAACCCTATATAAAAGTTTGATCGGAAGTCTGAGATATCTGTTTGCAATTAGACCAAATATAGTATATGGTATTGGATTGCTTAGCAGATACATGGAACATGATAGCCATTTGTAATGAGCAAAAAGGATTTTAAGATATATCAAAGGTAATTTGATCGAAGGAATTTATTATGCTAATAATAATGATGTGAAGCTTGTTGGATGCACTTATAGTGATTGGGCTGGAGATATAGAAATAAGAAAAACCACATCAGGGTATGCATTTCATTTGGGTACTGGTGCAATATCATGGTCTTCGAAGAAACAACCTATTGTTGTGCTTTCTAGAGCAGAAGCAAAATATATAGCAACAAAAAACTGTGCTTACTCAAACAATATGGTTAAGAAGAATTTTAAATGTAATGCACCTGAAGGAGAGTAATACTACAAAGATATTTTTGTGACAACAAGTCTGCTATTACACTATCCAAAAATCCTGTTTTCCATGGACGATCCAATCATATTAATGTTTGATATCACAAGATACGAGAATTAATTACTGAGAAAGAAGTGGTGATTGAGTATTGTAGATATTTTTACAAAGCTTTTAAAAATTGAGTTATTTTACAAATTAAAAAAAGTGTTTCGAATGATAAATTTGAAAGCTTAATTTAAGAGATGCTGGAAATTAAATCAAATCAAATCACTAAAAAATTAAAGAAATATACATGCTCCCATTCTTAGTTAGTAAGGAAATATATGATTGGTCCAAAATAAAATTGGAGGCACTTTTATTTTGTTTTCTTTAGCCATTATTATGATGGTTAGCTATTAAAATGTTTTTGCTTAACTAGTAAAGTCTAATAAAGGCTATTATGATAACATCACCATTTGGATTAGATTACTACACTGTTTTGTTGTTATACTTAAACACTAAGAATTGCTTTGCTTAGAAGCTAAGTGTTTACAAGCTTATAAAAGGCCTTGCAAATATCATTTGTATAAAAATCAAATATAGTGTTAAAGAAAATTCTCTTCCTCTAAACATTTTTTTTCTACATTGAGTTTGTGTTTATTTATATGTCCTACTGATATCAGATGCCATAATCTTAGGTGTCATAAAGCAATATAATCAGAATTGTTAAAAGCAACGTTAGAACAACCACTAGTACTAGAGAGATTAATATATAAGGTTGTTTAAGTAAATAAAATTAAAAATAAAAAATAAATTTAGGTCAAAACTAAAATTTAGAAAAAGTTGAGGGAACCATTTTGCAAATTTTAAGGAACCAATTTACAAAGAAATATATAAGGACTAATATATAAATTTTGAAACATATAAGGCCAACATTTTTAATTTAAAAAATTATAGAGATCATTTCATGATTCAAATATTAAAAAATAAAGAGAGAATTTAAAATTATCAGATTTTTGGGAGTATTTAAAATTCTCTAAATTTAACTTTGACAAAATAACTTATAAAATCCTTTCATTTTAAAAATTCTCCAAACAAAGTAATTTGCATTGAAATATTTGAATTCCCTTAAAAAAAATTACATTCCGTAAAAAACTTCTTCATCCAAACACACTCTTAGTTTTTTTTATAATAAAAATAAAGACTAAAAAATTTAACAAAAAAACTAAAAATAATATA
>NC_021166.2:48368223-48386759 GCF_000331145.2 Cicer arietinum
AAAAATAAAAAAAATATATATATATATATATATATATATATATATATATATGTATATATATATATATATTAAAAAATACTAATACTTTTTTGTTTATATATAAAATTAGAGGGTTAAGATACTAATACCCAATAAATCTTTTAGCATGCAATTATATGTTGTGTCAATGCACGTTAGGACAAAATGTTTATTTTAAATCTTCTTAAAAATTGGACGTAGAACCAAACATACTATTAGTTGAGGGGCAATTCCCTCATGTCACATGATAAATAAAATACAAAGAGGGAAATAGACAGTAAAATAATAATAATCGATAAACAAATTAATATTCATGAGATATTTTATTATATGCTTCAAAATTGTGTTTCTATTGAGTAAGAGGAACACATTCAAGTTCAATCTCAAGAACACCTCTTTCAACATTTTGTAGCCTCACTGAGATTTGTTGTTTGATCCTCCCTTCATGAAGAGATATGATACCATCTCTAACAAGACTTCTGTCCTTGCTTGCTACAAATTTCTCAAGCTGCATAGACTCATTGATTGTTGATTTCTCATATGCAATTGCAGCTAAAACTAGTGGTTGAATGTCTATTTCAGCCTCACCCATAAAATCATCAGTTGAAAATGTATCCTTATCATACACTAGCTGCACACCAATAAATCTAATTAAGCATCATTTCCATTTTAAATGGTATCAATAGATTTTAATAATAAGATTAAATGGCATTTGTTACTATGCCAATGTAAATGCAATGATGATGACATCAACATAAGAACAATAATGAAAATTGGTTAGAACTTAGAAGAATGGGATCCAAATTCTCTATAGTTAAGTTGCGTATTTGACACCGTAATGATCCGATTTGGACATTCGGATAAAGATCATATGATCCATGTTTTGCTCATTATGTTTTTATATTAGTCATTATTCATCCTTATAAAACTGATGTGTAGGTGCCCTCCTCACGCTCAGGGTTGGAGACCTGGAGCGTGGTCCGAGTGACTTGATAACGGGTGGTCCAATGAGTCTTGAATAAACTCTAATATCATATTATGTTTTTATATTGGATTTAACTCATAATTATAAAATAGGTTTGTAAGGTGAGACATTAACATTGACTTCGTTAAAGTAGGTCTACAATCCAAAGTCAGAACGTGAATTGTCCAATCTTGATCTAACACTCCTGATCAACCACTGCATGAATGTAAGGAATCCAAATCCAAAAGAAAAGGAGCATGGGAAATAAAACAAAAGAAGGGAGAAAAAGAAAAATATAAAAACATGGTCACACAAATAAAACTATGCAAAAAACATGCAATTTTGATTTCTATTTTGGAACTTTTGACATAGATTTACTCTTACCCTTTCCCTTTTATGACTAACAGAAACTAAAAAATAGTTGAACTTACCACTTTAAGGGGAGGAATGTTCTCTGGAATTGATAGCATTAGACTTTCATTCCAAACTGGATTCAAATTGTTCTTTATAACGCGCGTTTTTACTGACTGCAAGAACAAATATTAAAAGTGTTACAATTACAATGTACATTTTTCATTTCCCATACATTTCATTTATATTTTTTCAAGTTGTTCATAGATGAAGAAGCTCACTTGGTGCCCCAAAGAAAGGATGACATAAGGGTCACTAGTCATTACATCGCGAACCGCAAGGTGAGTTCCTTTCACAACATTAACCTTAATCAATCCAACAAATTCAACCATACCTGCCTATAACAGTAAATAGGAACCAAACTTAAGTATTCAGAAGAACCACACAAAAATCAACATTTCAATAAGTTTATAATTTATCCCTTTTATGGTTGAACATTTCAACCATACGAACTTCTAATAAGTCAAGCATACTACTATATAGCATATTTGTGGCATTAATTGACACAAAAAAGGAGTGCTTCAAATTTATATGACAGATGACTAATAGAACTGACATTTATCAAATGAAACATTACCAGTGAGGTACTCTTCTTTGAAGCCGACTTGTGATCAGAATCTTTTCTTGCCCAACTATTTCGAAATGCGTGTCCAATACGATGTTTTGTCGGAGCTTTATCGTATTTTTTGTTGTCGATATGATATGTGTAACATGAAGAACTACTCTGTAACAATGCTAAACTTCTTCCTTGAGACGGTACAATTGCACATGATAATTTTTCATCACACTCTACGAACTGTAGTTGCTCATATTTTTTCCTGAAAAATCAATAAGACATTTCTGAATAAGAATAGTATAATTCCTCTAAAAAAAAAGAGAATTCTTTTTCTTTTAGTTACCTAATATATTCGGAGCGCTCTTCAATTGATGTATGTGGTTTTGGTTTTTTTATATTACTTGGGAGACAAGCTTCATATTTTTTATTTAACAATGTGTTTCCACCCAACTTCTCTAATGCATCAACTTGCTCATTTGACCATTGATCTAGCTTCAATGATGCAACCTGTAATAGTAAAAAATGTAGTGCTTATGTAGTAATTGGTAAGTACTGATTTTGATTAAAAACATGTTAAGAATGTGCCGTATGCACATTGACTTTCAGATTAGTTCTAAGCAATGTTCTAAGATTCGAAACTAATCGGCCAATTCAACCTATTGATAAATATTTTCACAATTGCTAATAATTAATTCTAGTGATGAGCTGAAATTTAGATAAACATGTAATGCTTATTCAGAAACATACCTTTGATATGTGAACTCCTAGACTTCTATGTATGCCAGAACACTTGATACAAATAAATACTCCAAGACTTGCAGATCTATTGTTCAATAAATAAATGTAATGAATAAGAATAAGTATCAATAACATGAACTAAATGATAAAGAGATTGAATATTGCTAATGTTATTTAACAAAAATAGTAGTGAACAATATTAACAAATTGATTTTTTATGAAAATTGAGGAAACACTTACACCCATTTTGGTTCTGGAGTTCCGCAATCGGCGCAATACTTGTTTCCAGCTTGATGCATCAGATTGTTTAATCTTTTTTGTGGACCTAATAATTGATAAAAAGCCTTAAAGGGTTAAGTTTCCTTGTAACTTCAAATTACATTCAATCATTTTCTAGTTCCTTAAAATTAAGTCTTATCATGTTGGCTGTTATGAAACACTGATACAGGCACAAACACGAGACTAGAAAAGGTGAATGAAATAGAAACGACGGTAGAAACTTCTAATTTTGGGTATGTAGTTGATATAAGATTTTTTACAAAAATATATGAAAGGAAAATATGAATGAAAAGATTCTACCATATGAATAAATCTATTGTTATTTTTGTTTGTTTGTAAAATTAATCATTTTAATATTTTGGGGGGTATTAGGGGGTGTAATTAGAAAAAAGGGATGAAATATTCTGACCTGATACATCTTTCATATCGGAATTTTCATGGTGTGAAGTCATCTCTAGCCTCGAATATTTGAAGCCAAAATAAAGAAATGATGCTACAATTTGCAACCAAGCATGTTTGAGTTGTTTTTCTGCATTTAGATACAAGGCATTTCACATATCAAATATGTAATCATCTAGCACAAATCACACATGCAAACCAAAATGAAAAAGCATAAACAATAAACAAAATATTGCATTAAAGGAACATTTTTTGAATAGAATATTTAATTCTTCATATATTAGAACATACCTTTTTCCTTTACAAGTTTGGCATTCAAAGACTCAATAGAACCTTGTTCTATGAAACAAACCAAAAGGGTATGGAAAATAAAAGACCAATTTAAAGAAATTGTATCCAATTATAATGGAGTTGTGAATAATTGAAAAAGCTTGAAAATTGTTGAAAAGGGTCTATGAAAAAATTTGAGTTTGACAAGAATTGAAGGTGAAAGGTTGAATGTTTAGGAAAATGTATTGAAGAAATAAATATTTGGAAATTCTATTGACAAGGCAAATGTGTTGTGATTTTGGGAGTGACAACAAATCACAGGCTTTTAAGGTAGAGACAAGTCATAATTTGTTGTTTTTTCCTAACAAAATTGATCAATGAAAAAAATGTGAATAAGGCATCAAAGTTCAATATGGAAATTTCATATCGAAGCTTTTGTTTCATATAATCACAATAAATAAATAATTTGACACACCAACAAATAATAATTTTTTTTTGACCAAAAACCAACAGTAATGTTATGGTTAAGGATATGTGTGTAGTACATGATAACATGGTACATATTTAGGAAGCACACATAATCAATATCAACTACATACCTAAAAATAGAAGTTTCCTCCATCTTTACCTTGTCATTATCACACAAAAGAATAATATAACTTTTGTGTGTATAAACGTGAGAAATTTTCAGTGTAACTTTCAACAATATTATTATATTAGGTTCCAAGCTTACCTCACTATGGGTAAGTTTGTTACAATTTAAAAAAAAATGATTTTAATGTATTTTCTCTTTTGTTATATCTTTCTTATTTTAAATTAAATGAAAAAATGATTTAAATAATTTATCATAAGAGTATTTTATTTTTTGTTAATTTTTTTTTGGATAATAAACTTTTAAAAGATATTTAAAATGAGAACATATTTTAAATAGCTTTTCATAATTTTGAAAAAAAAATCTTATTTTTATTTAAATTAAAATCTCTAACATGTGAATATATTTAAATTATTAAATGTCAAAATTATATTTTTAATATAAAACAAACAAGTCTGAAATAATTTCCACTATTTTTAAATTCTCATTAAAATTATTTTTAGCAATATAAAATTAAAATCACTTTTTTTTTATTACTCTATAACAAACAAATCTCTGTTTTATACATATAAATCACTAATTTTACAGCTCTACTCTTAAAAAATATGCATATTTCACACTATATCAAAATCTAGTTTTTTTTATAACTAGTGTCGAAACTCTCAAAATTTACAATAATTATATTTTATGCACCGGTCACTTGTGCTAGACTCTAATCAACAAATGATTATTTAAAAAAACTTTCCAATCTTCAGCTTGGCCAAAATGCTGATATTTTTGTCCATGCATTTGGCTTGAAGCTCACCTACAATAAATTAAGGTGGTTTTTGTATCCAAATTTCTTAGGATACTTGAATGTTAGTAATTGAAATCACACCTTTTGGAATCATTTTTCCACTTGCTAGGGTTACGTGGGGTTTTTCCTCCCAATTCCAAAATTTGCTAGGGTTACGTGGGGTTTTTTCCTCCAGGCTTCACCCTGTTCCACGTAGAGGATGAAGACTAAATCTGCGTAGAGGATGAATGACGATATACTGATAATTGCACTTGAGTTTTATTTAAGGAGCATGAATCACATAAACGGGCAAGCAAAAAGTCATTCACATAAACAAGTGTATTTGATTCTACCCAAACATGAAAGAATCAAAGTAACGCCAAAAAATTATTTCATAGAGATATTAGAACATAATCTTCCAAATAGGTTTGTAAATCCATGAGAATCAAACAAGTCAAAAGTTGTCTCAAGAATCAAATGCAACAAGTGTTCATAACGTTCTGAACTAAAGAGTAAGAAGAATGATCAAAATGGTCATTTGATACCTTGGGAAATATGTCCAACTATATATTATAGATTCAAACATATATGAAAATAAATAAAGAAGTCAAATAACATTTTTATGAAAGAATCTAAAAAAAAAAAATCATATAATAAATATATCAATCATTCAAAAGAATGAATATTGCATCTTCATGAAGAAAATGTCCAATACATTCATACCTATACTAAAGTATCTTAGGGATACTTGATGGACAAGACACAACATGTGTAACACCAAGATAAATTGTAGGAAGTATTGCTTCAAGAAAATATTTCTCTTCTCATATAGAAGACAACATTCTCAATTGTTATGAAGTAATGTTCTCATGATGAACAAGTTTATTGCACTCATAAACATCCATATTAGTTCAACAAAATGAAAAGAATCAACTTTGAAGAAGAAATCATTTCAAGATTGAACCATTTATTAAGTCATTTGTTTAAAGAGTGATGGAAGAACATTATTAAAGAACAATTGACAATAAATATCTTTTTAGAAGAGCAACATGCAATAAATTAATTGGCATTTTGCACATGGGCTTTTCAATATTTCGTGAGCAATTAAAAGTCAAGATTAGAAGACCTACTTGTAAAAATAAACATGCATAGTGTTATGCATAATGATATCCATATTGATGACATAATGATTGCAAAACATTTTGGTTCATTCTGGTTGTCTTAAATAGAAGACATGAGACAAATGAATCAGTTTTGGGATTCCTAAAATCCTCTTTGATATTCAATTGGAAGATTAACACAAAAGTTTTGGGATTCCAACTTAAATTGAATATTCAAAGTCTCTTATCATCTTTACATTAAAGATCAATTGGAAGATTAACACAAAAGTTTAAATTGCAATCTACTAACACTTGTTCAAGTAATCAAAAGTCAAAATACTTTTCAAGAAAACTCCAGATCTCTTCACTATATATGTGGATCATCATTTACGGAGTTTGTCTTTATTTATCTTAAACAAAGATTTGAGAATCATTAGATCCCAAACTCTTTTTATCATACACATTGAAATTAACTTAGGTTTATCCTTTTTGTTAGATTACGAGTGTTTGTAAAAGTCATTTCTTGATTGAAATGTGACTATGAAAATCCTTTCAAGGTTGAAAGATGACTATGAAAATCCTTTCTAGGTTGAAAGGTGAAGATTGAAATTGATCAAGGTGGGATCAAGAGAAAATGTCTGAAGGAGAACATTCTAGTTTTGAAGCACAAATTGAAAATCTCACGGTTGTGAGGACTTGACTAGCCTGAGTTGAGTGAAGCATTATACTTTTTGTGTGTGATCTTTCTATTCCTTATCTTTATTATTTTCACGCATAAATGACACTTCATTATTATTATTATTATTATTATTATTATTATTATTATTATTATTATTATTATTATTAACAACTTCTTAACTTCATATAAACTATCAAGAACATTCTAATCAGTTAAGAGATTACTAATCAAGTTTTGATTACTAAGTTTAATCTTGAGTAAAACATCAATTAAAATGCATGAACTAAATTTTAAAATAGTTACAATTCAAATTTGTCTTTCTTGTGACTATTCGTTCCACTTCACAACCGTCCAACTTGGACATGCACCGTGTTTCATTTTAGGTTTAAATCTACGACCTACCCCTCAAACAAAGATCAAATTCAATTGCAAATAAGCTAGGGAACACAATAGGAATCTTGCAACAAAATTGAAAAATTCTTTAGGATGAAAGTCTCGATGAATCTTTGTAAGCCTTTGAAAGGGGAACAATGATCAAATAGCAAAACAAAGATATCTGGGTTGACCTTAAATACAAAAGACTACTGTTGAAAATGTATTTATGATCTTTATATTTATTACATATCACATCATATCATATAAATAGGGATAATATCTCTCATATTTATTTTTGTATTTATTGTCTTAAGTCTATATTAAACCGACTTCATTGTGTAGTTTAGACACATGGCTTCACCAGATGTCTTTATCATTTTCTCTCATTCAACATGGTATCTAGAGCCTATTGAGAGACAACTCTATACTTTGATTATCTAAGGGATCCACTGTCCTTCAGAGACAACCCTATACTTTGGTAAACTATGTCCCAATTTCGATTTACTCCCTTATTTGTCGCTATTAATTTATTTTTAACAAATCAGTCGCTGCATTGTTCATCGCATTGACATTGTTCATTGTGCGATACTATTTATTACTGCTGGTTTTAGGTAAGTGCTTATTGATTGTGACTCCTTATGAAGATTTTCTTCAGTGGGTAGAGTATTGTCAGAATTCCAATTTCGTTGTTTCGCATGCACAAAGTGGTGATTAACTTGTTTTCATCTCACCTTCTATTAGCCCATGGATTCTCGATTATGGTGCATTTGACCACATTACTGGTAATAAGGCTCTGTTATTTTCTTACACTACTAGTTATTTACCTAGGATAATCTCAGTCAATTGTTTCCAAACACAGTCTCAAGGGATTGACATTGTCTGAATCCCTCATTCTTTGTTAGTTACATCTATCCTTTATGTGCTTGGATACCCCTTTAACAATCTGCATATGGAAAGATAACTGGTTAAGTGATTGCATAAAAAACTCGTAGTCCCAAACTCGACCTAATGGAATAAGGAACTTGTTTTCTCAATGTTCGACCCAACTTAAGTCATATCAATTTTTAACACAACTATCTCTTTTAGACTAATGTTCAATAAGTTAATATATGTTATAAAAAAAGCAAGACAACTACTCGATCCTTCATGCTTGTAGCGCCTTAGTTTTGTTTGACTAAATAAAAAAAATGAAAACTTAGAATTTAAAAATAAAAAATATACTTATTTGTTATAGTTGTTGAAGGCCAATTTTTATCTGGTTTTGTTTTTATAAAAAATAATGAGAAAAAGATTATTTGTTCATCCATGATGAAATTTTTAGTTTATTTTAAGGTGCATTAGTTTATTTAGATTTGTATTACTGTTATGTTAATAAAAAATCCAAAGTGAAAGATTCATTCATTTGTCCATTGATTGAGCCAATATACATTTATAAGTGTCCAATTTATGTTCATTACATAAAATATATTACTTATATACAACAAACAATATATATATATATATATATATATATATATATATAAAACCATCAAAATAATAATAACAATAATTAACAAAATAAAAATATAAAAAATATTTGTGTGCATAGAGCAAGTAGAAAACAACAGTTGTTGCCACTTTTTTATTTTTTTTATTTTTTTTCAGTTTTGTGTTTTGCTTCCTACGATCATACGTATATAAAAAAGTTGTAATCATATTCTTTACTTACCACTCTCTAATTTGTAAAGAAAAAAAAAGACCAAAGTTGAATTTAATATTATGGTAAAAGATTCACAACAAATTCGCCAGTGGTTGCAATGATGTCTATAAATAGAGACTATTGACCATCCACTCACCTCTATTAAATTGTTTCTCTCTTCCTCTTTGGTTTTTTCTTTTCTTTTCTTCCTCTCTCTCAAGTTTGTGCACCCTCCCTTTATTTTTTTTTTTTTCTGAGTTGGTTTAGATTTAGAGTTTGTTCCCTTTTTTTTTTTTTTTTTTTTAAAAAAAATCTTCTTAACTATATTGAAGTTATGTTGGGCTCCAAACGCAATTTGTTTTTTTTTCTTTCCTTTAGCATTAACATTTTTTTCCTTAATAAGTCCACCATTTATTTTCCCTCTCTAAATATTAGTATTGATCTTTCTTTAAAATATTAAATCTTTTAAAAATAAAATAATTTTTTATAAAAAGGTTAACTTGATTTGATATTTTTTAATTTTTACGTTGCAATAACACGAGGTATTCAATGTAATAATTTTAAAGTTTGTTTATATATATAAAAAATTAATTAATAAAAATAATTTATTACTTTTTAAATTAATTAGATGTAATATCTTTTTAATCTTTGAGTTATTAGGACACAAGTTGTACAATTTGGCGGTTCTAAAACTTATATTCATAAACAAATTAATACAAAGTCATTTTAAAATAATTTATAACTAAATGTGATTTTTTTTAATTATTGAGTTATTAAGACGCAAGTTATACAATTTGGTGGTTCTAAAGCTTATATTCATAAAAAAATTAATAAAAAGTCATTTTAAAATAATTAATTAGACGTGAAATCTTTTGAATTATTAAGTTGTTAAGACGATTGTTCAACTTGATAGTTCTAACAATTCACTTATTTTTTAATTATTTAAATCAAATAAACTTATCACACTCACAATTTCTTGTATGCAATAACACTTTCTTTGATAAAATCAACAATAATTTTTACCAAACATGCTTATCGACAAACAAATCATTTTTCTAACAACAACTAACACATTTGCATATTTTTTCAAGAACTATGGTGTTTTGATTTCTTTCTCACACCGAGAGATGCGTAGGAGCATGAGATCACTCAAGTCAAACACAATAAAACAAATTTTTTTCTTTTATATTTTAAACATACTTTTATCTCAAAATTATTTCATAAAAAAATTATATTCACATTTAAAAATAAAGAGAAATAATAATTTTAAAGTTAACATAAAGTGTTGCATATGTTAGTTATGTAAGTAATTGTTTTTTTAACGAATGTTATAAAATGTTAATATTTTTTCTAAAAATAATCAACTTCTAACCTTAAAATTTATTTTCACATACAGTTATTTTTTCTTTTAGATGTCTTTCCTTATATAAAATAGTTGAATTTAAAAAACTCTTGAAATTTTAGGATGCATAGGATTTTGAAATTTTAGGATGCATGGGATTTATTCTCTTATGCTGCTAATGCGGTGGACTGCATTTTAGGGAAACTGTATTTGGCGGGTATCGAACCTCTCATCAAAGATTGTCGATTGTTAATGTCTTGTATACCCTCCGTAACGATTAGTGATGTTAAGAGGTGTTTTAATTTAGAGGCACGTCATTTAGTTTCAATTTCAAGAACCATGGGAACGAAATTCAAGCTGATGATGTATAGTTTTGAGGAATGTTTTCTATCATGTCACATAAGGGTACATTAAAATTCTCACCCTCCATTTAAAAAGAGAAAAAGAAAGAGGATTTACGGATAATAAATAAGTTTTAAAGGTGTAAATTAATGAAATTTTTCAAAGGATCCATTCCCAAAATTTTGAGGCATAGTTTTGCATCTTTATCTCTTTGATATACATAGAATACATGATAAACTCTTATCCTATTCTATATTGTATTTTTTTTTATCAATATAATAATATTCTTTTGATCGATATCATGCATTGTGTTTTAGATCAACTAAATAATAATATAATAAATATGAAATAGATCAAATGTGTGTTGATGTTGTTTTTTTTAATTGAAATTAATGTTTTGTTGAATAATTTATAATTTTAGTCTATGTAATTTATAATTTTTTTGCTTTAATCTCTACTTAAGTTAGTTTTGTGTTTTGTATCTGTCACATGACAATCACTCGTTAAATATTGACGTGACAATGATGATGTGACAATTTAGTGTTACATGATACCAAAATATGATATAAGATGATATATTATCTAATTTTGATGAATAAATGAAATAAATTATTAAAATAATAGAAATTTTTTATATTATATAGACATAATTTAAAGATAAAAGACTAAAAACAAAATTCGTCCCAACATAAGACATCAAAAGTTAAATAACCCGTTAATTTTTATTTTATTTTTACTTAATGATATTTGTATATATTTTTATTTTATTTTAAACATTTTGATGTTATATACAGGAGACATTTTTTTTTAATAAATTGATATATTTTTATATTTAGATATTCTAATAATACATATTTAGTTACCTCAAATAAAACATATTTAACTCTACTAATCTCTGCCACAACTATATAGATAACTTTGTCAATAATAAAAGTTGTCAAGACAATACATATAAATAAAATTGATAATAAATTGTTTACAAATAAATTAATTGTTTATAATAAAAAAGACATTACTAGTCTATTTTGTGTAATATCAATTAGAGATATATTTGATTATTTAAAATGTAGTTGAACTCAAATTTCTTAAAAGTGTAAATTTTTATTTTCTTTATATTCTTTTAATTTACATTTATATAACAAATTTATTGTGGATTTCTTTGTTTAATAAATAAGATTAAAACATTAGTTTTAAAACTATATTAAATTGTTATTCTTCACATTTTTGAAGTCCATAAAAAAATATTCTTATTTTCTGCTTTACGCTTACGCCTTAAACGACATCGTCTCGTCGTAGCAATCACAACACTCTCCAGAGCCAGTGCAGAGCTACTCCATAAAATTCAAAGTATGAACTTCAATTCTTATCGTTGCATTCACACTCATTCTCTCCCTCTTGCATTATTAATTTCATTTTTTATCATATGTTCTCTACGTTCCTGCATTTCACTATGTCTAAATTATTTGGGGCTTTTTAATTTCTCTTAAATAATTATTATTCAACTGTTTCTTTTTATTTATTTCCTAGTCTTTTTTCCTCCAAATTTTTAACTAATAACAATAGAATCAGGTGGCTTAGATTCCATGTGTGCAGGTGCATGAGAACAGTGGAAGTAGAGTCATGAATGTTTGTAAGGAATAAGTAGTATTGTGATTAAGTCTATGCTACTAATTGCAATTAATGTATAAGTTTAAGTTTCAGTTCATATAATTGTTTTTTATTGTATGCCTTATTTTTATTGATGATGTTGCTTACTGAATGACACTGATTGTTCCTAAGGTTTTAAATAATCCTTGAAAAAGGCACATCAATGGAGTCATTAGTTCTTAAACTCCATGAAATCTCAGCCGTTAAATTCGGTAATTTCAAGCTTAAATCCGGCATTTCATCACCAATTTACATAGACCTCCGCCTTGTTGTATCTTACCCTTCCGTCCTCCGGCAAATTTCTCAAACTATGATTTCATCAGTCTCAGATACTAAATTTGACCTTGTGTGCGGCGTCCCTTATACCTGATTGGTTACCTGATATATAGACTTATTTCCAAGGCTTGATCTTTATATCGCTCTTCCTATTGCCACTTGTGTGTCTGTCACTCACAATATCCCTATGGTCATGCGCCGCAAAGAAATCAAAGACTATGGCACTTCAAAAGCTATTGAAGGTGATTTCAAGCATGGACAGAGTTGCTTGATTGTTGAGGATTTAGTTACTAGTGGCACATCCATTTTGGAAACTGCTGCGCCATTGCGTGCCATAGGGTTGAAGGTCAGCAATGCTGTTGTTTTGATTGATAGAGAGCAAGGTGGAAGGGAGAATTTGGAGAGTAATGGAATCAAGTTGAAAGCGATTCTTAAATTGACTGAAATGGTGAAAATTTTGAGGGAAAAAGGAAGGCTTGATGAGGAGATGGTAAGGGTTGTTATGAGATTTTTAGAGAAAAATCGGAAGGTTGATGCTACTTTGGAAAATAAAACTAAGTTCAAGACGTTGTCGTATTCGGAGAGGGCTAAGTTGTCGAAGAATTTAATGGGGAAGAGATTGTTTCAGATAATGGCAGAAAAGGAAAGTAATTTGTGTTTGGCTGCAGATGTTGGAACTGCAGCTGAATTGCTTGAAATTGCTGACAAGGTGAGAATTTAGTGTTTATACTAATGTGAATTTTTGCGTGATCTCTTATTTATAGTGAAAATGTTACAGTGTGTTCTCAATTTGAAAAACAGGTTGAAAATGGAAAGAGTTATGTTGTTGCTTTGATTGTTATCGATGAGATTGTAGTTAGAAGTTTGGTCATGATGAATAAATTATTTAAATTAATTTTCCTTTTCTTTCTTCTCAGGTTGGGCGTGAGATTTGCTTGCTGAAAACTCATGTGGATATTCTTCCAGATTTTACTCCGGATTTTGGTTCTAAGCTTCGTGTGGTATGATGCTAAAAGAAGCTGTTTTTATCCCTGATATTGCATAACAAGTTTTTTTATACTGATATTGTCAACATTTGTATACCCAAGTAGATTTGCTGTCATTTATTTATTGAAAGTAGAATGCTGATGCCATGACTTCAACCTACTATAAGAGTGTCATACGCGTGTTAGAAAACACTATGTCATAGAGATTAAGCTTAATCTTATAAGAAAAGTAAGCTTGATAATTTGAAGGAGAGTAAAACTCTTTAGGTTTCATTTTAATAAAAGATAGTAAAATTGGAAGAGGCCTCAATTTATAGAGCATATTTGAAGTTTAACCAACCAACCAACTCCCTAACTAACTAAGTTAATCAACTGACTAACTCAACTCAAACTAACATTGTATTTCTAACAATGCACAACACAACATTGTACCAAGTTTTTAGGAGTTTTATGCATTTTGTTGGAGTAGTTATTTATTAACATATGATATATCTGTTTAAGATTGCAGAAAAACACAACTTCTTAATATTCGAGGATCGTAAGTTTGCGGACATTGGTAACACAGTGAGCATGCAGTATGAAGGGTAATACATTGAATTATTTTTCAGTTTCTTTTAATCTGTTTCTGAATTCAGCATGATAGATTTGTTTCCTGTTATTTGCAGAGGGATCTTTCATATATTGGATTGGGCTGATATAGTAAATGCTCACATTATCTCTGGTCCTGGAATTGTGGATGGACTGAAGTTGAAGGTCTATCAAATTTTGATCATAACATTATTTCAAATTCGAAGTTAATCAGATAAAATAATTTTTAGTCTAACATGTCAAATGAACAACGCTCAGGGTTTGCCTCGCGGAAAGGGTTTGTTGCTGCTTGCTGAAATGAGTTCAGCTGGTAACTTTGCCAAGGGGGACTACACTGCTGCTGCTGTCAAAATTGCTGAGGATCATTCTGACTTTGTTTTTGGCTTTATCTCTGTCAACCCAGCATTGTGGCCTGTGGCACCGATAAATCCTTGTTTCATTCATGCAACTCCTGGAGTTCAAATGTCGATTGGTGGTGATGGTTTGGGGCAGCAATATAATACTCCATATTCTGTAAGTTTCTTTGAGTTATTTTATTAGATTAACCATATGATCCAAAGTCTATATGCTCTTTGGATGAAGAATCATAAATGATTTTATATGTTTTGCTCAAGAGCTCTTTGAGAGTTGCAGCGATGAAACTCTTGACCTCGGATCCAAATTGTTCTTTTGTGCTGTTTTACACACTCTTGTACTACTCTTGACAATTCACTAAATGTTTTTTTCTTCTAGGTTATCCATGATAGGGGTAGTGACATTATTATAGTGGGACGCGGTATCATCAAGGCGGAGAATCAGGCTGCGGCAGCTCGTGAATACCGTCTTCAAGGATGGAGTGCATATTTGGATAAGTGCAATTAAGGCCTGTATTCCCTAACCAAATGGAAGAGTCCAAGTTCATTTTTTGAGATGTTTAATTCTGCAGCTGTTATAAATAGCATTCAAGCAAAGATGCAACACTTGAATTTTGTTTACTCTAATGAAGAAAATATTTTCAGTTCACCTATACTATATTTAGAATGAAATATAAATAGAATTTTGACTTAGTTACATTTTATTCAGAAAAATAACTTATCACATTTAGTTCATGATTTCAATAAAAAAAAGGTTATTGCTTAAAATATCATCCATGATTAATAAATTATCATTGTAAATATAAAAAGTTAAAGACTAAATTATTTTTTTAGTTCTTTAATTTATTTTATGGTTTTATTTTTGATAACTTTAGTGTATTATTGGTGATTAAAATAATTAATAAACATTATTTAGATGAGAGATAAAGTTTTGATTAAGAGAGATATAAGAACAAAATCATCAAAGGGAGATGTTGGTGTTTGAATGATTCACTTTTTTTAATTGCAAAATATTTTAATTATGAACAATTGCAAATGAATAATGATTAAGAAGAAGAATAAAAATTAATCTTAACATGGAAAAGAAGAAAACAAATAAGGGAGAACTATTTTTCACTTTAGGTTCTTAACTTAATTATTGGTTTCATTTTAGTCCCATTTTTTCACCTAAAATGACATGTTAACAAAAGTTAATGTTTTTTTGACAAAAACTAATTGAGATGATCAACTAGACTAATAAAACCATACTTAAAAGATCAAAATATTACGAAAATAATAAAGAGACCAAAGTGAAATAAAAAAATAAATTAAGCGATTTTATTTTATTATTCATAGAAATATAAATAAAACTATGTAATTAAAAGTTTTTGTCATGTACGCTAATCATTAAGACCATCTTAAACATTTTAGAAGCTTTATCTAATATTAAAAATTGAGTGTTTAATAAAAAAAAATTTAATAATTAAAAATTATTTCAAATGTGGTACTTTAATTAAATATATGAGAGAGAAAGATAAAAGTTATTCATATTTTATTTCAAAAATTATGAGGTGAAATAATATTATTAATTGCACACCTGGTTGGATTAGGATAAACAAACAAACCAAGCTAAATTTCATTTTCAATTTTGAATTATTTCCACTATAATTTTAAACTAAAATATAAACCTATAAAAATAGTCAGCGAAATTCATAATAGATTTACGAGGGATCAACATGCAAAATTATAGAATCAAACTTAGAGGCATTTGGCAAGGGGCCAATCAAAGAGGCATGCACTTCTAAAATGATGATGTACTTGCATAAAATATTTATTTCATATTGATATTTGTATCCGTTTTTTTTAGTAATTTTTTTATTTTTATTTTATTATCAATCACTACGCCAAAAATGACATTTTATAACGCGTCTTTTATAGCGCTTATTAAATACAAGCGCTGTTGTATGATATTTTAAAAATAACGGAGAATACAACAGCGCTTTTTTGACAAGCGCTGTAAAAAAAGCGCTGTAAAAGACTTTGATTTCACATAATTAAAGGACCTATTAGAGCGCTTTTTGGAAAAGCGCTGTAAAAAGGTTTTTAAAAAAAAATAAGGAGGTCTTTTACAGCGCTTTAAAAAGTCTGTAAAAAAGCGCTGTAATAAGCTTTTAAAAGTAAAATAAGGAGGTCTTTTACATCGCTCTTTAAAAAAAACGCTGTAATATGCTTTTAAAAGTAAAATAAGGAGGTCTTTTACAGCGTTTTTTAAAAAAAGCGCTGTAATAGGCTTTTAAAAAATAAAATATAACAGTAAATCGTTTCAGTTTCCTCTTTATTACATAAACTTCACTACACTTCAGTGTCCTTCTCCTCTTCATTATCCTTCTCATTGCGAACCCTAATGTCCCTACGAACCATATTGTTAACCATCTCCATTGCAAATCATCTCCATATTTGTTATTATCCCTACAAATATTATTACGTACTCTTCTCAATGAGAACCTTACTCTGTCCTACGAACCGTTCGTATTTATGCACATTCTCGCTGTTTTTTCTTAAACGAAACTGTAACCCTATGAACTCTATGTATTTCTTCGCACTCTTCAGGTATTGTATTCATTTAATCATTTATTTCTTATATATATATATATATATATATATAATGTGTCTGTTAATGCTAATAATCACATTTATTTGATGATGTTTTACAAGTTTTCCGAGCTCAAATGGGTGCTACAGTGTCGAAGAAAAAATCAAATAAATCACATGGATTCCAATAAAGGTTTGAAATGTATGGCTTTAAAATTTCATTAACAATCAATCAACAAATATTTATTGACTTATATGTTTTATTTTATAGTGCTCTCGTCAAACTAACAACATAGACTGCGGATACTGTATATTACGATTTATGAAGGAGATTGTTGTTATAATCCCAGAAAGAGATCTAATTGAAATAAAGGAATGCATATTACAGCGCTTTTTTTAAAAAGCGCCGTAAAACTAATACAACAAGCAGCGCGTTTTTAGAAGAGATTTACAGCGCTTTTTTTATTTTAAAGAGCGCTGTTGTATCTTTTTACAGCGCTGGATAGTACAGCGCTTAATTTTTTGGAAAAGCACTATAAATGGCTTAAAAAAAGCGCTGTAAAATACCATTTTTCGCGTAGTGAATAGAATTAGAGATTTTTTTATATATTAATATAATATTATTTGTTATTGTAATTATTATAATTTTTTACTTTTTAAATTTTTATTGTGGTTTTTATATTGTCAATTGAGTAATTTTGCTAGGATTATCAGAGTTCTTTGTGTAACGCCTAGTTACGTGGGTATAAAACTGAGGTAATAATGGAAAAAAATTTCAAAATTATATAAGAGAATAAGGTACTATAATAAATAATGAATTGTTCGAAAGAAGTAATGTTATGAAATCTCAAAGTAAATCCTTACAACTGAAAATTCTTTAATATTTAAAATATCCAAAACTGGGCAATTAATATCTAATCCCGAAATAAAGTACGATGTAGACACTATGTCTACTCTCGACTCTTGACATCCCTAACGGTCTCAGTATCTGAAAACAACACTTTAATGAGATACTAAATCCCAGTGAATAATACACACAATTTTAAAACAACTATTGTTCTCAGCCGGAGCGGTAACCGGAAAAAAGTCGATCATGGCACCCGCCTTCATCCAAAAATATTCTTTAGAACTATTAATGATATTACTAAGATTTCCCTATAATAACCAACTACTTCCAACAATTAATAAAAACTCATCAATTAAATTAACGATAATCCACATCTATCATAATCAGATAATTCCAATACACACATTTATTATGCAGAAAATAATCAATCAATTCAATGAGGGAGATATACTACTTATGCAAAGTGAGTATTATCTAATCATGTGGAGCACCAGCCCATCCAGTGTTGGGTACAAGACCCATTTGTGTGGAGTTTAAACCTCATCTCTTTGTGAAGTTTAAAACCCATCAATATGTGGGGTCCAAGACCCCTCCATGGGGAGTTTAAACCTCATCTCTTTGTGAAGTTTAATACTCATCCCGGTGGAGTTTAAACCTCATCTCTTTGTGAAGTTTAATACTCATCCCGGTGGAGTTTAAACCTCATCTCTTTGTGAAGTTTAATACTCATCCATGTGGAGTTTAAACCTC